>NC_140243.1:19511874-19524374 GCF_949987555.1 Borostomias antarcticus | reverse complement strand
TGTGTGTGTTAGAGCAAAACTACAGTACAATGCTCTTTATTAAAGAACATAAAACACCAACACATACTGTAACAAAAATAAAATAAAATGCAACTAAACATTTGTCATGTATTGATTACAGAATTTGAAGGTTATTTACAAAACAGAGAAGCAAGACACAGAACAGAGAGTTCTGGAAATACTTAAAATCGGTTATCATATTTCATATTTTCTTGTCTTTGGTTGACGAGCAGCACCCTGAGGTTCCTTCCCTGTGTGTGTGTGTGTGTGTGTGTGTGTGTGTGTGTGTGTGTGTGTGTGTGTGTGTGTGAGGCCCCCCAGACAGAACCAATCCACTGGGTTCTGGGTTGGACTATGACAGAACAGTCTACGTCCTACTGAAATACTAAGACCCTGTCCCTCTACTAGTGACATCACCACAACAACTCTGACATTTTTCTCTTTACTTCTGTCCGTCGAGTCCTCGTCGCAGGGCGTGTGCAGAGGGAGGGAGGTTGAGAGTGTTCAGGAATTTACATCCAAACACCCAGGAATTTACATCCAAACACCTTAAACCTTTGTCCTCTCACTCCTTTTGTAATTCATCACCTCCCCCAAATATTCACATAGCTGTGCTAACATACAAAATGGCTTCCAGAAGGCCATCTGTCTACAATAGAATAACCATCCTTTGTCCCCAATTGCCGCCCTTTTTCTCATGTCACATGTCTGTACTCTTGGCCACGCCTGCCATTTCATATGATGTACAATGCAGTAGCCAATCACATCCTGGAAGGACCTTACCTGTGTTTTGACTGCATATAAGCCACAGCAGAAGACCAAACGGGCACTTCGCTGACTAACCACTCGTTGTTCAGGAAGTCCTTGCGCTCGTATGTTTTTCACAATAAACCAGACTTAACCTTTTGAGCGAATCTTGGTAAATCCTTTTGACTAGATCAGTTAAATTACTATCACAGTTGGCGACGGGGATGGGATCGACTGCCGTGGGGTTCGCCTGGGGTGGAACCAAAGGACGCAGACGTGCGGAGCGGTAGCCGCTCTGGAAAACTTCTCTCTTTGCGTCTATGCGCACTGGTTCGGAGAAGTTCGCCGTTGGTTCCACTCGGCTAGACTCACGGTACGTTGAAAAACGAATCCTTTTATGCTTGTTATTTGCCATGGTTTTGGTTCAGATTGTGTTGGTCTGGATTATTGAAAACAGAAACCCCGGCGTGGGTATTTTATAAGTAAGTAACTATCCAAGGAGATGTGAACAGCAATAGATATATTTATATATTATATTGTCCTTTGATTTCGTCCTTGTTTCGTTACGAGGGTATATGCCGTTCAGAAGAAGTGTGAGTTTTGGTCTCGTGAATTTGTTCCCCTGTAATTGATGTACAATTCAGGTTGTTTATCGGTTGCAGTTTAGAACGGGTTTTTGAGTTAATACGCCAAAGAGTTGGCACAGAACGTATTTCCCTTTGACCGGTCGTAGGAGTTGTACCGTTGTATTTTTTCTCAGCGAAGGTTGTACCGTTGTATTTTTTTTCTCAGCGAGGGTAGCTACGGGAGTGGTTTTGGTATGTTAGTCCGACCCGTGTTTCTGGTAGAAGCGTTTGTCCCTTTGATCCCGGGTGGTTTAGTCAACCTAAACTAAGTTTAGCTTTGACTAAGTGGCTGGTGCAGCCAGGCATGCTTGTCGTGTGTTAAGTCGTGTGTTCGTCCTCTTTTCGTCATCTTTGGTCGTTCTTTGTTTTGCGTCCCCGTGTTAGTCTGCTGTTTTACTGTTGGAGTTTCGGCTCTGTCTTGTATGTGCACGGGGTTGTTAGTTTGTTGTTTACTGTTTGAGCCTCGGCTCTTGCCTTGTATTGTTTGTTAAGCGCGCCATGGATCCAGGTAAAGTATTGTAAGTATTTTGTACACTGTTTAGACTGTTAAATTCGTAACTGCTAGATTTCCAGTAGGCTAGCTGGTTGTCTGGGAGACGCAGGAAAACACCACTCCGCTCTCCCGGTGATCCGCCATCGAGCCAGAGAACAAAGGACCAGTTGACTGGGTGAGTTATTTAGCGGTTTAATGTGTCTTTGTTTCTTTCGAGATTGTATTCCTTTGTTTATTTCCCGCCTGTGTTTAACTATACTTTTCTTTTCACCGTTAGTTTTGAATTATAGGCTGTAGGGTATTGTGTTAATTATGAATACCAATACTAGTTCGCTGTCTGGGCCAGCTAAGATTGTTGCGCAAAGGTTTTGGGATGATGCTTGTGTACAGTATTTGATCTGGGCGAAGCATTCTGATTTCCCCCTGTCCGGTACACTCAATATTAGTGAGTTAGCGACTGTTAGGGCTCAGTTACAGGCGTTTGAGATGACTAGGTTAGGAAGGGAGCCTGGAAATGCGATAGATTGGAATGCATTCAGGAAGTGGGAAATAGTCGCACACGAGTGTTTTTTCAAGTCAAAAAGAAGCGTAGCTGACGAAGTTAATCAGAGAGAGGAATATTCAGAGTCCCTCCCCCCTCCTAGTCATTCCGTTTTGAACTCTATCACGCCGACTCGGCACTCAGAGCTCACACCTCTTTCCCGAACTATGTCTGTTTCACTCGCTGTTGTAGCTGCCGCCCCGCCTCCCAACTCTGTTTTTCCGTCTGCTCCCAACCAACAACGACCAGAGGGGCGACAGAGAAACAATGGGAAGCGTTCTGGTAGGGTTAGGCGAGGAAAAAGGTATAATCGAAGTGAAGACAGAGACGATTCATGTTACCATTGTGGTCAGTATGGTCACTGGATGGCACAGTGTCACAGTTACCGCAAGATAAAAGAAATGGAGAATTCTCAGACCTGGGGTCCAGCGCCACCTGCTGGAGTTCCCTTGAACAACCCACAAGGTAGATTTTAACTAGCTAATATAGACCCATTTTTTTAAGGTAAATAAACAGGACGAGACAGATGTAGCTGAGGACGTAAGGTTTGTACATGATAGTGGGGGGGATAGATAATGTTTGCCAGTGTCTTAACCTGAATACAGCATCTCCTAACCCAATTATATATTTTTAATGTTTATGTTAAATATCTCATGTTTATAGTTTGAGGCACATTCATCGGGGCTGAGTGTTTTTCTGAGTGTTTTACAGACAACTGTCGTTCCGGGAGTGATGGGTGAGTGCCGAACCAGGAGACGACACAGGACCGGAGGTGGAGATGGGGGTTACCGGCCTGTTTCTCTACAGATGGGCGATCTGTGGTTCGTGGGATGCAGGACCAACGCCATGTCACCAACTCACTGAGCGACAGATAAGTATGACATAGGGAAGAGACCATTTTTGTCCGAAGCGGGCCCAATACTCTGTCCTCAAATGCAGAAGAGGGAAGTTTTTAGATATACAATTTTTAGCTATACAAATGAAGCTTTGATGGATTTTTTGATTAATTGATAATTGATGTTTTCTTAATTGTAAATGAAGCCAGTTCATTTTAGTGTCATTTTATTTGAGTGATGCATTTTTTTCCCCCACCTCTGTTTTATCCTGACTTCAGGAAATTTTGTTTCTACCCTTAAGGGGTTAGGGAGGGGGAGTGGGCACCCCTGGACCTAGCCCCCAACAGACGGGGGCGGGACCGCAAGGTCCCAAAAGGGCACGTTAAATGGTAGTATAGTGCTGGGGAGACGACTGAAGGCCCCCGTGTCTGAGGAAGTATGAATTAACATACTGCTCTGGTACCGTCTAGTCAGCACTGTGTCGCCGTTAAGGGGTTGGCACTGTGTGGTACGTGGACGACAGTCCACACCTAAGCAGAGGGGCGTAAGAGACGACCTCTGTGAATAGGCAAGGCTGGTGAAAACGGTCAAAGTTCTAATATCCATAGCACAAGTGGAATTAGGATCAGACCGTCGGTTCTGAGCTGGGTGACTAACAATCACTACGGTGTCCGGGATCGCTATCGACTGGGTCACCGGCCGGTCGGGTCGCATAGGGCAGTAAGACCACAAGATGGCCGCCGCGCTCGGCTCAATGTACAGTCAGGCCACTACAAGCCAAAAGCGAATGCGTTAGTAGGCGAGTAGTGCTTCTGTGATCGGTGGGCTTTGAAAAGAAGACACCGGGAAGCAGAAGGCTGAGCTCTCATTCCAGGGGAGCCTGGCTTGGGGCCTCGGACGGAACGGGGTCTAGCCCGGGATTGCGCCCTGGATGGGAGGTCCGAAAGACTCAAGCGGTTATTTTGTTGAGACGAGAATGTGTTTATTTTATTTCATAAAATCGCGAGAGAAATTCTAGAGCCAAATCCAATTGCCTTGATCATGACTGGGGACTGAGCGTGTTAAAGTCATTCTAACACTGCCCCTGATGTCACTGTAGGCTACTGCAGAGCCTAGATACGAACTGACTGGCTCTAATGACACTTGAACAGACACCCTGTTTAAGTTTTCCTGACTGAATAACACAATTTTTCCCCAAAGCAGGAGCTTGCACTTAACCATGTTTCTGAGTATCTCCCAACAGACTGCTGATAACCGTTCCTGACCAAAGAGGGAAACAGGGAGACCAGACCAGAGGACTCAAAGGGGAACAGGGAAACCAGACCAGAGGACTCTCCTTTTTTCTCTTCTGTTTTGTCTCTGTTTGTCTCTCTCATCTGTGGATCCACAGACGGAGCACTTCATCAGCCTGTACTGGGGGAGCGGGAGCGCCGAGGTGGCCCTCCAGCAGCACGACCCGGGCCGGCCCTACGTGGAGCAGTACCGTGTGGACCGGGTTCAGTTCAAGAGCCTGTATGTGCTGCTGGCGCCCTGGCTGCGCACCTTCACCCTGCTGGACCAGGACAGGGACTCCCTCCTCACCTTCCGAGAGCTCGCTGGCTGACCGCTCTATGCAGACCTGCCCAATGGGAAGACAGACTACCAGGAGCAGATGAGCAGCCTGAGAACAGGCCAGAAAACATGGAAGAGAAGTAGATGTTGCGGGAGGAACCTACCCGTCAAAGATGAAACAATCAGCACCAGGACATTCTGGCCTGTGTGGAATAGCTGTAAAAAGTAGCTGAGAGGACGGTCCATGCAGCCGAACCAGAGATCTCAAGAACAATCGGAGAGTGACCTTGACAGTCACCGCCACACTGTCCTCTCCTCTGATGAGCAATCGGAGAGTGACCTTGACGGTCACCGCCACACTCTCCTCTCCCGCCACACTCTCCTCTCCTCTGATGAACAATCGGAGACTGACCTTGCTGGTCACCTCCTTCTCGTGGTTGTGGTATGACAACGTGGACAATCTCAACAGCAATGACTGCACCTCTAACCGCACACACTGGAACCTACATTAAACATTCAGAGATGCAAACATGGAAGCTATGATCCAGAGGAAATTACATGCGATTATTCACAACAAGAGTGAATGAACTTTGAAATTATCTTGAAAAAAAGGTCATATTTGTTTACAAGAGTTACAATGGTTGAAACATGAGTTGATAAATAAGTTTGGGTTTTTCCTCTAAATTGACCAAGAGGTTTTTTGCCCTTCTTACACTGGTAACCATTTATCTTTTTGCCTTGTTCAAACTTTAAATCAAGGTTTTTTGGTGAATGGTTGTCCACTCTTAGACTATAAATAGTATAATCATGTCATCTTTTTTACCTTGTTTCCTGTCAAATTTCTGAAACAAGGGGTTTTGGTGCGTGATTTTGCACGTGGAAAGAAAATAATCTTTTTTTTTTTTTTTTTTTTTTTGCTCCACCTAGTGGAGAGATTATTTCCTTTCCACATGTATAGCATAGCTGAATGTTTAAACTTTGTGTTTGGATTTTATATTTTATTTTTGTGTACCTGTTCAGGCACAAATGGGGGATTGTTCAGGAATTTACATCCAAACACCCAGGAATTTACATCCAAACACCTTAAACCTTTGTCCTCTCACTCCTTTTGTAATTCATCACCTCCCCCAAATATTCACATAGCTGTGCTAACATACAAAATGGCTTCCAGAAGGCCATCTGTCTACAATAGAATAACCATCCTTTGTCCCCAATTGCCGCCCTTTTTCTCATGTCACATGTCTGTACTCTTGGCCACGCCTGCCATTTCATATGATGTACAATGCAGTAGCCAATCACATCCTGGAAGGACCTTACCTGTGTTTTGACTGCATATAAGCCACAGCAGAAGACCAAACGGGCACTTCGCTGACTAACCACTCATTGTTCAGGAAGTCCTTGCGCTCGTATGTTTTTCACAATAAACCAGACTTAACCTTTTGAGCGAATCTTGGTAAATCCTTTTGACTAGATCAGTTAAATTACTATCACAAGAGACAAACGGACAGAGATATACCGTCATACTTGACCAATCACAGCTCATGAAAGTGTGTCCTGTCCTCTAGGTCACCTCCAGGACCAGCGCGGCCAGCCCAAACAGAGAACACAGGGGGGGACGTGTGAGAAGAGACGACAAGGAATAAGACACGGAAACTTGAAGGGGACCCCTTTAAACCCTGAAAGTACCGTGCCAACATTCGGAATATTAATTCGATTTTTCCTATATTACTAGAAAGTGCAGTTTCTCATCTTTCAGGAAGTGTTGGAATTTGTTAGATTTGTAAAGATTTTTTAGATATTTAAAAAAATGTTGCCGATGACACGGTTGTATTCAAAGGGTTAATGAGGTATTTTCACCCACATAGCCTAACTGCCGCTCATTTGATGTTGTTAGTTTATATGGCACCGTCCTCAGTAAACTGCAGACTTGCGTGAGAATCCTGTGATTGCATCTGTTTGTGACGCTAGAACCAACTCAAAGCCAATCACCAGCCCGATCACACCACGGGCAAAGTGGCATAGAATCCTGGCCACCGCGCCGCCGAGTTCTGCAATTCGCGCCGCCCGTGCTGCCCGCCGCCTAGTTCGCGCGAATTGTATTGACTTTCTATGTAAACTTGCCGCGCCGCAGGAAAAATTTGCGCCTGGTGTGAACACAGCTTAAGACCCCTTCACCATGTCTAAAACCCCTTCACCATGTGTAAAACCCCTTCACCATGTGTAAAACCCCTTCACCATGTGTAAAACCCCTTCACCATGTCTAAAACCCCTTCACCATGTGTAAAACCCCTTCACCATGTCTAAAACCCCTTCACCATGTGTAAAACCCCTTCACCATGTCTAAAACCCCTTCACCATGTCTAAAACCCCTTCACCATGTGTAAAACCCCTTCACCATGTCTAAAACCCCTTCACCATGTGTAAAACCCCTTCACCATGTGTAAAACCCCTTCACCATGTCTAAAACCCCTTCACCATGTCTAAAACCCCTTCACCATGTGTAAAACCCCTTCACCATGTCTAAAACCCCTTCACCATGTCTAAAACCCCTTCACCATGTGTAAAAACCCTTCACCATGTGTAAAACCCCTTCACCATGTGTAAAACCCCTTCACCATGTCTAAAACCCCTTCACCATGTGTAAAACCCCTTCACCATGTCTAAAACCCCTTCACCATGTGTAAAACCCCTTCACCATGTCTACGTGCTTTATTGAGTTGCAGCTGTGTGATGCATGAGTTAAGATGCCTTCGATCACATGACTTTACAGGCCTCCCCATTGGCTGGCGTTGGGGTGGGCGTCGTCCTCTGTTTGCTCCCTGTGACCAGCCCCCTGTTGAAGCTGAGGCCTTGGAACGCTCTCAGCAGGCCGAAGCCTTCGTCCTTGGTCTTGGTCTCGGGACGTACCATTTTAGTCAGCTGGCGGGGGAGACTCACTTTCCCTCCTACAGCTCTCAGGCGGCTGGTGTCTTTCATGTCCTGTGGAGGGTGTAGAGGCAGGGAGGTGAAACACTATTCAAATTCACCCAGGACACCCCCTTACCCTTGTACGCACACACACACACACACACACACACTGACCTTGGAGAGCTGGTATTTTTTCCTGAAGTGATCCCTCATAGCTGCTCTCTCTGCGTTCTTCTGAGCATTCATCTCCTCTCGTAGCTTCCTGCGTACAAACAGCGAAACACAGTTACTACCTAGTCATAGTGACTGAGTGAGCACATATAACACAGTTACTACCTAGTCATAGTGACTGAATAAATATTCAGATTCCACCTGTTTCCTCCCATAATACCAAGAGCAGGGGGGAGAGAAGCGAAGCGAATCTTAATCGTTTGAGGTCTGTTGCTTGAATAATGGATATGCCAAGATCCATTAAAACTCCAGTTACTCAGTTAATTTCTTTTATTAATCCCCAAGGGGGGAAATTAAGTGCCACCAAAGTAGAAAAACACACGACACACCATACAACACATAACAAAGCCCTGCCGTGACACACAGCACAACAGGATACAGGACAAAAAGCACATCTCAAGGCAATGCAGGCAGTAGATGGAGTCACAGTCAGACACGACAAAGATGTTGATTAAAGAGCTTCGCAGCAGCAGGTACAAAGGACTTCACACATCTATCAATAGAACACCTCGACATCGCAAGTCTGTTACTAAAGGAGCTCTTCAGCTCGGCAAAGACAGAATCAGTATCCTATGTTATTGGGGGTGGTGACACGTATGTTTATCCCTCTGTCTAAACTATTAATGGTTTGGTCCTTTGGTTGCTACAGTATAAATGATACTTATGATTATAGTAGGTTGAGTTAAGGCCAATTTATACTTTTGAAAGTGACGACAGACAGAAATGACGTCACTGTCGACACTTTTTTGTGTGGGACAGGGGTGTCTTGCACCCATCAAACCTAATGTCGCAGATGCCGTCACTTTCGTCGCACAGCTGTGATTGGATAGCTAGATAGAAGGCTTAGCTGTGATTGGATAGCTCGATAGAAGGCACGTTCGTTGCCATGGATCAATCAGCCACGCGTCCGCATGTTACCATGGAGGCGATCAGACACTTCGCTGAAGTGTAAATGCTAATGCCACAATATATCGCGATACAGAAATGTCACAATACGTATCGTCAAGGTGAAAACAATATTGTGATATGTTTATTGTATATCAGTGAACGCTGGCTACACAACGCTGGTAACAATCATGTCTTTTGTCTCTAGGCCTGTCCATGATATTACAACAGTTAAGCTCTAAATTCAAAGTGTAGTGGAGTAGAAATGTGGAGAAATGCACTATTGGTGTGAACAGCAGCGCTACTGCAACGCTTCACACCTGCCCTTAGTGTATCGTATCGTATTGTTATCGTCAACCCAATATCGTGTATCGTATCGTATCGTGAGATTAGTTTATTGTTACACCCCTACTTCCCGGTCACTTGCCTCTCCAGGTCAGCCGGGTACGAGCGTACGAAGGAAGGGTCCTTGATGGGTCCCGATCGAGGAGGGGTCCTTTTGCCTCCCCTGCCTCCCCCTCCTTCTCCGCTTCCTCGTTTACTGCTCTTCGTCCCATGATTGGTCCACACGCCCCTCTCCATTTTGCAGTGTTTGTGTGGTGGAGTGGGTTCCTACGCCGGTCTTACAGACATGCTCACTGACACACAGTGACTCAGGGCTTTGGACCTGCAAGGACAAGGACATAGAGCTCATGCACGGACACACGCACGCACGCACACACACACACACACACACACACACACACACACACACACACAGACAAAGGGAACCAGGGGGCTAAGGGAAGAAGGGAGGCAGACACACACACACACACACACACACACACACACACACACACACACACACACACACACACACACACACACACACACACACACAGACAGAGAGACAGACAAGACTGGCACCCAAACCAGCCCAGTACCTTCAAAGCACCAGCAGATCAAGCAGAGAAAAACCCCTCGTAGCTCCAACGATCCGTCAGGTCCGCTTCACAGGACCCCGGAGGTCAGGGCCCAGTCCAGAAGAAAGGAAGAGTCACGATGGTTCTTTTTGCTCTCCTCTCCGCCTCTCCTCTGGTCCCCCTGTTCTCCTGGTGCTCTCTCAGGAGGGGAAGCTTACCTGAGGATTTACTCTGGGTTCCACCCCCAAACCCCCCACCCCCCCGTCACCCGCCCCCCCCCCCTCAACGACCCCCCTCTCCCCCAGATTACCCCTGCAAAGCCTTAACGAGGCGGAATCTCGTTAGCAGCTTCAGGGATGCCCCCAATGTCTTACGTGTGTGTGTGTGTGTGTGTGTGTGTGTGAAGGAGACTTAGAGGCACACTAGCTGACATCATGCAGAATTACACACACGCACACACACACACATGCACACACGCACACAACCAAACACACACACACACACACACACACACACACACACACACACACACACACACACACAGGGCTTCTGGTGTGAGTGGGTGACTTTCAGGGGAGTTTTTGGACAGTACTGTCAGCCGTGATTAGTAGATACTATAATACAACATGTGAAAACATCTCCAGCATGCTAGAATGTGTTACCTTCATCTTGGTCTAAATAGGCTTGTTCATGGTTAGCCATGCCTACAAGAGCAGATCTGAGACCAGTTCACTCTGCTCCACTGCCTAACCTCAACCCATCAGAACGCCTGGAGAACGACTGTCCTGAGATCAGGTCTTGCTTTCTTCGGCGGTGGAGGCTGGAGACTGACCAGACGGACGGACGGATGGACAGACGGACAGAAGGGCTTTGGGTTCAGCGGACAACAGGAATGGATGGAATGTGGACATGACAGCAGAAGAGAAGCAGACGGAGTGGACGATGAAAGCAGTCAGTTAGCACCGTATGATACAGCAATGTCCAGCTAGCATGACCCCTCACAACCACCCCTCATGTGAGAAGAAAAGAGAGAGATTGCTTGCGTTCGGGCTCGCACGCTCAAAGCTGGTCCACGCCCCGTGTTTTGGCCCAGGATGTAGGTTAACCACAGGGTGAAACAGATCGGGACACCGCCCCCGACCCCCGCCGCGCTGGAGGGAGAGCAGGAGGAGGCGTGGGGCGTGGAGGGAGGAGGAGGGAGGCGGGGAGCGCTGGGAGGAGAGGCGGGAGCTCCGTGGGCTCTTGGTCTGTGGTGGGCTTTGGCGTGCGGAGGACAGGGAGAGAGCAGCTGTCATGACAGGGAGAGAGCAGCTGTCGTGACAGGGAGAGAGCAGCTGTCGTGACACAGCGAGTCTCGTTCAACAGCATGTCTCTACACGCCTGGCATGGTCGCCTGTGACACGACACCCAGGTCCTTATCCCCCTCTGTATTCAGTACTGTCAGGGAACACACACACACACACACACACTCAATCAGATCTCTCTCTCTACTCCCCTATCTCCTCTTCCCTTGGGCCCTCTCTCCTGCTGGCCTTGGTTTCTGACAGGTGAGGACAACTTTAACGCCTTAACTAGATCCGGGAGGGAGGCCACGCCCCCACAGTCAGTGATCCCACCAGCTGGGCCCTATAACATCAGATCATGTCTGTGTGTGTGTGTGTGTGTGTGTGTGTGTGCCTGCACTGTTTTGAGCTACTTAAAGGATTCCCTGCTGGATCAGTGTCCAGCACGTGAAGGTCGGCCAGCTTGACCCTTCTAGGGCCACGAGTACGGACCACTACAGACCTATGGACCGATACAGACCACTACAGACCTATGGACTGATACAGACCACTACAGACCTATGGACCGATACAGACCACTACAGACCTATGGACCGATACAGACCACTACAGACCTATGGACTGATACAGACCACTACAGACCTATGGACTGATACAGACCACTACAGACCTATGGACTGATACAGACCACTACAGACCTATGGACCGATACAGACCACTACAGACCTATGGACTGATACAGACCACTACAGACCTATGGACCGATACAGACCACTACAGACCTATGGACCGATACAGACCACTACAGACCTATGGACTGATACAGACCACTACAGACCTATGGACTGATACAGACCACTACAGACCTATGGACCGATACAGACCACTACAGACCTATGGACCGATACAGACCACTACAGACCTATGGACTGATACAGACCACTACAGACCTATGGACCGATACAGACCACTACAGGCCTATGGACTGATACAGACCACTACAGACCTATGGACTGATACAGACCACTACAGACCTATGGACTGATACAGACCACTACAGACCTATGGACTGATACAGACCACTACAGACCTATGGACTGATACAGACCACTACAGACCTATGGACCGATACAGACCACTACAGACCTATGGACCGATACAGACCACTACAGACCTATGGACTGATACAGACCACTACAGACCTATGGACTGATACAGACCACTACAGACCTATGGACTGATACAGACCACTACAGACCTATGGACCGATACAGACCACTACAGACCTATGGACCGATACAGACCACTACAGACCTATGGACTGATACAGACCACTACAGACCTATGGACTGATACAGACCACTACAGACCTATGGACTGATACAGACCACTACAGACCTATGGACCGATACAGACCACTACAGACCTATGGACTGATACAGACCACTACAGACCTATGGACCGATACAGACCACTACAGACCTATGGACCGATACAG
>NC_140243.1:19504374-19506874 GCF_949987555.1 Borostomias antarcticus | reverse complement strand
GGAGAGATGGGGGGGGAGAGAGAGAGAGAGACAGAGAGAGAGAGAGAGGATGTGTGAACTGGTCTTTGTGAGTGAGGGTGTGTGTGTGTGTATGTGTGTGTATGTGTGTGTGTGTGTGTGTGTGTGAGACCTGGTCTTGCGCATCATTCTGAGGGGGAGGGGTCCATGTATTCTCTCCATCATTGCCAGGTGCTCCTGGTTTTCATGAGTCTGATACACAAGAACACATGACAACAGGGTCAGTGAAACACACATACACACACACACACACACACACACACACACACACACACACACATCGTACCTGATACAGGGTGAACCCTTCGTAGTATTCAAACAGAATGCAGCCGATGCTCCAGACGTCACATGGATGAGTCCAGCCCAGGTCTGAGAGGAAAGAACCAAAGAGAACATTGGAAATCACACAGAAATAGACCAGATAGACAAGACACTTGTGGTTCTCCTGTCTCTCCTCCTCTGTGTCTCCTGTCTCCTCCTCTGTGTCTGTCTCCTTGACCACATCTCCTGTCTCCTTGTCCACATTTCCTGTCTCCTCTGTGTCTGTCTCCTTGTCCATGTCTCCTGTCTCCTTGTCCCCGTCTCCTGTCTCCTCCTGTGTCTCCCCTCTCCTCCCCTGTCTCTCCTGTCGTACCCAGTATCACCTCGGGGGCGCGGTAGTGGCGTGTCGATATGACGACGGAGTGGTGTTCGTGGTCAAACGTGGCGCTGCCAAAGTCCACCAGCCTCACCCTGGTGTCCTTCACCCTCCTCTCCTCCTGCCTCTGACAAGGAGGGAGAGAGACAGGGGGAGAGGGAGGAGGAGGGAGGGAGGAGGAGGGAGGGAGACAGGGGGAGAGGGAGGGGGGAGGACGGAGAGAGATAGGGGGAGAGGGAGGAGGAGGGAGGGAGGAGGAGGGAGGGAGACAGGGGGAGAGGGAGGGGGGAGGACGGAGAGAGATAGGGGGAGAGGGAGGAGGAGGGAGGGAGGAGGAGGGAGGGAGACAGGGGGAGAGGGAGGGGGGAGGACGGAGAGAGATAGGGGGAGAGGGAGGAGGAGGGAGGGGGGAGGACGGAGAGAGATAGGGGGAGAGGGAGGAGGAGGGAGGGAGGAGGAGGGAGGGAGACAGGGGGAGAGGGAGGGGGGAGGACGGAGAGAGATAGGGGGAGAGGGAGGAGGAGGGAGGGGGGAGGACGGAGAGAGATAGGGGGAGAGGGAGGAGAAGGGAGGGAGGAGGAGGGAGGGAGACAGGGGGAGAGGGAGGGGGGAGGACGGAGAGAGATAGGGGGAGAGGGAGGAGGGAGAGAGGAGAGAAGAGGGGTTGGCTGGATCTCAGTGGAATTCTATTCTTCAATAGATTCCAGAGGACAGATAAAAACAGGGCCCTCTGGGGCTCTGCTCACCGGCTTCCTTTTCTGAGTTAATACCCCCCCCCCCGCCCCCCCCCCCCCCCTTGGAACCTTCTCAGTGTTGTAGGAGACGGTGTAGTCAGAGTTCACAAACAGGATGTTCTCTGGCTTCAGGTCTGTGTGAGTCAGCTTGTTGTCATGGAGAACTGCAGACAAGGGGGAGAGAGAGAGAGGAGGGGGTGAGAGAGAAAGAGGGAGAGAGAGAGAGAGAGAGACACACACACATAGACACAGACACACACACACACACACACACACACACACACACACACACACACACACACACACACACACACCCACAGACAAAGAGAGACAGACAGAGGTAAAAGAGTATGCCAGCACCCCCATCTGGTCAAGTTAGTGAACTTATAACTGGGACTGAAAAAGACGAGCGCTCACAGTTAACCGCCCGGCAGATCTGATAGGCCATGTGACGGATCTGACCAATAGGGTAGGGCAGGAAGTGGTTCTCCTTCATGAAGTCAAAGGTGCTCAGCGCCAACAGCTCAAAGGAGATACACACGTGACCACGGTAGTCAAACCAGTCCAGCATCTGCACACACAGACTGGGAGGTGGGGGGTCGGGGTGTCAAGTAGTCAACCAGTGGAAATATGACTATAACATTATATAGGAAGTTTTAATGAAGTGAAACACACACACACACAGTCTCACTCTCTCCCTCTCTCCCTCTCTCACACACACACACACACACACACACACACACACACACACACACACAGTCTCACTCTCTCTCTCTCTCTCTCTCTCTCTCACACATACACACACACACACACACACACACACTGTACAGACTGTTTGCTGTGCGGGTCTCTCTCGTTGATCCTCTCCAGAACACTGATCTCTAGCCTGGCCGTCTCTCTGTACTTCTCCATGTTCTTTATGACCTTCAACGCCACATGGGACCCACCCCTGAAACACACACACACACACACACACACACACACACACACACACACACGCACGCACAAGCACACGCACACGCACACACACACACGCATGCACACACACGCACGCGCGCACGCATGCACTCACGCACACACACCTCTTGATGACTTTTGGGAGCTACAGATC
>NC_140243.1:19379374-19499374 GCF_949987555.1 Borostomias antarcticus | reverse complement strand
TCTCATAGCTGTAACGTACCTGTCACGCAGACGCAGTGCACATGTTGTTTACACGAATTGCGCATCGTGTGCGTGACGGCAACACTACAGGTTAGATGCGCCTCACATATGCGACACCAACACTACACATGACAGTTTGGTAAAATCATAGATGAACGTACGTACGTTCGCTTGTAATGTGTGCAGAAATTGCATAGCGACGTGTCAAACGTGCCAGTGCCTTGCTAGCGCAGCAGACGTGTTAGCGGCCGCACGTGTAAGATCAGTTGCCTTTAAATCATAGCTGGTTCTAATCTCGTCCTTGCCCATTGCGAATGCATTCTCAATAAATGGAATTCGCACATTTTAAGCAACTTGTTTTTAATAAAGCCTAATATCTGAATGACTCTTTCTTCGCAATTTAAAACAAATGTTCAGATACACGTGTTTCTTGTCAATAGAGGGCGCTGCAGCACCGTCAGCACCAGTTCGAACAGCCACAACCTATTTGAAAATGTAGCGATAGTGGAGATAAAACGACACATATCTAGGAAAAGTTATGCAAGGAGGGTCCTGGAATTTGATTGAGTGCAAATAAATATTCTTAATTTTTATTCAATATGGACAAATGAGCCCCGCTCGCAGCTTCTAGTGCCCGCTGACTTAACACGAGCGTGCAAACGTTACATGCATGTGCGCAAAAGTGGCACGGCACCTTTTACACGTCACCCTCTGAGAATGCGAGCGACTCGTAACGCGTGCGTATATGCACGCCTATTAATCAGCTCGCCAAAGTACCTTTATACACGCAATGCAGGCGACGAAAGCACTGAGTGTTTGTTACGCTGGCACGAATCACACCCCATAGCGCACACACACGCGCACACACACGCACACACACACACACACACACACACACACACACACACACACACACACACACACACACACACACAATTAGTCATAAATCATGAGGATTGCCACTTGTTAAAGTCATTTCTCATAAATGTATAATGTCAAGCACTATCTTGCTAGCTTGCTCATGTAAGCTAGCTAGCCCACTTTGCTCTGTGGGTGGCACTACTGGGCATGGGAAAGGGCAGATAAGGTCATCCTATGGGGACTGGAGGTCAGATGATGCCTGATTGTGGAGGCGCACACGTTTTTGACCTCTCATTGCCTGTAGTGTTGGAGGCTCCCTGTTTATTTACATCACTTTGAACCTGAAAAATGTTTGGATTACACTGAGCAGCTGTGGCTCAGTGGTAGAGCAGGTCATCCAATGATCGTAGGGTCGGTGGTTCGAATCCCGGCTCCTCCTGACGACATGTCAAAGTGTCCTTGGGCAAGATACTGAGCCTTGGTATGTGAATGTGTGTGTGAATGGGTGAATGAAAGGCCTTCATTGTAAAGCACTTTGGATAAAAGCGCTACAAAAGTGCAGTCCATTTACCAATATAGCCGTCAGTAAACGGACTGCCTTATAACTCCAAATAGACCTACCTGCTTGGAGATTAGGCTAGATTTCCTGGAACACACATCATACCATCTAACCCCTACTGGGGCTCAACCCTGCTGTGGCTTTTTGAACCGTCCAAAGTCATTCTGGTTGTGTGAAAAGGGCCACTGCCACCTGTCACGGTACCTCCTGCTCTCTCCCCTTGGTGGCAAACTCCCTCTCTCTCTCCGAGTCCGTGTCGCTCCCTCTCTCCCTCGCCTGCAGGGCGGCGCCAGTGAGGGGCCTGATGACTGCCGCCTGTTGCCATAGCAGCAGCATCTCCGGGGCCATGGCTAAGGAGAGACAGAGACCTCAACGTTGAATCACTGTGTCATTTAAGACGTGTGTTTTGGGGGGAGATTAGCGAGGGTGCGTGAGGATTAGCGTTACTTGGATGAAGTGAGAGTGTGTGTGTGTGTGTGTGCGCGTGTGTGTGTGTGCGTGTGTGTGTGTGTGTGTGTGTGCGTGTGTGTGTGTGCGTGTGTGTGTGTGTGTGTGTGTGTGTGTGCGTGTGTGTGTTACTCTACTCACCGGTGCAGGGGTTACCGAGGAGATAAACAGGAGAAATGGTTCTCTTGTGGGGAAGTTGAACGGTCACCTGGAACATAGGTTGAACATGACACATGATATCATACAGTATATGACACTGCACATTTGTGTGTGTGGTGTGTGTGTACAGTATGTGTGTGTGTGAATGTGCGTATGTGCTTGTGTGTGTGTGTGTGTGTGTGTGTGAGTGCGTATGTGCTTGTGTGTGTGTGTGTGTGAGTGCGTATGTGCTTGTGTGTGTGTGTGTGTGTGTGTGTGAGTGCGTACGTGCTTGTGTGTGTATGTGTTTTAAAACATTTAAATTTGGTTAATACACATGCAAATCACAACAAACAACAAACAAAACAATGCAAGATCTTCAACAAACAAGCAACATGCATGTATAAAAATGTAAAAAAAAGAAAGAATTGCATCTGTGAGTCAGTAACTGTACTGAAGAGTGTGTGTGTGTGTGTGTGTGTGTGTGTGTGTGTGTGAAGGTGCGTACAGTATGTGCTTGTGTGTGTGTGGTGTGTGTGCGTGTGTGTGTGTGTGGTGTGCGTGAGTGCGTGCATGTGTGTGTGTGTGTGTGTGTGCGTGTGTACCAGTGGCTTGGTCTCAATGAGGAGGTCATTAATCTGCTCTCTCAGCGCGTCATCGGGGATCTGGGTCTGCTGGTCGATGAAGAACAGCTGCCTCCTCCTCCTCCTCCTCCTCCTGGGGGGCAGGGTCCCCGGGGGCGATGTGTCCTGGTGGGGGGTCAACTGGGGGGGGGGGGGGGGGGGGGACAGAAACGAGAAAGATGGAGGAGATGAAGAAGATATTCAATATTCAATTCAAACCTTTATTTAAACTTGTGGGGCAATTGAGGTTTCCCTCATTTCCAATGCCGACGAGCTCACAAGCAAACACAAACATCAACAGAACATAAGCAATTTACAACAATAATACAATTAAGATCCAAAAAAACAGTGACAAGTTGATGAACAAATGTCTATAAAACACCTTAAAGGTGTGTAGATTAGTGCTGTAACCTAAGGACACACACACACACACACCTCAAGGGTGGGGCTCTCTCTCCGTCTCTTCCCCGCGTGGCTGGGCGGGGAGGGGGGCCGGGGGGCAGACACAGGGGTCCTCTCCTCAGACGACGCTGCAGGCTTCTCCGTGGGCAGCCCGGACTCCCCGGGGGGCGGGGCCAGGACGTCCTCGCTGGGCAGGGTGGGGGGCTGCAGACTGACAGAGGGCACAGAGGCCGTGTGTGTGTGTGTGTGAGTGTGTTTGTGTGTGTGTGTTTGTGTGTGAGTGATGTGTATGATGTGTTTGTGTGTGAGAGTGCATGTGTATTTTGGTGTGTGTGGGTTTATGTGTGTGTGCGTGCGTGAGTGATGTGTATGACATGGTAGTGTGTGAGAGTGCATGTGTATTTTGGTGTGTGTGTGGGTTTGTGTGTGTGTGTGTGATGTGTATGACGTGGTAGTGTGTGAGAGTGCATGTGTATTTTGGTGTGTGTGTGGGTTTATGTGTGTGTGTGCGTGTGTATGTGTGTGTGAGTGATGTGTATGACGTGGTTGTGTGTGAGAGTGCGTGTGTATTTTGGTGTGTGTGTGTGTGTATGTGTGTGTGAGTGATGTGTATGACGTAGTTGTGTGTGAGAGTGCATGTGTATTTTGGTGTGTGTGACTGGGTTTACAATGTGGTCACTTACTCAACAGGGGAAGTTGAAAGGGGAAGTGGTCTCTCTTGGTCTGGACCCACATCTCTCTCTATTTCCCCTGGAACGCAGACAGACAGAATCACCTCTGACCTTAGAGACCCACTACCTTCCACCCTACTCTGGGTTCCTTCATAACTCTCTCACATGACTGGATAGTGTGCAGGTAAAACTGAAATAATGACTTTCACCCATCCAGTCCCATCAGATCAGTGATCATCATCTTTACGGTAATCATGTAAAGCCAGTTTTCTTCTCTCTTCATTCCTCTCTCTTCTTCTGTCTTTCTCTCTCTCTCTCTCTCTCTTTCTCTCTCTCTCTCTCTCTCTCTCTGTCTCTCTCACACACACACACACACTCACCCCCCCCCCCCCCCCACACACTCCCATAGCCCCCCGCCGCCACCCAGATACTTGGAAATGCCCGAGGCTATAAAGCTGGTTCCCCTGGCTGCTCGCACACATTTCCAGATGATTCCTGAGCACCCGGACTGACTTGCCCTGCCCCCATCATGCAACCCCCCCACCCTCCACCCGCCCCTGTGTTAAACCTGGCACCACCCTCCACCCACCACTGTCGAAGACGAGGGAGGGAAGCCAGTTTCTTACTAAGGACGTTTTACCCTCACCACCCTACAGTGGAAACACCTGGATCTGAATCACTGAATCTGAATCTTAATCTGAATCACTGAATCTCAATCTGAATCACTGAATCTCAATCTGAATCACTTAATCTCAATCTCAATCTGAATCACTGAATCTCAATCTGAATCTCACATCCTGGGAACTCGTCTGGTTGTTCCAGCAGCAAGTCAATGTCTTCAGGCATGGCTTCAGTGAGCTCTGCCCCTTCGAACTGCCCCGGGAGAGAGAGAGGAGAGGTAGAGATGGAGGGTAGAAAGGGAGGAGAGGGATCTTGATTAGAGGAGGAACTAACTTCCCTTGGGTCCTCCTGGTAGAATGTTCCGGGGGAGAGATTCTGGGATACGGAGGAGTGAAATGTCCCTTCCTGTGTTTGATCATGTCCTGTGCTGTCTGACTGTTCACACTTATTAAGAAACCTTTGCATTTTTAGATGAGTTCTCTCCAGGTGGGATGAGAAGCCAGGGAATTAGTCTATGAGGAAATGCATTAACAATGCCTGGGCTTTGTGTATTTACTGTAACACCATTCAAAGCGTTGTACTAGGAGACACATTTTGTGTAACAGAACAACAAACCCTGAACAAAGAGGTCGGCTAGATTATAGGGCTGGGTTTAAAAAATCGATTCATCGATTCTGAATCGATTCTGAATCAAATGATTCAGAATCGATTCATGAATCCCAAAATCGATCTTTTATTTAATGAATGAATGAATAAATGAAGGAATGAATAGTTCATTAGTTCATTCAATGATTCATTCATTCATTCATTTTTGGAAATCAGTATCGATACCCAGCCCTAGTATTGATGTGTTGCATAACTTGGCAGTCATGTAATTAAGGTTACAGCTAAAAAAAAAAAAAGGTTTTAGTAACACTAACCGAATTGATATTGAATCGAATTGAATTAAATTGTGATAATCGATTCCAAACCTTGTGAATCGGAATCGAATCGATTCTTGAAATTCGACTCAATACCCAGCCCTACTAGATTAAGCACTTAGCTTACAAAGCGCCCAGCCCTCTGTTTACCTTCGTCATATACTAGGGGTGTAACAGTATATCGTGCCACAATATCGCGATACAGAAACATCACAATATGTTTCGTCAAGGTGAAAACAATATTGTGATATGTTTATTGTATATCAGTGAACGCTGGCTACACAACGCTGGTAACAAACACGTCTTTTGTCTCTAGGCCTGTCCATGATATAACAACAGTTAAGCTCTAAATTCACAAAGTGTAGTGGAGTAGAAATGTGAAGAAATGCACTATTGGTGTGAACAGCAGCGCTACTGCAACGCTTCACACCTGCCCTTAGTGTATCGTATGGTATTGTTATCGTCAACCCAATATCGTGTATCGTATCGTGAGATTAGTGTATAGTTACACCCCTCTCATATACTAACTCTGACCCTAATCCCAGGCCTAACCCTAAACCCTAATCACCTGTGAGTCGAATGGACAAATTGGCAAATGTATAGACTTGGTAATACAATTTTATGTGTGTAGCAGTTACTATTACTTTTGTATAGGGAAAACTCCTATTGGGAAATGCATTGATATAGCGAATTCAATTCTGAAGTGGCACATGATGCAGTCTTCCTAACACATGATGCAGTCTTCCTAACACATGATGCAGTCTTCCTAACACATGGGGATGAGAACGTGTTGCAGCAGGTCTGTAGAGATGAACAGACTACCCTGGTGGAACGAACTTCCCACTGACGTCAGGACAGCAGAGTCGCTTCCCATCTTTCGTCGCAGGCTCAAAACCCATCTCTCCAAGAAGTACTACAACGATCCTCCCTCTAAAGCACCTATTGTATTTTAGATTGCTATTCTTATACTTCAGCACTAGAATATGCTCTTACTCACTTGTTTTAGAAAGGAGATGCACTTGAGAGTTCTGGCAAGTAGGAGTACATTGGCTTTTCCTACGTTAAATGCAATTATTGTTAGTCGCTTTGGATAAAAGTGTCAGCTAAATGACTGTAATGTAATGTAATGTAAATGTAATGTAAATGTAGTGTAAATGTAATGTACCTGGGAGGGGAACGAGGCGGGCTCTCTCTCTACCAGAGTGATAGAGGCAGGAGGAGCGGTCAAACCTGGGAATGAATGAGGGATGACGATGAACGACAGACAGGACACTCTCCTCTTTTCTCTCTACATTTAAACTATCATCTTCATCATCACTCCGTCCATGTTAGCCCTCTTCCTCTATCTCTCCCCCTGGCCACTGGTGCTCTTCCTCTATCTCTCCCCCTGGCCACTGGTGCTCTTCCTCTATCTCTCCCCCTGGCCACTGGTGCTCTTCCTCTATCTCTCCCCCTGGCCACTGGTGCTCTTCCTCTATCTCTCCCCCTGGCCACTGGTGCTCTTCCTCTATCTCTCCCCCTGGCCACTGGTGCTCTTCCTCTATCTCTCCCCCTGGCCACTGGTGCTCTTCCTCTATCTCTCCCCCTGGCCACTGGTGCTCTTCCTCTATCTCTCCCCCTGGCCACTGGTGCTCTTCCTCTATCTCTCCCCCTGGCCACTGGTGCTCTTCCTCTATCTCTCCCCCTGGCCACTAGTGCTCTTCCTCTATCTCTCCCTCTGGCCACTGGTGCTCTTCCTCTATCTCTCCCTCTGGCCACTGGTGCTCTTCCTCTATCTCTCCCTCTGGCCACTGGTGCTCTTTCTCTTCGGTACATCTGTCCTGTTTGCCCCAGACCCCCATGGGTGTGTCTCACTGGGGCCCCCAGACCCCATGGGTGTGTCTCACTGGGGCCCCCAGACCCCATGGGTGTGTCTTCCTGGGGCCCTTCTCCCCCCTCCCCAGCCTCTTCTTCCTCACCATCCAGAGGAGGAGTCCCTGGACTGGCCACTAGAGGGCACTCTGGAGAGGCTTCTCTCACCACCACCAGCTCCACCAGAAGAGGTCGGAACAAGGGATCCATGAGAGAGAGAGAGAGAGAGAGAGAAGAGAGAGAGAGAGAGAGAGAGAGAGAGGGGGGAGAAAGAGAGAGAGAGAGAGAGAGAGAGAGAGAGAGAGAGAGAGAGAGAGAGAGAGAGAGAGAGAGAGAGAGAGAGGAGAGAGAGACCAGTGCTTTAACCACACACGGATTAGAGACATTTTGCATGTTGAAACTCCAGTCCTTGCTCTGTTTCTGATCAGGGGTACCTACCTGCATCAAAGTACTGGGGCTGGGCATGTACCCAGCATGCATCTCTCCAAAGAAAGGGTCCTGGGCCCACTCGTGCTCCTCCAGGACAGACAGGGAGTCAGAAAGATTCAGGCTTGACCTGAGAAGGGGGAGGTGGGGGGTGTAGAAGTCACTCAGCTGTTCAAAGCCACTGTAGGCCGCCTGTGAATCCAGAGAACGCAGTGGAGCTGAAGTTCACCTCACCTGCCCGGCGCCTCCATGTCGATCCTCTGGACGGTGCTGGCCTTGGACAGTCGCTCCACGGTGCTCTGGAGCTCCGCTACACAAACAACAACCCTGCTCACTTTTTTATTTATTAAAAAAAAAAATTTTTTTAAGGCATTTCTGCTTTAATGGGATAGACAGTGCAAGTCCAGACAGGAGAGGTGGGAGAGAGAGAGAGAAAGAGAGAGAGAGAGAGAGACAGAGAGGGAGAGAGAGACAGAGAGAGAGAGGGGAAGACATGCAGCAAAGGGCGTGGGCCGGATTCGAACCCACGCCGCCGCGGTAAGGACTAGCCTTCACATGGCACGCGCCCCAACCCATTGGTCACTTGTTTTCTAACACCGATGAACACTCTCTTTTTTCCCCTCCTGTCGTCCTGTCTCTTACCCAGGAGCATGGTGCATTGGCGATGGTAGACCACCACGGTCCCATACTGCAGCTGGGAGGACAGGTAGAGGGAGAAACGGGGGCGTGGCAAGCCGGGCTGAGGGGGCGGGACTCGCAGCAGCACGTAGTCCATGATGTCATTACTGCAGGGACTCGGACGTTACAGATGAAGGCAACGACGTCAGTATATCTGGGCACGTGGTTGAGAGCTCAAATGGTAATGCGTTCGACTCCAAAAAATGCTATTCCAAAGCCACTATGCGGTAGAAGACCGAAAGATCTTACCAAGTCCGTGGAACATTAACGCTCATGTAATCTCGTCTTCTCAGTTTTCTTCCTTTCGTGGCAGCCAGCCTAGCAGGCACAAAAATTCAAATGGACGGTAATTACATACCGGCAGCGATCGGTTAGATAATGAGGCTAGCTTTTGACTAGACTGGGCCTAACGGAGGTGGCTATTAGCCTACCAGTAAAATGAAGGATATGCCCATGTTACCGTTAGTAAGTAATACTTCCTCCCCTAGGAAAACTGAGCCCATCCGAATTCTAGCCTATTTGGGCTGTCTTCTGCCTATAGGGCTTGGGAAAATGTAGTCCGAGACACGACCATCTTGTTTCTACACAGGTTTATTTGTCTGATTGGCTCTACTGCATAGAATCCTATGCAATCAGAGAATAGATACACATGTGTAGAAACAAGATGGTCGTGTCTGGGACTACATTTTCCCAAGCCCTATATAAATAAAATTGACTTTGACCTTTGACTTTGACTCTCTCTGATTGGATAAGAAAACAGTGAGCGGCAGGGCGCTGTTTGTGGTGCTGAAATCACTGGATAAGTAGGCTAGAGAAGACAACGGGAGATCTCCGGACATCAATACGTCTGGAGATTTATATATTCAACTTATTCAATTATTATAATTAAGGTGAATATTCAAGATAGTTGTTTGAACGGCAGCGAGGACGGCCGCTAACAAACCTATGCTTGATTATTATTTAAAACCTGAACAAACCTACGACCTTTTTTTTTTTTTTTTTACTCACTTTGAATTGGTTTTGCAATGCACGTTTTTGAAACTAATTGTTTCCACCCAGTTCTAGCAAGGCTTCTGCCTACAGCGTAGGCTAGACGGCATGTGAAATTGGCAGCTAGGGCATAACTTACCATATAGTGGAGAAACACCCCGTACGACGCTCCAAAACGGTTTGGTAGTAAAACAAGTCTCTCTGATTTATCAATAGCTACTGAACTATTGTACCAGAACAAATCTAATTCAGTTAGCCTCTTCCTTTCGCCTAAAATAGCCTAGTACAGAACGTTAAGGCAGGGCACCTTATTTTAATGATCTTCCAGCGCTTAGATTTGTTTTGGCAGATGAGAAGCGCTATAAACCCAATATATGAACGGGTTAGTAGGCCTACCACGCATCCACGGCGCGCTGAGAGAGTGGAGGGAGAGAGAGAGAGTGGAGAAAGGCGGGGGGTGGGGGGGCATAGGTTAATTCGTTTTTATTTTTATTAATCATAGTATTTTTCTATTAAATTAAAAATACTAAATTTAAATTCCTTATAAATTAAAACATTAAGAAACAATGGTGTGTTTTTTGTTTGACGGCCGCAGTATAGTGAAAAAGGAAGTTACGCCTGTCTAGCGGTTAGGCCTACCCACATCCATGGGCCTACCGCAAATGTAATTTCAGTTGGGAGTCGATCTGAGCTGTGCACTTCAGCTCATGCAGACTGTCATCACAGTTTATAGGCTCTACCCTTGACCTAACTTTGAGGACTACTACTGCAACTCCCTTTCAACACTTAGAAGCGTTTTCTCCAGGCATCTGCATTGAAATGATTCCACCAAGATTGCATGACTTATCACAACATTATGGAGGAATTCATGATACAAAAAAGTGAATACAGTAGGCTATTTGTTTTTCATGTCATTCATGTTTCTTATTGGACATATACAGAACTCAAATGTTTAAGCTATCCGCTAAGTTTATATTTGGGTTCGATATCACGTGGTCCTTGTCAAATAGTAGGCCTAAAAACTTTACATTACATTACAATCATTTAGCTGACACTTTTATCCAAAGCGACTTACAATAATTGCATTTAACATAGGAAAAGCGAATGTACTACTACTTGCCAGAACACAAGTGCATATCCTTTCTAAAACAAGGGAGTAAAAGCATTATCTGAAGGCAAAGTGCAAGAAAGCAGTCTTTAATACAATAGGTGCTTAAGAGGGAGGATCCTGGTAGTACTTCTTGAAGAGTTGAATTTTGAGCCTGTGACGAAAGATGGGCAGCGACTCTGCTGTCCTGACATCAGTGGACAGTTCATTCCACCACCGCGGGGCCAGGACAGAGAAGAGGCATGACCATGTCGATCGACCACAGGGGCCTCAGAGTGAGGGGGTGTGTGCTGGATTCCAGTGTATGTCCTGTCTGCCAGGAGAGTAGGTCACTCCCTTACGGCAGTCACCAGCGCAATGTGTCTAGGTCAGGCAGAAACTAGCTCTCACAAAAGACTCTCACAACAACACTTGAGGACTAGCACTTAGCACTACCTCTTAGAGTAAGAAGAATATACTTGCCAATTCTAGGTCAGTCAGTAGGTCCAAGTCCCTTCCAGAAGTTTAATGCAATCAATCTTTAAAATCAAGTTATTAATAGGCTCCAAATACTCTTATTTCACTGAGTGGCTTTTGTGCCCTCGCACATGGCCTTCATGCCCTAAAAAATTGAGCGACACTGAAAGCCAAATGTCCTTGCCCCTAAAATGACGAAATTCCTACCCTGGCGACGAGTCCACCTACAGGTGTGAGATCGACCAGCTGCTGTCCTGGTGCGGCCAAAACAACCTGGAGCTCAACGCTCTCAAGACAGTGGAGATTATTGTAGACTGAATGACCCCCCAGTGACCTTTGTTGACTCCTTCCGCTTCCTGACACCACCATCTCCAGGGACCTCAAGTGACCAAAAAAGCACAGCAGAGGATGTACTTCCTGAGGCAGCTGAAGAAATTCAACATGCCAAAGGCAATGATGGTACTCTTCTAAAACCTTCATCATTGAGTCCATCCTCACCTCCTCCATCACCATGGTCAAGGACCCCCACCAAGGCCAGACTGCAGCGCATCATCCGCTCTACTGAGAGGGTGACCGGCTGTAGACTGTCATCCCTACAGGAGCTGCATGCCTCCAGGACCCTAAAACGGGCCAGAAAGATTGTGGCCGACCCCTCCCATCCTGGTCACGGTCTATTTGAGCCACTCCCCTCTGGCAGGAGACTGCGGTTCATCAGAACTGGGTCCACTCGCCACAAAAACAGCTTCTGCTCTTTGAACCAGGCCCAAACCCAGGACCTGGAGCGGGTTCAAAAGCGGGCGTGCTGCATCATTCTTGGGAGAGTGTATGATGGATATCAGAAGGCCCTGCAAACCCTCTCCCTCAGCACCTTACAGGACAGGAGGACCACACTGTGCTGTGACTTTGCCAAGTCCCTCCTCACCTCCCAGTTCCGGTCCTGGCTTCCTCCCACTCGAGCAGAGGTGACAGGAAGACACTCTCGGAACGGGGACAAACTGGTCGTCCCACGGGCACGCACTGACCGCTATAAGAGACCTCCCATCCCCTTCCCCACGTCCCTCATCAACCAAGGACTGTAATTGACTGCACATAGTTGACTCTGTCTCAAAGCTGTGACTGCCTCTCCCAATTGCCTGTTGCACTTGCTATTCTCAATGTGTTGATTTTATTATGTGATATTTATGTAATTTTAGTGTCTTGAATTGTGATGCCCATGTATTTCAGTATCATACTGCCATGTGGGAAAATAAACTCAAACTTCAAAACTTCAAACTTCTTTCCCACGGCCATCAGACTCATCAACAAGGCTTGTGTCCCCCCACAACCCCCCCCCCCCCCCACACACACACTGACAATATACCCCTTGAAACTTGCACACAACCTCTGATTGTTCCACATACCTCAACGGCACACACATTGCACTGTATACATAAAACATCGCTCATCTATCACACTACACTCACACACACACTGTACTGTACATACACTCACCGCACTCCATTCTGTATATATATTGTGCCTCCCTTTTTAATAGTTTATCATATTTTGTCTAATGCACTGTATTTTGTTTGCGGTGTATTTTGTATTTGCACAGTTTTTTGTCCTGCACCCTGTCCTCCATTGTCTGCAACAGCGTATGCTATCACTCTAGTCAAATTCCTAGTATGTGTGAAGTACATGGCTAATAAAACGAATCTTGCATCAAACCACCCGACCCTGTGGTCATTGGACGACCCGCTCTACCTCCTGAGCCACAGCCGCAAGTGGGAAATTGTTTATTTATCTGACCGTTTACTCTTCTGTTTGTGTAAAGATAAGAAGACACTATTTAAAACATTCTCTTAAGGAAACCCATCCCCTTCATCCACCAAACACCTATACCTTTTAATTTGGGCAACACGTAGCTTGGGAGGTAGAGCGTCCGGCTGGGGATCGCAAGGTCCCCGGTTCCATCCCAGCTCCCGGTGTTGTGGCGAAGTATCCTTGGGCAAGACACTGAACCCCAAATTCGCTCATGGTGGCACAATACTGTACCTAGTACTGTCACCTCACAGCAAAAAGGTGTCCGGGCCTTTCTGTGCGGAGTTTGAAAGGGTTTCCTCCTGAAAGAACCCAATACGAAAAGCGTGCAGAACAACAGTTGCTCTTCAGTCTGGTCCCTGACCAAGACCTGGACTGAGCACTTGGATTTGGTCCCCGGGCGCCATGAACAATGGCTGCCCACTGCCCCTGGAGGAGGACAGAGTTGGATGGGATAAATGCAGGGAACACTTTCCTTGACCCCTGATTGCATGTGTGTTTTGTGTGATGTGTCGCCGCTCATGTGTGAAAATGTGTGTCACTTGAAGACCCCTCAAGACCCCACATTATGATATGTTCCACTTAACACAACTCAGTATAGTACCACTTTCAACCATTGGAGGGCAATGTTTTTATTTGCCATGTTTTTGTGCATTGGCTGTAAGCCAGCACACCTAGAAGAGCCAATGTCGGGTTATAAGTATGTCCTGGCGTTGTTGACCTGCAATTCTTTGTCGCTACCACAAGAGGCAGTGGTCCCAGAACATCAAAACAAAAAGACTCCACAGATTTCCCAGGTCAGCGGTGGCCGAGTGGATAGTGCTCTGCCTAGCACCGTGAAGATTGTGAGAAAGATTAGTATTTTATATACTATCAAGATGTCTGGCTGTTGCGTCTACGGGTGTACAAATCGGCGCTTTAGTGGCAAACTTTATTCGTTTCAAGAGGAAACCGGCCTTTTCAGAATTGGAGTCGCCTGTGGCTACAAGCCATTAAGCGTTTGCGGTGCCAGTTCTGGGGTTCTAGGACCCACCAGAAGCCACTGACCCCTACGTGCGTAGTTTCTCTCCCTATCTGCTTTCGTCAGGTTATCACTCAATCCCTCCCTTCCTCCGTTACTGCAGACAATGTTGGCGTGCATTTCTCTGTTGGCAGTAGTCCCAGCACACCAAAATCAAGAAGGACACCAAAATCAACCCGCCGATCTCCACTGCACAAGTAGAGTAGTGGTGAAAGCATTGGACTCTGGAGACTGGGGTTGAAGACCCGGTGGGGATGACTTTATGGGACTATACCCCAAACCTCCACATGTTCATCCTTTCACTCCAACCTTTACTTCTTGCCTTATAGATCAGATCCTGTCCCAACCCCAACCCATATTCTAACCCCAACCCACACTAGGGACTGGAAGAAGGACACCAAAACCCACCCACCGATCTCCACTGCACAAGTAGAGAAGTGGTGAGAGCATTGGACTCCCACCCAGGAGACCGGGGTTCCCGGTGGGGATGACTTTATGTTACTGCTTTAGCCACTGACCGCTACCATTAATGTTATGGAAGCTGCTGCTAGTTGTTGTGAGCCCATGAGCTAACTGGCTATCCTGCTCTTATTGTGCTGGATTAGCATTGGAAGCATTGGAACTGATGTGTCCAGGTGACAAGACCCATCTTTATTTATCAGACATTACCGTCCTACTAGTCCTGCACAGAAACAAGCCAGCCAATGCACATAAGCCAGGCTGGACCTGGCCTGGTTATTTATGGTTTTAGGAGCCCATAGTGGTTTTGTAATGGTTAACCCCAGCATCCTTTTAAAAGGGACAGATTCCATTCTGAATATAATCATTTTTAGATGAGCATCATGATAGGCCTGTGAAATTTAAGATCATTATTTCATCCTTGGAAACACAACAAAATTTTAAATTAATCTCGTTGACTTCAGCACTTTACTTCATAGGAAATCTTATCAATTCCAATAGCCTTCCTTAATTTACCCTTTTCAATTAAATGTCATAATATAAATATTTCAGACTTTCTAACAGGGTGATTGTTGATCTTATCATGTTTCATAAATTGACCTGTTATACAAATATGTGCAACACACTAATAGTTGAATTGTCCAGTGCTACATATGTAGCTATGTGCCATGCGGTTTGCTAGGAGTCTCAACCAACTCCTCTTTGCATGGATCTAGACGCATGGGTGAAGCCCTAATCCTATTTCACTAACGAAATCATGTGACAAAATTGTAACTTTGTTAAAATGATGTCATTTGTGGAAAGCCAAGAACGTTCGTGTTTCTGTTGTCAGGTGACAGTGCAGAAAGGTAACCGTTTAAAAAACAATGAACAAGACAGTGTAACAATGTCACAAGAGTACAAATGTCAATGTTTTGGTTTTTCTATCAAACAGCAACAATACGTTTAACATTAAATAAATAAGCTACTACGACTTTGACTTCGCAGTACAAGACTGTTTATAGTCGCATATGATAAACTACAGTAGTCTACGTAGCCTATATTCCCTAATTATCTAATTCATCTGGTAAAAAGTACGCAGAATCAGCACAGCAACCACCATATTGCAACCTCGTCGTCTGTCCAATGAGGAGAGCGAGGGGCGTTCTTCTCACGCATGTCATATATTGACATAATAAACAGCACACATTCGTGACCAAGAGCATCGAATGACAAGTAATTCTCTGTAACAATTGGCAAAGGTAAGATATTTCTTCGAATAGTAAATGTGGTAGGCCTAATTTTATAAATATTTCGATGGCTTGACTAGCATTTAGCGATGAGCCAACGCCTGCAAGTAGGCTGCGTGGATACAGATCATCATTGTAACGTTACCATTTTGAAATGTTGCGTGCTTGACCGAGAATGATGCGACAGTGAATAAGTGAAACAGAACAACGCCGCAAATACAATGTATAATTTAGTCACTCGTGTGACTAAAAAGTAAAATGGCTGATGTGTGAACGGGGTTTTACCGGAGGGTACATTGTGTACCATGTTATGCAGCTGTGGAAGCCAGCATATATGGCGGCCATAGGCGGTGGACAATGTGGTCTCTGCTTGCAACATCAGTGTTTTTGCTGACTGGGTAGCCCACTGTGTTATTTGTAGCCTACTACTAGGCTATTTATACATTAGACAATGAAGAAGAGGTCCTTCCATGGGTTCAACACGTGACGGTGTATATTTTAAGCATGAACATTAGGCTACAAACCGTCAATGTTTTTTAGAGACATTTGGCTCAAGAATAATACGGGTGGCATTGTAGATGTGTAGTCTACGGTCAAAATCCAATGCATACACACTTTAGGCTAGTGTGGACTGCATTTCTGAGGTTTTCTCGCATCAGCAAGGCATGTGGTTACTGGTTAGTCAAATATGGCATGTGGTTCGTCAACGTTTCCCAGTCGCCTCAGCAAGCGAGTAGCTCTGATGTTTTCTTCTGTTGTCTGAACACAGACAGACCGTTGGAGCCATGGGAAAATCGCTCTCCCACATGGGGAAGCAGAAAGACGAGGATCCCCTGACGACTGCTCAGGAGTACACTCCAAATGAGGACGACGGGAAGAACGGAGACGTGTCCCAGTTCCCCTATGTGGAATTCACAGGCAGAGACAGTGTCACATGCCCCACGTGCCAGGGCACTGGCAGAATCCCTCGAGGTAAGCCGTTAGTACACACCTGGTGCGAATGAGTATAATTAGCCTACAAAACTGCCAAGTTATTTGCGAAGTGTGGCTATTTGTTAAATTTGCATTTTTCCATACTTCATGTTTAATAGCCTACAAGTCCAGGAGCCTGGCTTTGATGTAGCCTACACGCATTATTATAATATACAAAAAAAAAGAAAGTTAGTTAGTTACTTAGCCGACTGGAATGGGTACTAATGGCGCGTTCCAGGCAACCCGTAACTCGTGTTCTTCCGACCTCCTACACGTGAAAATGCTCTGGAATGGCAGTCAAACCCGTAACTTCCCACCCGTGAACTCGTACAGATCGATGTACTCCCAGTTGCCGGGTGGGAAGTTACGGGTTTGACTGCCATTCCAGAGCATTTTCACGTGTAGGAGGTCGGAAAAACACGAGTTACGGGTTGCCTGGAACGCACCATAATTATCAGGAAGTTAGGATGTGAAGGGTCTAGTTTCATAAAGTGGGGTAGTTCTGTTAGGTACGGCTAACAAAACATTGGATGGCGTTGGACGTCATTCTTGTTCTTGTGTTTACCAAACCTACCAAAAGAATAGGTGAAGCTGAAACGAATTCCTGTCCTCTGAATGGAACGCAGAATGGGAACAGTAATAGCTCTCATTTAGCATACGCAGAATGGGAACAGTAATAGCTCTCATTTAGCATTTTGTTTTTTCCCAACATGCTTATGACTCACATGCTTATGACTATGAAAGTTGCATTCCTTGTGTAATGGTTAAGTATTCTGTATTCTTTTGCAACAGCAATTGTTTCATTACAAATGAGGCATACGGGTTTAGCATTAGCCTAATGAAATAGGATATATAACCCGGGTGACCCCTCACCCAGGCTCGGGGTGGTAAAAGGATAGCCCCTCGGCCCGAGCCTGGAGAGGAGAGGGCACAACACCTAATGAAAGTTGGCATGATGAATGCATATTTGTCAGTCCATTTTTAAAGCTGCGGTTTTCCACATCATGGCCATTGATGGACAACATGACAGCTCCCCAAAAGTGAAGCCAAAATATCTCAATCCACCCCTTGTGGCTGGCTGCAGTATAGGTGTTAGGAGTCTGTTCACACTGATATAGGCTAAAAACCACATCTTTGTACCCTGCTGTTAGGCTTTGCTACAGCAATTCTAAAATTCGGTGCCAGAGAAGTATACCAGAGCTTTAGAAAAATAATTCAGCTTGGAGCTGAGGATGTCTTCCTACGTGAAAGTTAAATAATGCACTGTGGCCTTAAAACAGATGTTCATAGTATCTTTGATTCCTGAAACGGCACATCACCGAAGACAGAATAACCGACAAAATGTTTGTAAATTTCTCATACAGGACAAGAGAATCAGCTTGTGGCTCTGATCCCATACAGTGACCAAAGACTCAGGCCAAGAAGAACGTAAGTTCTCTAATTTGCTTAATGTCCAACTTCTCTTCTTCTGTTTGGCCTCCTTGTCTAACTTCAATCTTTCTCATCCCACAGAAAGCTGTATGTGAGTGTTTCTGTCTCTGTCTGCCTGCTGCTCTCTGGCCTGGCTGTCTTCTTCCTATTTCCCCGCTCGATTGACGTCTCCTACGTGGGGGTGAAGTCCGCCTTCGTCTCGTATGACCAGGAGAGGCGGATCGTGTATCTCAATATCACAGTAAGGCCCGATCCGTTTTCATCAAACTGCCTGCGTTTTCCATCCAAGGATTGAAAATGGAACTCTTTGATCGATTATTTGTGTTGTGGAAATTTCTGTCTCAGAGTATTGTTCAGGAAAGATTCAATGCCAACGTTCTAAGTTTAACAAAGTTAATTACAGTGCACGCAAGCAGCACAGTAGCCACATACAAACAGCACAATAACATACACACACCCCCAGTAACCCGTCTGGAGAAGGGGACCGCCAAATCTCAGTTGCTTCATGCACACAGCAGTCTGCGATATGAGATATGGCGGCCCAGATCTGCGGTTAGTCAACATTTATACAGTCAAAGGGAGCAACCCTTGGTGTCCGAGTAACTTTCATTTAATTTCATTTCAAACCTTTATTTATGCTCGAGAGGCACTGAGGTTGCCCTCATTTACAGTGACGACGAGCGAACAAAACATAAACAACAACAGCAACAACATAAGGACAGACACACAGGAAGGTATATAAAAACAGTAACTAAATGGATAAACTCAATATAAAAATAGTTTAAAAAAAAAAGTTAAGATATACTAAAACAATTTCTAACTAAAACTAAACTAAAACTTCTCAGCCCTCGCTCTCCACCCTCAGTCCAGCTGGAGAGAGACTGGCAAGGCTGGGGTGTGAGCAGACACTTACTCCTACAAAAACATAAGATTAAAAAGTACATGGCATTCTCTCTCTAGCCAAGGTATGGGAGGCCGGTTCTGTGACCTACACAGCAGACACTGTTAAAGAGATCTCACCAAGGTCTAATATGTTAAATGAGTTCAAATAATATCTAATACAGAATTTCCATTAGATTTGTCAATCACCGAACCTTGTGCCTTTCTTCTTCCTTTCTTTTAGAACACTCTGAACATCACCAACAACAACTATTACGCTGTATCACTGACCAACATCACAGCCCAAGTGCAGTTTTCCAAGACGGTGATTGGCAAGGCCAAGATTAGCAACGTTACAACCATAATACCACTGGATAAACAACAGGTGGGCCCAACCTCCTCCTTTTACTACACCCACTTGTCACACATTGTAATAATGCCTCTCACAAATCAAATCACATTTTATTTGTACAGCACATTTCATACACAGAGGCAACACAATGTGCTTTACAGAGGGCAATGGGGGGGGGGGGGCATAGATCCCACCACTACATATTCCAGAGGGAAGCAAAAAAAACAGTTCACCCGGGGGTCAGAAAAGTTAGCTGTAAAAATTCTTCTGTGACCTCTCTCACGAGACGATTGAGGAAGGTCCACAAATGTATTGGCTACAGAAAAACCTCTAAGACAAAGTTAAGTAATGTTGATAAATGAGGCTATTGTTTAATCCACTTATTAGCTCATTGTTCTAGCTGGAAATTGTCATGTAACTATGATAAACCGGTCCTACTGTCACTGCTACATCTGAGAACATGTTGACATGTATTTGCTGTAGAGCTAGTTTTATTGTAGAGCATGACCTCGTTTCTTGGCTTCAGACTTGCTAATACATTTCCTCGCTTGTTGCTCTGAGTTACTCATTCTTTGAGTAGATTGACACTCAGGGTCATTATTGACATTAGATAAGGATTGCAATACACCATCTAACTAAAATGGCACATCAGTCTTTTATACAGTCGTTTTAAAGATTTTCACAAGGTTAATATCTCTTGAATGACGCTTGGTTTTGTTTCCAGTTCGACTACATGGTCCCCACCATCATTGCGGATGAGATGAGTTATATGTTGTAAGTATCTCATAGCAGGGACTTTTTTTTCAGTATTGGAACATATTGTAGAACATTACATATTCTTACTGTGTATATTATACATATTTTGTCTTGCAGTGACTTCTGCACTCTGCAGTCCATAAAAGTGCACAACATTGTAGTTATGATGCAGTAAGTATGCCTACAACATTGGTTTTGAAAAATGTCTTTGACAAATCAATACAATATGTTTGTGGTACAGTCTCTCACATATCTGTCTGTGTAGTGTTTGGGAGGAGCTGATGTCTCTGCTTCCTGTATTTCAGGGTGACTGTGACTACGACTTACTTTGGCCACGCTGAGCAGGTCTCTCAGGAGATGTACCAGTACGTTGACTGCGGGGGAAACACCACTTCGCTGCATGGCCACGTGAAGGTGTACTAGTAGACCAGCCCCGGCTCCATCACAGGTGCCCCACTGTCTGAGGGAGACCAAGGGATTCCCAGAATTCCTTTAGGCTCACTTTAATTGGAAAGAATGAGATTGTGTCTCATTGTCGGTCGACGGTTGAATAAGGTGATGGCATACAGTTACGTGACATCGTTAGACCTGGTAGATGTTCTCTTGAGTAAGTTCTCATCCAATGACAAATCATTTTCAAGGAATTTTGAGATGGATGCACTATAGCTTGGTGTGGGGAATATGATAATCAGAAGTAATAAGTCAACAGGTTTTTGGTTGTAAAACTACTAGTACCACTAACCATCCCCGATCTTGGGGAGATGAGAAATGCAATACCTTTGTTTTGTATTGATGATTAGATAGTTATCACCACTAACCAGCCCTAACCACTGTCTACACCTACCCCTCCTTTCACCCAAGCCATTTTTCTCTCTTTTTCTTTTATGATTATTGTGGTCAGATTACTGATGTTTTGATTCAGATGATAGATTTAGAAATTAGAGGTCGTCCGATATGGATTTTTCAAGGCCAATTCCAATATTTTGAAGAACAGATGGTCCGATATCAACCAAAATGTTTTCTCTATCTCAAAAAATTCCAGTATGCATAATTAAAGGAGAGCAGTCATCCTTGTTTCAGTTGATACAGTATTATTTGGATTAAATGCTTGAGTACACTTTTGTGTAGTCCTTTTTAAAACCACTGTCAGTGTAGTCGTTTCCCTACACAGAAAATGGAATCGCTGAAAAACGTCAAAGGGCAAACTTCAAAGGGCAAACCGCAAACACAGGCACGCTTCGTTCATTTGACATTATTTAGATTAATGGCAGAAAAACTCCAAACACGTCCGGTGACGTCACGGGACATGATTTAATTTCATCAGGTGTCGATCAGGAGTCCTTAGAGTTCTTATTTCATGATTAGTCTGCATCGAAGTCTTGACAATTGCACCTTTAATGCCGCGCCCCGGCACCCTAAAAGGCATCTGATTCCCCTGTCTGCACGTGCCCTTCATTCTAGGCATGGATGTTTATTGTACACGCTATTTTACATTTCAAGCACTTTAAGCACTCTTACTCTCTATTTAAGAGTTTTTTTTTTTAAATATAAATGATTATAATCTGCCATATTGGCATCCTTAGCCGCTTATCCTGCTATGGTACAAAATGCAAATATCGGCCCATATATAAGTCAATCCGATGTATCGGACAACCTCTTATTAGATTTTTTTTTTTTTAAGTGGTGTATTATATACAGTAGGCCTACATATTGTTATACCTCTTTTTAGAAAGCAACTGGATTTGTTATGGAAGGAACCATGTTAATTTTGAATCTTAAGGCAGAAGAATACAAAACAGAACATGGTGTTTTATGATGTGTGTCTAAAACAACTGTAAATCTTAATTGTCTGTTATAAAGGGAATGTCACATGTTTTATAGAAACTTTAGGAGTATGGTTATCTACTTTGAAACCTATTCTAACATTGTGAGTCTTTGAGTCTAAAGTAATTGTTCAACCCTTTGCCTCTTTAAATTGTGAAAGATTGTTTCCTGTTATATATCTGGGATGTATGAATTATGTAGCGGTGTGATAAAATGCATATCCAATTGTCATAGGTTTTTGTTATTTCTTTGATAATTTTAAATTTAATTTGTGCATGCACAGTACATCCCAATGAAATAAGTCCCCCCAAAAATGTTTGAATTACAAAATCTGGTGATATGATCGCAAAATACACTTGAATATTCCAAAGTGCCATATTGTGTCTTTCTACTTGTGAAGGTGATTTATGACCGCATTCAAGAGTAGGCCAACAGCTTTCACCTGCTTGATGTCCCAGGTATGATTTCCAACTGGTGTTTCTCTTCTTTATCAGAATCAGAATCTGTTTTTCCTAGCTACTAGTTTTATCACTGTTTTACCTGCTATCACAGCCCCATGCATTGGTGTAAATGTGGACTCCCTATACTGTACATGTAAAGATGTATTTTCCTTGTATGTAGGTAGAAATAAAACGTTGGTTTTGAATCTTGGCTCATTTATTGAGTATGTTGAGGTTAAACATGCAGATCTGGAAACCCCCACTAGAGGGAGCCCGAAGTCAGGAAAATGTGAGATATGACGACTTCATTGGTACTGAAATTATAACTATAGGTTCCTACTGGTATTTGAACTGTGAAATTGTAGTGGAAAAGCCCACTTGTTTAACCAAAAAACCCAACATAAAGCAATTATTGCATTTGACTAGGTGTATCAAACAATGTTACTACAGTAGCTAATTAAAAATCGTTCAGCTAAACAAGACCTTCATGTTGACCACTGTAAGGCTGTCCACCATAAGAAAGACTGCCATAGCCTACAAATCCACTTTGCTCCACTTGGCAATGTTGTCTTTCTCTGTCCTGTATGACCTCTGAGTTGGTCTGTGGAGTGTGTTCTGGGTATACGCTCAGTACATGTATGACTGTACTACTACATGTATGATTGTGTGCTACAGTAGCCTACATGTAGGCTGTGCGCTATGGTACCTTGAGTAGACGACTGTTTGACTGCTGGTCTGGATGTATGTCGTTGTGTTGACTTCCAGATGCGCAGCAGGGCTGGAGGCCTCCGGTGTGTACCGGTATGCTCACATCTGTTGTGATCGTTAAAACGCCATTTCACTTCCTCTCTAGGATTCGGGTCAGGGAGTTGGAGTGGTTCCACTCTAATTTACTAGTCACAGACGAAATGCAGGACCACATGCTGCTGTGCTCTCTGGGTAATGCACCCTGTGTAACAACTAACGTCTCGTTCTCGAGTTCCACTGAACTCCAGAGTATTGAAACTCTGTACTTCCTCATCATGTTCCAAAACGTCTGGAAATATTAAAAAAAAGTCTGAGAGCTAGGAAGTGAACTGGGTTTCAAACTTTGTCTCACATTTCTGGGTTTAACATTGGTGCAATGATCAGCCTGTTTTTTGTTAGTAGCCTAGCCTAGGCCTACATCAAATCAAAATAGATTTTATTTCCTACCGCCTTACAATGAAAAAAGAACAAAAATACATCATAACAATTAGAAAAAAACATGGTTCCTTGGGTGAATTACATCTTGGTGAATTGAAACGATAGCCTAGTTGAGTACAGTAGTTTTAATGTTAATTTGGACCTAAAAACAAAAGGCCATTAAAGTTGATATATCATCAGATTGCTTTACAGTTTGCCTATACAGTACCATTACTGTATAAACAATGATACAGTAACATCACCAACACCCAGTCAAATGAAAGTCATACAAGCAGTGGAAATAGCAACCGACAAATTTGGTTGTGTTATTATCATTATAAGAGGCCCTTTCCTTTTACCCATAGATCTATCTCTATGGTTCTATAGCCTAGACATTCTATTTTCCAGATGGAAGGAAATGTTTTTTCCAGATGTGCTCTGAACCTCCATTTAAAAACAAAAATGAAATTCAACCTTTTTTTTTCTCCACTAACCCTTCAAGCTAGACATCCTAGCCTTTTGGATATGATTGAAAAACTGTTTTCAATAGCCATTTGTTTTTGTCACACCAGTTTAGTATAAAGTTAGTTAATTAAGTACCATTTACTGCCATGACGTTGTGGGTTCACCTTCAGTCCTATAGACTAGGCCTATAGTTCGTATGAATTAAAGTTTAGGCTGTAGGCTGTATATACAGTATATGTCTATGCCTACATTATACTATCACGGCTTTTCATTGATTCACCTATTTTAATCAAGCTGATGCCCTTGACACCAGTTGTTAATAAGTAGCATCCCATACTTTCTTCAGAATCAATCACAGAGAGGAAATGGCTAACTGAGTGAAGGTTTTACATTCCCCAAAAGGTCCTACCTTGGTCTCACCCATCCCCCCTCAAACTCCTCAAACAAACCCCAACCCCTTTCTGTCCATTAGCCTACTGACTGACCCCAGTTGTAGTTTCTTCGTCTTTCAAGAGGGGCGACGTGGAGAAGTCTTGGGAGTTGGAGAGAATATCTTTCTCATTGTATTCAGTCCAAACCTCAGTTCTCACTGCTCACCGGCTGAAGAGGATGGATCCCGCACGCGTCTGCTTCCCTGCCTCTAGGACTGAACTCGCGCTGCTGGCCGGTTTGGTTGCGCTGATTGGGATCTGCGCCGCGCGCTCAGACGCGCCTCGAGGAGTCGCGGTCCCTTTTGTTTTTGACCCCAAAGCGACTTGCGAACCTTCCTGCAAGCACGCGGGCATCTGCATCCGGAACAACACCTGTTTCTGCTCGCGGGGCTACGAGGGGGAGACCTGCCAGTATGGTGATGTTACAACCGTCTCCTGGAAATCTTTCATACAGATTTTTAAAAGTGCCATTTTGTTCGTTTTGTTGAAACCAGGCCTATTTCTCAGAGTGAGGTGCACGGCTGTATTTTTTACAATTAAAAGTTAGAACATAATTTGTGCTGACGGCAGTGTGATATTTATCCAATTCAGCAAATTGCTATCCTAAGTGCAAGAACGGAGGAGAATGCCTCCGCCCAGGAAAGTGCAGATGTCCTCCTGGATTTGGGGGGAAATACTGCCATAAAGGTATTGTGACCACTTCGACTGAATAGTTTTATGTTTGGATTATGGTGACACAAAAAAGTTATTTTTAATTTATTATTGCATAGGCAAAATACAATGTCGGGTCAGATGAGGTAAAGACTATGGACTGCAATTTCAGGCTGAGTTTTGTAGAGTAGGCTAATATGACATGTTTGTCTTCGCCAGTGACGTGTGATGGCGGGTGCTGGAATGGCGGGGACTGCATCGCTGTGAACGGAGTGGCCAAGTGCATTTGCCCGTTCAGCTGGACTGGCTCCAAATGCCAAGAAGGTTTGTTTACGCCCTATGTAATGACCTCATAGGTCAGAGGTGAAAGCAAACAAGGGTCTGGTAGCTCAGCTGGCCAGCTCATTAATGGCCGTCTCACCCATTCGCTCCTCTTTAATGCAACACAGCTGGTGGCTTCTGCGTTTGCACCGCCAAGATACTGTCATGTGCAATTTACTGACATATAAGATATACTGTTCATGTAATGATGGGGAAAGGAGAATGCTTGCATGTCTTCCAGTATCAGTGATTTATGGGTTCCTTCCGGGCGTGTTGAGAATGCGTTGTGCCAATGTTTTCCCCAGCGATCTGCCCCCAAGGGTGCAGGAACGGGGGCAGCTGTGTGGCCCCTGGAATCTGCAGCTGCCCCGACGGCTGGCTGGGGGGAGCCTGTCACACGGGTGAGCTGGGCCAATATTAACACCCCTCTCTCTCTCTCTCTCTCTCACACACACACACACACACACACACACACACACACACACACACACACACACATATAAACACCCCCGACTCTCTCTGTCTCTCTCACACACACACACACACACACACACACACACACACACACACACACACACACACACATAAACACCCCCGACTCTCTCTCTCTCTCTCTCTCTCACATACACACACACACACACACACACATATATAAACACCCCTGATTCTCTCTCTCTCACACACACACACACACACACACACACATTTGGCTTCGCATCATAACCAGGGCTGGACTGGGACAAAAAATAGACCCTGCCATTTGGCTCAGACCCCAATCGGTTGGACACGGGCCTTCACCACAACATCCTTGCAGTCTGTTCAATATGCATATGATGCATATCTATTGTACCATTCATCAAAACCCCTATAGAGCTGAGTAAGTGTCATAGACAGACCAAGTATACCAATCCAAGTGTGAACCAGTGTACTCACTCACTGTTGACTAACTCCAAGGTTAGGTTTTTCCATGGCAAAAAAAAACCCAAAACAAAACAATCATACCGGCCCAAAACTAGGCAGGCCCACCTGTCACTTGGCAGGTAGAATGTATGGCCAGTCCAGCCCTGATCATAACCACACACACACACACACACACACACACACACACACACACACACACACACACACACACACACACACACACACACACACACACACACACACACACACTTCCTTCAGCAGAGACACCTCATTTTACATTGAATCTTTGGCTTTGACAGAGGTAGGATTATGCACACATCTTTAATTCATTCTTGTCTGACTGTTTGCTCACTACCTTCTCTTTTTTCTCCCCCTACTGCCGTGGTGTGTTTCTCTGGGCTGTAGCCGTGTGCCGTCAGCCCTGTCTCCACGGAGGCAAGTGCGTCTCTCCCAACACATGCCGCTGTCGCGCGCCGTACTCTGGGTCGCACTGCGAGGAGAGGAGGAAGTTGTTCTGACCGGCGCAGGACCGAGGTCGAAGGGGAGGAGTCAGACGCCTTACGATGTTTACGCAGACCGCTGTTCACTCCGAACCTGGCGCTTCCTTTCGTTTGTGTAAATGTATTTTTTAAGGATCGCTGTTTGCATTAATGTTACAGTAAACTGGTATTATGTAATTATGTGTGTTCCATTTAGTAAATAAATAAAAACAAATCTGTGAACTACGCTATCTGGGCTCAGGACAATCCACAACTTAGACATGCACAGGTCATAAGAAACTGTATCCATTTATTTTAATATGCACAATTTACAACATAAATCAAGTATCTGAGCGGGTATTCATAACACTGTATTCAATAGTTTGATAACATCTCTGTTGCATTAAAGCCCTTATCTAAACTCAGTTAAGGGTAACGTCTGTCATATCACTTGGAACATGTAGCCTATGCCAGTAAGTAAAACATAAAGACTAACATTTCTAGGCATAAAGAAGAACATGAGTGGAACCAACAGTGCACTTACAGTTTTGGTACAAATAGAACAGCAATGAATCCAATCAATCTATCTTGGCCAAATTATTTGAGGAACTAAACATAATACAAAAAGTTGATATTAATGTTCTATGTGAGAATACGTGGTACTCTTTTAATGCATCTTTGTATACATACATACTGTACATACATACATCATGTTTGCTTTTCTCTACATTTCTGTCTCTAACACAATACTGTGCTGTGTAACACTTTTATTACGAGAGCCCAACATGAAGACTACACAATACACTCATCTTCCCAAGAGTTGACTGTGTTAAGGTGTCTGCGCACATGGCCTCAACCAACGCCAACCAACACCAACATTGGTGTGCCATGTTTGTTGGAGACTGCTGGCATTGGTTGGATGGATTTTGCAGCTGAAATGTAAACTGCCAACATTCTAACAACAACCGACAACTTTACAATGTTGAGTGTTGGGAGTTGGTTGGTGTTGGTTGGGGTAGAGTGCAGCACCTTAAAGTTAGACACCGGCCCAAAACAAGCACAATAATGTCTTATCAACAGTAAAGCTGGGTTCACATAGAACAGCCAAACAGATTTAAGCAGTTTATAGAATAGAATGTTTGTTTGTGAAACTGCTTTCTCAGTTCTAAAACTACTTATATATTTTACATTATGAATCTTCGGTTTTTGAACAGAGAGACATTCTAAAACTGCCTGGCTGAAACTGCCCAGCTCATCTGGTGTCATGCGTTGCTCATCAGCATTACTTCCACCCTCGCTTGCCCTTCTCTGGGTTCCATCTTGGGTCCTCTGACTTACATGTGACCCCTTCCCATAAACACAGCTTAAACCAGCTACGCCACTGAAAAGCTTGCCGTTCGATGTGGCCGTTGGGCAGTATTTATACTGAGGACTGAGCTCCACTTGTGAGTATGTGATGAGTATGATGTGCTGTAGTCCTTACGTAGCAGGGCCATATGGACGTGTTACTGTGAGCCATGAGGTAGTGATATAGAGGGACAATTAGACAAGTGCAATTTATCCAGTCCCCCTGATCATATGCACAGACACACACTCTCTCCCTGTCTCTCTCTCTCTCTCTCACACACACACACACTCTCTCTCTCTCTCTCTCCCTGTCTCTCTCTCTCACACACACATACATACACACACACTGTCTCTCCTCTCTCTCACAAACACACACACACTCTTCGATTAACACACTGCCTTGAACCGGCTCTTCTCTTGCTCTCTGCGTCTTCAGTATTCCACCGAGTCACTCACGCATGTGGAGCCTGTGAAAGTACAAAAGTGTTGAGTGCAAGGGGCTCATTTTCTCAGCAGAGGAAGGCCAGGTGAGACCGGTCACTCACCTTCAGCCTGCAGGTGAGACCAGTGAAGCCCTTCCGGCAGTGACACAAGTCTGGCAGGACACACCGTCCTCCGTTGAGGCACTTCTGCTTACAGACGGCTGTGAACCAGGAAACACTTGAACATCAGAGGGCGAGGAAACCAACTGTGTCTTAATGTGAAATAGGTGTGAAAGCTGAGACGTCTGGAAGGTAAATGGTAAATGGACTGCACTTATATAGCGCTTTTCCACCTTAGCGGCACTCAAAGCGCTTTACAAAGGCCTCTCATTCACCCATTCACTCACACATTCACACACCAATGGTGGTAGCTGCCATGCAAGGTGCTAACCTGCTCATTGGGAGCAATTTGGGGTTAGGTGCTTTGCTCAAGGACACTTCGACATGTGGACAGTTGGAGCTGGGATTCGAACCGCTGACCCTTCGATCATTGAACGACCCACTCTACACACGGAGCTACAGCCGCCCAGGTAGTTTGGTAGGGGGGTGCTTTGTTCATCCCCTGGGGGGGCACTGCACTAGCCGGGCTTCGCCAGACTCAGTTCACAGAAATGCGAAGGAACTCAGTTGCTTTCCGATTCCCGAGGGGCGTTACCAACGAGCGTAGATCAAAATGCCTCTGGACGCAATTGGATAGACCTACAACCAATCAGCGAAAACGCCTGTACGGCGCTCCTCTGTTCCGTCATCTTATTGAACCCGCCCTATATTAGATAAACGGTTGTGATTGGCACAAACCAATCTCGGTTCGAGTGGATTCAGTTTGAACGGTTGGATGTCCAGACTGATCTGTGGAGTGAAACAGGATGTGGCGCCCGGCGACGCCCGGCTAATGCTGCACTGTCAGATCCTGTCCCAACCCCAACCCTTATTCTAACCCAACCCACACTCCTTCCCTCATAGGTCAGATCCTGTCCCAACCCCAACCCTTATTCTAACCCAACCCACACTCCCCCCCTCATAGGTCAGATCCTATCCCAACCCCAACCCTTATTCTAACCCAACCCACACTCCTTCCCTCATAGGTCAGATCCTGTCCCAACCCCAACCCTTATTCTAACCCAACCCACACTCCTTCCCTCATAGGTCAGATCCTATCCCAACCCCAACCCTTATTCTAACCCAACCCACACTCCTTCCCTCATAGATCAGATCCTATCCCAACCCCAACCCTTATTCCAACCCTAACTCGAGTCCGGGTCTTTAGCAGGTGTTCAGTGTAGCTGTGATGAGAGGTGAACTCACGTGTCTGACACTGCAGGGCCTCCCATCCTGTGGGACAGTGGCAGGTGTTGGGCCCCACACACTCGCCACCGTTTTTACACTTCTGCAGACACACGGCTACACACACACACACACACACACACACACACACACACACACACACACACACACACACACACACACACACACACACACAGCAACAACAACACAGAGAGAGGTCTTAGGAAACAATGTTATATCAGTTTCATCAACATATTCCCATAGCATTCGTCAACATACACTGTACAGTGCCCATAGCATATGGCACGAACATTGATGTTTGCATTTGATGGTGCATTTCTATGGAGGGAATGTCTTGAGTGCTCCAGTGTCCAGCGAGCTCTGAGTGATTCGGACGGAGACGGACACTCACGTATGTTACACCTCTTCCCCCTCCACCCTGAGGCACAGGAGCAGGTGTTGGGGCCCACACACTTCCCCTTGTTCATACAGGTGGGCTCACACACACCTGGAGACACATGGGCGGTTTAAAACGGCGCGTACGTATCGTATCGTTCTGGTTACTTCGGTCAAAGAGGGGTCGAGCAATATACGAGCTAGCCTTGAAATCTAAAATCAGTCACAGTGAATGACCCATAACCTTTTTACCATGATAGCAAATGAGCAGTGACAAAGACATGTGATGGTTTATAGATACAGCCGGCTAGCTACTGTATATATGCAGGGTTTTTCCTGCATAGAGGATTTTTTTTTCGCACCCCAAAGAGATTTTAGCCAGAGCCAAAGGAAAATCACTGCCAAAATGCTAAAAATTTAGAATAAAAATAGCAAATCCTCTCCAAATGTGTTTGATAGCTTGTTTCAAGTGCAGCCCATCCCTCTTTCTTGCATTGTCCATGGTTTGGACCACTAGTAATCAAGATAATTAATAGACAGGTTATCAGGATCTTAAACATTTTGTCTTCATATCCATTTTGTGTCATGTCGGGAGATTTCCCGCGATTGTGAAAAGTGAGCTCAGTCAGAACGACAGCAAAGAATACAGGCCTATATACGCTGGTAGACTCGGCATAAAACAGAGGTTCCACAAAAATTGTGTTGCGCATCACCCCCCAAAGACCCATCCTGAGCCAGGAAAACCCCTGGTGTGTGGTATTCTACTCCAAGCATTACGGTACTCACTCTTCTGACACCTCTTTCCCGTGTACCCCTCTGGACAGGAGCAGACATGGTTCCTCATGCACTGACCTCCGTTCTTACAGGTAGGACTGCACACCGCTAGAACACAACACACACATCCTCACCACACACATCCTCAACACTCCTCAACACGGACCTGTAAGATGCAGTAGTTTGCTGTATGAAATGCGGTACGGTGCGTTGTTGATGTAGAGGGAGTCGCGCTCGTACCGATCTGACACTGGGAGCCATAGAAGCCGCTGGGACAGGCGCAGAGGTTTGGTTTGATGCAGGTCCCTCCGTTCAAACACACCGGGTGACACACGGCTACGAGGACAGACGAGAACACCGTACTTCAGACAGAATGTTAAGAGAAGAGTCATCTGAGTAGTCTGGAATATGTTTTTTGTTTTGTTTTTAACCCAAAATAGGCTGTAAAATGATTGTTTATTGCCATAGTAATAACAATTAACACAGATTGATAAGAACTAACACAGATTTACAGCCCATTTTCATGTTTGGTCTTTCAGTGATTTACCTGAGTTGCATGTTGGTCCGTACCATCCAGACTTGCACTCACACACATCTGGGGACACACACTCCCCGCCGTTCTCACAGTGCCTGTTACACACCACTGAGCACAAAGAACACACGTCAACTCAACGCGCCGGTGTTCAGCTGTGACTTAACACCTACACACACAGAGACTACAGGGTAAGCAGTTAGTTGAGCCCGGTCACGTTCGCTTTATTCACTTCAGCTGCCATATTGGTCAAGTCTGGCATAATTGGTGGTACATATGCGGAAGTTTACCGGACTCCGATTGTTTTTCACTGCCGTTGTTTTCATGTTTGGAAATACATGGAAGTGAATGCAGCTGATGGATAACTATGGCTCATTCGCTTCCATGTATTTCCAAAAGCGAAAACTATGACAGTGAAAAAGTGTAATCCCGATAGTGTATTCAGCCTGTTATTTTGACTATTTTGGTTCTTGAAGTGGTGTTTTTAGAGTGAACTTTTAACATTGGAGTCAACGGGCAGTTCCGCATCCGTACCACCAATTACGCCAGACTGACCAATATGGCAGCTCAAGTGAATACAGCGAATGGGAGCTGATTTTAGTCCAACAGGTAAACAACATTCCAGGATCTGACACAGGACGAAGCAGGTGGAACGATCTCTCACTGATTTCACATCTGGGTCCGACGAATCCGTAGGGGCAGGTGCAGAGGTTCCTGACCAGGCAGGTGCCTCCATGCTGACAGGGGGGCACACAGCTGGCTACGGGACGACAGAGAGTTGGAGCACTAGTGACAGCACTGTCGTTAGAGGAACAAGCAGCAGACACACAATCTAAGTACATGTACAGCATTACAAACTGTAGCAGGCCTAGACCGAAATACACTATTTGAAACATTAATTTATTATGTATAATGTATTTTTCTAGTCGGGCACAAGTGAACCAATGGGCTGTTCCCCATCCACCTGGGACTCCAGACAAACTCAGGCAAAACTGAAGTGAACAATATTTCGACCCAGGTCTGCTGTGCAGTATTATATAGCTACATTATACAACGGTTAGTTCTGGTTCTTGATTCTGATTGGCTGGAAGCCGTGTTAAAATACTTTGTAACACACACCTGGGACCGCATATCATTCCATTTTCAGTATTAATGCGCCTCCCATTTGATCCAATGCATTGTAGTTGTTGCTTGGTAAACCTTTTGTTAGAGGAACTATTTTGCTCAGCGGAATTGAGGGAATGATGCTTCGTTTTGAATAAATGTTAATATTTTACATTGCTGTGTGTTTATTTTACACTAATAGCTGTAGTAACCGTTGTATAAAAGCAATAAACCACTCGAGGCCGCTTCGCTTCGTGCCTAACAACGCCCCCTAGCTGTTATAAAATCACTATAACATACGGCCTCGAGTGGTTTATTGCTTAAGTAGCACACAGGGTGTTTTTAGGGTTACCTTCGTCACAAGTGGGTCCGCTGTAGCCGATCGGACAGGCACAGACGTTGGGCCTCACACACTTCCCCTGGTTCTTACAGTCCGGCCGACACACAGCTGAGACACGTTGAAAGAACACAACAGCCAGGAGTCACAATTCACAGAGCAGAGAGTCTCTCTCTAATCATTAGTATGAACAGAGTATTAAAGGGGCAGTATGTGGTTTCACTTCCAAGCACTTTTTATTATATTTTCTGCAATTCTCATTACATCCTGACAGCAACAAATAAAGTGCCTTGACACTAAAATGAAATAAATCCGTAATCTGTGGAAGTCGCAGGACTGTCATAAGTGCATCCAATCATTTTGAGTTGCCAACTTGAAATGATTGGATGGCTCACCTGCCTGTCAACCTACCTACCTGCCTAGCAAGTGTCATTTGTTTTCCCCCCAGTTTGGAGGAGGGGCTTTGGGGCGAGGCCTGAAGGGAAGGGCGGGGATTTTGTCCGTTGCATTTTTCAAAATCTTTCAGAATTCTAACAGGAAGTCACAAACCGCATACAGTACCTTTAAGGGGAGTGACCGAGTTCTCCTTCTCACCTATGTGACAGTTGTATCCAGTGTAGCCTTCTTTACACGTACAGGTGTTGGGCAGAGTGCACTCCATATTCCTCCCACACATATACCTGCACACAGCTGGGAGGGACAGAGTCATGAGTCAGAGCAATGAGTCAGAGCCATGAGTCAGAGTCATGAGTCAGAGTCATGAGTCAGAGCCATGAGTCAGAGCCATGAGTCATGAGTCAGAGCCATGAGTCAGAGCCATGAGTCAGAGTCATGAGTCAGAGTCAAGAGTCAGAGCCATGAGTCAGAGCCATGAGTCAGAGCTATGATCCAGAGTCACAGAAACATTCATGAGCAGCTGCAGTATCCAGATTCAAAACCTCTCAGTACCTTGTTGTCCAAGTCTGTCCGAGTTAAGATGAATAAGTACAGTATAGTACAACTGTTTACTGAAAAAAAGGAGCTGTTTGAAGATATATACAGAAGAGATAAACACACAGCAGGACAGCTGACCTTTGCATGTGACCCCATCTCCGGTGTATCCGTAGGGGCAGCGGCCGCACCGGAAGGACCCCGTGTCGGTGGGTTCACAGGGCACGCCGGGGAAGCAGGGGGCGTCCGCACAGGTCACGACGGGAGACGATGACCCCCACCTGACCCCATGGCTGAGGTCGGGGGTCAGATCCTCTCCGGCGGACTGTCTGAACCTTTGGACGATGATAGTCTGGCCCTGGGGGTTAGTGGTGGTCTTCCTCTCCGCGGAGGATGAGGAAACTCTTTTGCTACCAGAGGAGGGTACTTCAGTTTTTCGAATTTCATCAGGGTTCCTCCTGGATTGGGTGGAGGAGGAGGAGGAGGAGGAGGAGGAGGAGGAGGATGTGTCCGTGATTTCTCTGCTGGAGTCTGATTCTCTGACCTGAGAGTGTCCATCTCCTCTGCTGGTGACTGGCCTCTGCCCTGCAAAACACTGGCAGTTAGGGGACAGGGCTTGAAAATGAACCCTTTCAATGCTGTACATTAGCTTTACTTTACACTTTACGTTAGACTCATGAACTTGACATTAGCCTCAAGATTCTACCTAATCAAAGCTGGCATAGTGCACCTAACGACAACGTTGACATGACTCAGCAACACCTAACGACAACGTTGACATGACTCAGCAACACCTAACGACAACGTTGACATGACTCAGCAACACCTAACGACAACGTTGACATGACTCAGCAACACCTAACGACAACATTGACATGACTCAGCAACACCTAACGACAACGTTGACATGACTCAGCAGCACCTAACGGCAATGTTGACATGACTCAGCAACACCTAACGACAACGTTGACATGACTCAGCAGCACCTAACGGCAACGTTGACATGACTCAGCAACACCTAACGACAACGTTGACCAAACCGAAGAGATCTTCTCACCGACGGTGGTGCTTCTGCTGCAGGTCAGTCCGTTGCCCTGGAGCCCCGGAGGACAGGCTCCGCAGATGAACCCGGCGGCCACGTGGGTGCTCTCGAAGCAGCGGACCCCCGGATGGCACGGCCGGCCGGAGCAGGGGGGCGTCGGGCCGTCGGGCTTGGTTCTGGTGGACCCCTGGGGGTCCGCAGACGGCGCGGTCACTCTGCGGGTCACCTCGTAGTCCCCCACCTTGCCCGGCCACTCAGTCTTACCTTCAGGAGAAGAGGATTTGATGGTATTTAGTCATTACGGTTGAGGCGTGTCTGTGCCTTTGTGGAGGCGCCCTGGTGGCTCGTCGGGTTAAGGCCCGTACCACGTAAAGACCTTAGTCCTTACCGCAGAGGCCCAGGTTCAATTCCGGCCTGGGCCCTTTGCTGCATGTCCTCTCCTCTCTCTCTCCCACCTTTCCTGTCTACATACCCATACTGTCCTCTATAATAAAGCAGAGATTCCCTCCGGAAAAATAAATAAATAAATAAATAAATAAATAAATAAATAAATAAATAAATAAATAAATAAATAAATAAATAAATAAATAAATAAATAAATAAATAAATAAATAAATAAATAAATAAATAAATAAATAAATAAATAAACAAACAAACAAATAAATAAATAAATAAATAAATAAATAAATAAATAAATAAATAAATAAATAAATAAATAAATAAATATATAGTGCCTCACGTTTGCAGTTTTTCCCGTCTCCGTGGTAACCGTGCGGACAGGGGCCGCAGGTGAAGGAGCCCAGCGTATTGTTACATCCAACCCCGGGGAAGCAGGGCCGGGACGCGCACTCATCCACGTCCTCCCTGCAGGTACGACCTGACCAGACCAACACAGCACCACCTTCAGACCACAGACGAGACAACAGCTTCCAGCTCCACCGGAATGCAGTACAGAGGTAAACACAGCTCGCTATGACTGAGGGATATAATGTGATATTGACATACTGAATAGGAAAACAATAAGGACTGTGGGCTCTACTCGCAAAGCCATAACACCACAAGGAAGTAAATTATTCTGGTTAGAGGAGCTTAGTACTTCTACAAGCACGAAATAGTCAAAGTCAAAGTCAACTTTATTTATATAGCACTGCTCATACAAACAAATGTAGCACAAAGTGTACATAAAAATACTAAAAATACTAAGAGAGTCTCAAAATAAAGAGTGGAGTGTATATATTAAATAATAATAATAATAATAATAATTATTATTATTATTATTGTGTATTGTATTTGTTCTGTTGTTATTCATGTATTTGTGTAAACTCATCAACACTGTAAATGAGGGAAACCTCAGTGCTTTACGAGTGTAAATAAAGGTTTGAAATGAAATGAAATATACAGTACCTGCCATCCCATCAGGACAGATACAGGAGAAAGAGTTTGGTCCGTCTAGACAGCGGCCCAGTCGACAGGGGTTGGGCTTACAGTCGTCTATGTCCACCTCACATCTCTCCCCCTTAAAACCGTCCAGGCAGACGCACAGGTACTCTCCGCTGCCCGTGGGGACGTTAATGTTGGTAACACAGGAAGCGCCATTCAGGCAGTCACAGGGACGCACGGAGACCTGAGGGACACAGAGAGAGGAGGGATGTTGACACAGGTTTGGCCTCATTCGTTATCCGCTGACATCAGATAAATACACTGTATATGATTTATCACTAAGGAACGCTGCCATGATCTGTCTTCCTGGAGGTTTTTCCTCTCAGCTCTTTCTACTCAGCTAGAGAAGAAAAGCTGGCGCAGCTGTGATGCTGGGCTGAGCTGTGTGAGTCACTGGGATTGCATTTCTTGAGCTCCCTCTTGTGGTCAACTGAGACAGAAGCAACAGCAGCCTCTTCATATTCAGATTAGGGATGTAATGATAACCGCTGTGATGATAAACTGCGACAAAATTTGATTTGATTTATCGCGATATAATTGTTAAAACCGTGTTTGATTTCTATGGTTTTAAAAACTCACTGTAAATACTGTGAGATACTGTAAGAAGCATTAATTTATTTTTTATGCAAACAAAAAGTGCATAGTGCTGCTAATTTTATATATATAAAAATATAAAAATTTCTGAAAAGATTTCAGTCTGTATCAGTAGTTTTTAAACATTTTCAGCACATTTTATAATGCGATAATACCGAAAACCGTGATAATTTTGGTCACTATAATCGTGATGTGAAATTTTCATAGCATTACATCCCTAATTCAGATATATTCACGCAGTCTCTAGCCTATTCTACCAAACCGGAACAGTGTTACCATGCTAACCAGAACAGGTTTAACCACATACAGAAAGCTTGCAGCCTCTATGGACTTTGTTACAAAGATCCAAGATTATCACGTCCGTTAAACAGGTATAAAACGCTTGGGTTCTCTCTCCTCAGCCTCAACCTCCTCAACCAGACCTGGACCGAGGGTTTCATCAGGAAGCCAGAATTATTCTGGTTCTGGTTAGTACTTCTACAAGCTAGTGATGAAACGTGAAGCATCCATGAATGACTGCATTGCAGGATACAGTATGCACCTCACAAGACGCTTCAAGAGTCTCTAAATAAACAGTACCTGAACCGAGGCCTTACCTGGACTGAGGCCTTACCTGGACCGAGGCCTTACCTGGACAGAGGCCTTACCTGGACAGAGGCCTTACCTGGACCGAGGCCTTACCTGGACAGAGGCCTTACCTGGACAGAGGCCTTACCTGGACTGAGGCCTTACCTGGACCGAGGCCTTACCTGGACAGAGGCCTTACCTGGACAGAGGCCTTACCTGGACAGAGGCCTTACCTGGACAGAGGCCTTGGTCTCAGCATTGCAGTCGTCGGTGACGGTGAAGTGGAAAGCGTGTGTGTCCGTGGGGATGGCGGTGGCCGTCCAGGTGAGCAGGCCGGCGGGGGAGAGGGAGGCCTCTCTGGGGGGAGTGGGCTCCAGGGTGAACAGCACAGCTGACCCCTCAGGGTCCTGGGCCTCCAGCTGGAACACAAAGTTCTCCCCCTGGAACGACTGGAGGGGCTCAGACGACGGTGGACTCAGAACCGGGGGCTGGTTGTCTGATGGGGGCAGATGCACATGAACACACACACACACACACACACACACACACACACACACACACACACACACACACACACATAAACGCACATGGACACACACACACACAAATTAACACACATGAACACACAAAGACACACACACACACAAAGACACACACACACAGACACATATGAACACACACACAAACACCCATGAACACACACACACACACACACACACACACACACACACACACACACACACACACACAGAGATGTTATCCTGACATCTTAAAATTAACATGATGGTAGAATTCTGTTGATTTTTAACTATAAACTATAATAACTATTTTAACTATAATTATTATAACTAAATATAACCTAATTTTGTCTGAAAAAACAAAGCTGAACACAACATGGTAATGAATCTCAATAAGTCTCGAATTACAGTGCCTATAAACCTCACTTACTATTTTTACAATGACTCCACTGAAGTCATGACCAACCCTAAGCTGTTGACACAATGTCGACATGACCCAGAGCAGAGGCATAAAGAGTTCTCAGCTACTACTGCAGTTGGGTAACATATTTACACACAGTATATTCGGTGTGATATGTGCAGAAAAGTTAGCTTGGCGTTGCCATCCTGATCACATGAGAAGTTCACATTCTGTTTTACTCCATAGATCAGTCTGGTCATCCACCCATTCAAACTGATTTCCACACCACCAGATATTAGTTGGGCCAATCACAACCGTTTTTATGGGGCGGGTTTGATACAATGACTGTACCCGCTTGATACGATGACTAACCCACATTTTCGTTGCTCTGACTGGTTGTAGGTCTATCCAATTGCGTCCAAAGGCATTTTACTCTGCGCCCATTGATAACGGCCCTTGGAAATCGAAAATAAATGCAGGATTTCCTTTGCATTCTTGCGAATCGGGGCTGGCAAAGCCAGGCTGCAGAACAGTCATGACAGACATAATATTTCAAGGTCTTAATAAGGTCAGTTGTGGAGGACAGTGTACGCACTCTCAGCAATGGACCATGTGTATTTGGAGGAGTCTGGTCGGCAGGTCAGGCAGGGGCTGCTGGGATTGAGGTCCCCCTCTCCATAACACACACCGTCAATGTTACAGCTTTTCTCCTGAGGGGGGTCGACAACAAATCAACTTTAGTTCCATTCACTGTTTACAGTACTTCCTGTCTACCTAGCCTTCCAAACAGGAAGTGGGGGCCACTCTTTATGCCAAAAAGAGAACAAACATGTCCTTCACACACATGTGAACCCTGACAGTCCGACCGTACGTGTGAACATGGCAAAGAGCGCCTGATTGTTTCCAGTGTTTAAGGATGGCGGAGAAAAGGCAGCCACGCAATCTTAAACCCACACCTCATCCAGTCGACGCTGGACAGTTCTTCTGAGGTCGTGTACCGCTCCTACTTTCTCTAAATTACTAACAGAGCGTTTCAACAGATGCCCCCTTTTTATTTCTGCTCCCCATGAGCTGCTTCAGGGGGTCCAGACCCCGAATCAAGAGGTATGTCTGGTAAAAAGGGAGCCTGGATTTTCCATTTACATTAGTCTGGTCTGCAGGCCTGTTGAACGTCTGTCCAAACACATAAGCACTGTACCTGGTGAATGTCAGCTAGTCTATGTGTTGCTCTCCCAAACCCACAGTCTTTGTTATTGTGTTGAGAGTTATTGTATTGAGAAACTGCACACATGTAAATAACAACAATAAAAAACCAACAACTCAGAGTCCTTCTGTTTCAAGCAGTCAACCTGCATGTACAGTGCAGTCTAATCAGTATTGAAATTATTAGCAGTATTGTATTCTAATTATGTATCCTCACGGGACAGGTTCACATCTATAGTAGCAGATTAGAATTGTACAATAAACCATAATGTGCAACTGAAACCTTGTAAAACACAACTAACGCACCCTGAGAGTACAGAGCACCTCAGCGTTGAGACTGCAGACCTGACAGGCTCCGTCAAACAGGGTCAGGATCTTGGCGTTGCTGTAACCGTAGCCATCATTGGAGACCTGCCAAGAGAGTTAGGTTAGCGGCTCAACTACGGCTGGGTATCGATTCGAATTTCAAGAATCGATTCGATTCCGATTCACAAGGTTCAGAATCGATTATCACGATTCAATTCAATTCGATTCAATATCGATTCGGTTAGTGTTACTAAAACCCTGTTTTTTTTTAGCTGTAACCTTAATTACATGACTGCCAAGTTATGCAACACATCAATACTAGGGCTGGGTATCCATACTGATTTCCAAAAATGAATGAATTAATGAATTATTGAATGAATGAATGAATGAACTATTAATTCCTTCATTTATTCATTCATTCATTAAATAAAAGATCGATTTTGGGATTCATGAATCGATTCTGAATCATTTGATTCAGAATCGATGAATCGATTTTTTTAACACAGCCCTAGGCTCAACTACAGTCAGAGGGGGTGCATCTTTTGAAGGGTTTGCCACTAGTTAAGCTAAAACGGCCACTGACAGCGCTGAGCATGCAAACATCTGGCGCGCTTTCAAAACAGCATCAGAGGGAACGTGTGGTGCATTACTGTCACGGAAGCACTAAACATGGTTCTTGTATCAGTCCTAAATATTCTCAGATGTTTACGGAGGCTGACTACTGTGAGAAAGGCTGGGTATTGTAGTCCGGGCTCCGCCATCTTGCAGCCATCTGTGGGTCAGGCCGACGTGCCAGCCTGGCGTTCCTCCCTGCAGCACAGAGCTTAGTGATCTCGGAGTCTCCGCTGGAGAAAAGGTCAGCTCTCCAGCTGTGTTGAGTTTGTCTGTGGCACCAACTACACTCAACAGCCAATGTACATACTGCTTGATATGTTCTAGCAAGTGTTACGTAGTTTTGTAGTAAACCTGGTGTTCATATAGTTCCAAGTATTTGACTTTTTCAAAAGCTTGAGTAATATAGCGTCCGTATCAATGTCCATATTCAACATGGCGTGACAGAGGTGTTATTGAAGCATGACGTTCTCTCACTGACTTTGATCTGCCAGCGCGCCAGCGGCCTGTCTGTTGCGGTGTCCGGGTCCAGGCCTGCAGAGGGCTGCCTGTCCTCTAGGGGGAGCTGACACTCCAGAGCAGTCACATCCAGGAAGGTCGCCAGCGAGAACTGAGGCTCTTCCAGAACCCACTCTCCATCCACGAACTGGACCAAGTGAAAGAGAGAGAGAGAGAGAGAGAGGAGGTGGGGGGAGTGAGAGGAGGCAGAGAGTACGGGAATAATCTAGCAATTTGCAAAAAATCCCAACAACGAGGCTGTAAACCAGTTCACAACACAACGCCTCTGTGAATGAGCTGTAAACAAAAGAAAAAGTACCTTTTCTTTCACAAACTCACACTTGAGCTCGTAGGAGTCTTTGAAGCCTTGGCCGTAGACCTGAACGTTGGAGCAGTCTCTCTCCTTGACATCACAAAGTCCTCCGTCCTCCAGCACTGATATCTCTGGGATCTGGTCTTCACAGAGATATCAGGGGGGGGGGGGTGTAGACGAGACAGGGGAGAGACAACCAAAGGAGTACATGCACAGACAAAACGGCTTTTTAGGGCAAACGCTAGCTTGGTCTTGAACTAACATGGATTTCTGCTTTCTCGACTCACTACACTGAAGCCCTTGTTGATTTATAGATGACTAATGACTGCCTTAGTTTACATTTATTCATGCAGTCGAGCCCTCCTGAGACGGCTATCTGTTTTACAAGGCAGCTTCTAAAAAACAGATGTCCTGTATTTGCGTGACTGATTGGTTCGGCTGGTATGGAGAAACTCTATTAAATGGGTTGAATTGATGTTTTCCCTTTGAGGAATTGTGAGGTATTTCCCACCCTTCTTGAAACAGCCTTAGAGCAAGTTATTGTTGTATTTAAGTGAAGAGGAAAACAGGTCTCTTTGAATTCTACTATTTAATGACTATTTGAACAATAACCTTTTTTATTATTGATGGAATGTATTTACAAGCCCCCCCCAACCCCCCTCCTCCTCTTACCAGCCTCCCCTCCCAACCACCCCAAACCCCCCTCCTCTTACCAGCCCCCCCCCAACCCCCCCCTCCTCTTACCAGCCCCCCCCCCAACCACCCCAAACCCCCCTTCTCTTACCAGCCCCCCACCCAACAACCCAAACCCCCCTCCTCTTACCAGCCCCCCCCAACCACCCCAAACCCCCCTCCTCTTACCAGCCCCCCCCAACCACCCCAAACCCCCCTCCTCTTACCAGCCGCCCCTCCCAACCACCCCAAACCCCCCTCCTCTTACCAGCCCCCCCGCCAACCCCCCCCTCCTCTTACCAGCCCCCCCCCAACCACCCCAAACCCCCTTCCTCTTACCAGCCCCCCCCCCAACCACCCCAAACCCCCCTCCTCTTACCAGCCTCCCCCCCAACCCCCCCCTCCTCTTACAAGCCCCACCCCCCAACCCCCCCGTCCTCTTACCAGAGAGCACGCTGCAGTCGTAGGACCCGAAACCTGGGAAGCACACACAGCCCCACTCTGAGCACTGGCCGTTCCCGTTGCACAGGTTGGGACACTTGAGGAAGGAGACGACGTCTCGGTAGCGTCCTCCCCTCCCCCTCTCCTCCACCAGCCTCCTCTCGCACTCGTTCTCCAGCAGGGGCAGCGTGGCGCCCGCCCACACCCGGTCGTCCTTCAGCCGCAGGTCGCTGACGCACATGGCCGCCGCGCGGCTAACGACCAGCTGGCCTAGCAGGTGGCCGCAGCCCAGCGCGATGCTGGAGTTAGCCACCGCGCTCTGGCACTGCGCCCTGGCCTGGGGCTCGGTCAGCCCGGAGGGGGTGGGCCAGGCGGGGGGAGAGGCGGAGCCAGGCTGGGGGGCGGACTCGTGGTCCTCCGGGAAGAAATAGGTGAAGCCCTCCAGGTCGGACTGGCTCAGACTCTGGTAGGGCGGGTCAGAGATGTACACGTATGGCGCCTGGCGCCTGCCTCTTCGGTCGGCGGAGTGTGGGCGGATGGGAGTGGAGGGACCGGCCAGGGGAGAGCCTCTCTCCTGAGGCTGGCCGGCGGTGCCCTGTCCCTGGGTACGCTGGCCGGAGCGCCCGGGTGGCGCCGTGTGCCGGTGGAGGTCTGGGTCTTTGAACAGCTCCACAGACTCGATGTACTCCGCGGTCACGTCCAGACTGGGGATGACGCTCGGGAGCCTCACGTTGCCGTGGTGAGAGCAGGGGTAGTCAGACCGGCTCCGAGGGGACGAGGGGCGTGTCTCTCTCGCGCAGTCACAGAACTGGTGAGGGTTTGGGGCGCTCTGATAGGACGGGACCGTGTCGAACAAGCTGCTGCCAGGTGGGAGCCTGTCAAAAGAAACACACACAAAACAAACAGATAAACAATACAACATGAGCAAAACCTTCCTACGGTATACTCCCAAGGTAAGTAGAAACATCACAACTTATTATCGAGGCCCTTGACATCTTCAAACACGGTTCACTCGTAGTTCATTTCGGAGAGGGCGTGGGACTCTAACCTCCACTCAGCGATGAACGCAGATACATCCTCCAGTGTGGCGCCCCCTGCTGCATGGAGGTCGTTGTTCGTCTGTCCGTCGAACGTCCCGCACAGGCCCTCGGTGTTGGACCAATCAGAGCTGGGAGCTCGCAGGGTCAGACTCATACCCCAATCAGACACGTCCGCCCGCACAAACGCTCCGGAGGAGAAGGTCATCTAGCGCCCAGAGAGGACAAGGGACCAACATGGAAATGGTGGTGGACTTATGCATAAATACAAGATAAATGTATTTACTAGGGCTGTACATTTAATGTGTTAATTTGATATATTAATTATGCAAAGATTAACACATTAATTTAATTACTGCAATTAATCAATATATATATATACATATTTTGCCTCAAACAAATTAGCAAACTCGGTTGCAAAATGAATTGCTAGGGACTGCAGGTCAATTGCTATGGTATAAGACAAGGGCTTAAAGGACAATGCTCGTTTTTGACAACCTGGACCTTATTTACGACATATTATAAGACGTTTGACTCACCGAGATCACTTTGGTGTAGTTCGGAGGCATGTAGAAGAAATTTAAAATCCAGCGCGAGCCAGTATATCCATGTAATGGCGGCGGTCGGGGCACCAAGAATGCAGTTTCTAAAAATCTATTTTCTGCCGCGAAACGGTTGTTTTCATCAATCTGGCAATCGCTAGTTGATCTTTAGAAACGTCTTTAGACACGAAATAGCTTCCTCACTTGCTCCAGCACGCATGCGCACAGCGTGCTGGAGCAACGATTGCGTGCTGTGCGTATGCCTGCTGGAGCAATTGAGGAAGCTATTTCGTTTCGAAAGACGTTTCTCAAGATCATGGCATGTGAAAACCACAACAGGCCTATGTTCTATGTAAGCACAACTAGCGATTCATCAAGACAGATTGATGAAAACAACCGTTTCGCGGCAGAAAATAGATTTTTTGAAACTGCATTCTAAGTGCCCCGACCACCGCCATTACATGGATATACTGGCTCGTGCTGGATTTTAAATTTCTTTTACATGCCTCCGAACTACACCAAAGTGATCTCGGTGAGTCAAACGTCTTATAATATGTCGTAAATAAGGTCCAGGTTGTCAAAAACGAGCATTGTCCTTTAATGGAAGCATTGCAAATTACATTCTCCAATGCAGCTATAAACTGCCATCGAGAGGCACAATAGTTTTGAAAATCCACAGATGTATTGGCACAAGCTGAATATGCTGCTCAGATTGATTGGTAGCCTTATACAAGATATTACAAATAATAATTTAATATTATTAAATATATTGACTTCTAAAGCCAGCTTTTGTAATGTCTATTCAATGCTTTACTTGTCTGCCATAATAATGTAATGTCTTCATTTGGGGGCTTTTCCCAGATTTTCCCAGAAAAAAATGATATTATATGCGCTGAAATTTTGTTATCGATTAAAAGATCATACAATTAATTAGATACATTTTTCCAAGCAATTGACAGCCCTGGTATTTACATGAACTGCATTTAGCTATTCCAACCCTACAGACAGTAGATGTTCTTTAACTAATAAAAGTCAATCACAGGTAATAAAAACAACAAACGCCCGTCTCCACACGTGTCCGTGGCGGACGGCTCCGCGCACCGTGACCTTGCGACCCTGGTAGGACTCGGCGACGCGGACGCCTCTACTCACCGTGACCTTGCGACCCTGGTAGGACTCGGCGACGCGGACGCCTCTACTCACCGTGACCTTGCGACCCTGGTAGGACTCGGAGACGCGGACGCCTCTACTCACCGTGACCTTGCGACCCTGGTAGGACTCGGCGACGCGGACGGCTCTACTCACCGTGAACTTGCGACCCTGGTAGGACTCTGAAACGCGGACGCCACTCTTCCCCAGGTCCCTGTTCTTCACGGACAGCTGCGGCCTGGTGCTGCCCGGCTCCCCGTTGCACATGTCGAAGGCCACGACGTCGCCGCCGTCACGCACCGCCACGCCGCACGCGCACGAGGTGGCGTCCACCACGCTGCCGCACTCCCACTGGCGCACGTGCACCTGGAAGGGCCAGCGCGCGCTCTGGTACAGCACGAATGTGCCGATCTGGTAGTTGTCGTACTCCCTGGAATGGGGGTAAAAAAACGCGGTTGAGTAGACGGTTATGGTGAGGGGGGCGGCTGTAACTCAGGAGGTAGAGCGGGTTGTCTGGAGATCTTAGGGTCGGCGGTTCGAATCCCGGCTCCTCCTGATGACATGTCGAAGTGTCCTTGGGCGAAGACACTGAACCCCAAATTGCTCCCAATGAGCAGGCTAGCACCTTGCATGGCAGCTGCCACCATTGGTGTGTGAATGTGTGTGTGAAGGGGTGAATGAGAGGCCATTGTAAAGCGCTTTGGATAAAAGCGCAATATAAGTGCAGTCCATTTACAGTACAGTTAAGTTTAAAAGACGCTGTTGTTTGCACAAGGCGTTTGATTGCAAATGGAACCAATGGGCTCCCAAAATGGCAAACCCAATCACCCGACACTCTAGGTGTCCTCAAGCAAACAAATGTGTAAAAAAAAGTCATTAAAATGTAGTATTTTCAACCCAGGTCTGTTTCCTTAGTGGACTAAACACATGAAGCTACTTTGTGCAGACCTAGAGGGAGAGACTGGAGTTACCTGCCATCGAATGTGATGATGTGAGGGTCGGTGAAGGAGTAGCAGTAAGCTGAGGGAACATCCTTAACCAGGACCTGCAAACACAGAACCAACTCACTAATTCATGCCACTATCATCAACCCGCCATTAGTAAATATGGAGCTTAAAATATGTTTGTAAAATTATGTTGGCATACTTTATGACAGCCAGCTATGAAATGAGCAAGTAGTACAGATCTAGCACAGGTAGGTGGGTAGATAGGTAGGTAGGTAGGTAGGTAGGTAGGTACTATAGGTAGGTAGGTAGTTAGTTAGGTAGGTAGGTAGGTAGGTACTATAGGTAGGTAGGTGGATTGGTCGGTAGGTAGGTCAGTAGGTAGATACAAGGTAGGCAGGTAGGTAGGTAGGCACTATACTGTAGGTAGGTAGGTCGGTCGGTATCCACAAACACTCTCCTAGGCCAGGACCTTTACCTGCACGCTCTGAGGCGTGTAGCCGGTCCAGAGGAAGTTCTGTGTGTCTATAGGACTGACGGAGATCTCAGAGGTCCTGTCCCCATCCGTCATGAAGTCTGTCACGGCGCTGTAGTGGACCAGGGCGCGGCTGCACACGCCGGCCCGGCACGGACCCTGGGGGAGCTGCACCACGCAGGTGGACAGAACCACCTCAGGACCCTGCTGCTCACCTGGGAGAGGCAGGCAGGAACATTAGGGGGGGGGCGGTAGGTAGGTAGGTAGGTAGGTAGGGAGGTAGGTAGGTAGGTACTATAGGAAGGTAGGTAGGTACAGTAGGTAGGTAGGTAGATAAGTAGGTAGATAAGTAGGTAGGTAGGTAGTTAGGTAGGTAGGTAGATAAGTAGGTAGGTAGGTAGTTAGGTAGTTAGGTAGGTAGGTATATAAGTAGGTAGGTAGGTAGGTAGTTAGGTAGGTAGATAAGTAGGTAGGTAGGTAGGTAGTTAGGTAGGTAGGTAGATAAGTAGGTAGGTAGGTAGTTAGGTAGTTAGGTAGGTAGGTAGATAAGTAGGTAGGTAGGTAGGTAGGTGGATAAGTAGGTAGATAGGTGGGTGGGTAGGTAGGTAGGTAGGTAGGTAGGTAGGTAGGTGGATAAGTAGGTAAGTAGGTAAGTAGGTACGTAGGTAGGTAGGTAGGTGGGTAGGTAGGTAGGTAGGTAGGTAGGTGGATTGGTCGGTTGGTAGGTCAGTAGGTAGATACAAGGTAGGTAGGTAGGTACTGTAGATCGGTCGGTAGCTTGGTTAGTAGGTCTGTACTTTATTGATGCCTGGGGGGGAAGCTGCACAAGGTGGGGAGGTTAGTAGGAAGGTTATTGTCCTGTCAGTAAACAATGGACGAGGTAACAAAGAGCCAGGCCACTTAAAGCCCTTGCTGTTCACACTGAGGAGTGCTGCGTGTCACATGACTGGCCGAGCCTCTACCTGTGCTGCTGGTGCTCAGGTGAATGGACAGGGCGCAGGGGGCGGAGTCTCCAGGGCAGGGGACAGGAACGGTGCTCTCCACGGTCAGCTCGTACTCCCTGCTGTCCTCGGACACGCTGGTCTCCTCCGGCCTCAACTGCAGGGAGGAGCACACACACACACACACACACCGGCTGAACGACGGCTGCAGATACGCTAAAACGTTTACTTTGGTAAAGTTAAAGGGAAGTTGTAAACCGCACAACGCAAGGCAAGTTTATTTGTAGAGCACTTTTCAGCAACAAGGCAATTCAAAGTGCTTTACATGAGAAATTAAAGCATCAAGACAAAGTGCAAGAAACACATAAAAGGTCATAAAACGCACACTGATACAAACACACACACACAGTCACAAACACACACACACACACAATCATTGTCATGGTATTCTTCTTTGATGTACCCTGATCCCAGCAAAGAACTCCTCACTCTCCACTGGGATCCCCTGGATGTCCGGTGAGTCTAGAAAGAAACTGGAGCTGCTGCAGTATATCTGGAAAAGAGAGGGAGATAGAGAGAGATAAAGAGAGACACAGAGAGAGAGAGAGAGGGATGGAGAGAGATAAAGAGAGAGACAGAGAGAGGAAGGGGGGAGGAGATAGAAAGAAAGAGAGAGAGAGAAGGACAGGTGAACCGGAGGATACAGTACAGGACAGACATGACACTGCAGTAAAACAATGTGTCCATTCAACTGGAGAGTATGACGTCGTACATCTTTGATGACTGGTGAAAGGTTTCAATGAGTAGCCATTCAATTCTGCTCAAGTTCTTATCTGTCTAAAGAATAGGGTGAGGACTTGTGAATACATCCCAGCAATAATACAAAGGTTATTGTTCAAATAGTCATCAAATAGTGGAATTCAAAGAGACCTGTTTTTTTCTGTTCACTTAAATATAACAATAACTTGCCCTAAGGCCGTTTCAAGAAGGGTGGGAAATACCTCACTCAGTATCTGTGCAAAGGGAAAACATCAATTCACCCCATTTAATAGGCAAGGCAAGTTTATTTGTATAGCTCATTTCATCAACAAGGCAATTTAAAGTGCTTTACATGAGATATTAAAAGCATCAAGACAAAGTGCAACACATAAAAGGTCATATAAAACGAAGGACATTTAAAACAAAATGCTAATAAAATACAGGAATAAAAGTTACAGTGCAGTGTATGAATTAAAAATTATTTGATTTAATAAAAAGCAGCGGAATATGTAGGGGTGGGACCTTTGCCCACCTTCCTTGTTCTCTGTAAAGCGCATTGTGTTGCCTCTGTGTATGAAATGCGCTATACAAATAAAGCTTTGATTGATTGATTGATTGATTGATTGGTTGATTGATTGACTTGACTCACCTTGTCCCCGAGCCTCAGGTTGATCCCATCCAGCTCTATGAAGGCGGAGGTCTGTACGGTGGTCTCCTGCTTGAGCTCCTCCCGGCGGCCCTGGGGGGAGAGTCGGGACCAGGCCACCACGTAGCCCAGGGAGCTGTTCCCGCTCGGGCCCTCGAAGCTGCACTTCAGGTAGACGCCGCTGCCCGACTGCTCCGCCACCACCACGGGCACGGAGGGTGGGGGGGGCTGTTTGGCTGAGGGGGAGGACCAGTATTCTATATTGTATTTGTTCTGTTGTTATTTGTGTATCTGTGTGAACTCGTCAACACTGTAAATGAGGGAAACCTCAGTGCTTTACGAATATAAATAATGGTTTGAAATGAAAATATTGATGTTTAGCACTTGAAAACATAATGCGGTCCAAAGCGCATGATTCTTATAGTCTGATGAAAAAGGGATGGTATCTTCTTCTATTAAAGGTGCAGTGTGTGATTCATCTAGTGGTGAGGTTGCAGATTGCAGTCAACTGAATACAATTACATGGTGCAACAGAGTCTCGAGATACTAGACTTTCAAGATCTCTGCCTATGAAAGTCTGGAGAGATCTCCATTGAAAATCATCACTGGAACAGCGCCGAAAACCGACGCTACCAATCAGAACCACTGCCTACATCTCCAACAGGGTGACGGCTCTGCCTGCTTCTCTATGATTCTATGATGCCCTCCCAACAAACTGGAGTGGAGAATCAAAACAAAATATTCACCGCCCCATTAGGAAGGACCGCCCTAAAGACTTTTTTCAATCTCTTAAATTGTTTCCACCCACTTTTAGTGACGAAATCTGGACGAATGTCTCTAGTCTCTAGTTGAGTGCAGTGTTCAGAGACTGACTTGTGAGTCTAGGTACACAATCCCTATGTAGATAAAAAGGGCTCATTCTCAGGTACCGAAAAAAACAATTATTCTTATTTTCATTTGATTATACACCAATTAAAACATACTTCAGAATATTATATTCCATGTCCGCTATGCCTACACAAAATTCTGTGCACAAAATTTTACACACTGATCCTTTAAAGCTTTGAGTCTCTGAAAGGTTTCAGTAAAGTCAATACTATTATCTAGGAAACAAAAGTCAGACCAAAATACCTACAGCACCTATTGCCCCCCCTCCCCCCCCCCCCCCCCGGGCGTGTCGGCGAGGCGGGACACATGCTCAGCTCGTTAAGCGGACCTGCGAGGGGGCATGTGCTGCATTCCACTCCGCATGGCAACGACTCTGACCCTAATTGTGTTGGTGTCTGCTTTAACAAGACTCCGCCCCCCCCCAGCCCCCCCAGGCTCTGGAGAGAGAGAGAGAGAGAGAGAGAGAGAGTTCCTCACCTGTGCAGGTTCCATCTACGAGAACCTCCTCGGGACCACAGACAGCGGCCCTGGCTGGTACTGAGTCCGGAGAGGACGGCATCTCTGCTGAGTAGACAGGAGAACGGCTCATGATGGTGGTTAACAGACTTAACAGAGTTTTATCTTCACATGACAGGATCTCATTTCCTTTTCTGTGAGGATTCTTCGTAAAGATGTCTCGCACCTTAGTTCGATTTTGAGCAGTGTTACAAGTGTGTCAGTCATAATAAGAGTAGGCCTACTGACAGACAGACAGACAGACAGACAGACAGACAGACAGACAGACAGACAGACAGGCAGGCAGGCAGGCAGGCAGGCAGGCAGGCGGACAGACAGATAGAAAGACAGACAAATACAAACAGGCAGACAGACAGGCAGGCAGGCAGACAGACAGATAGACAGACAGGCAGGCAGACCGATAGACAGACAGACAAACAGGCGGAAGACAGACAGACAGACAGACAGACAGACAGACAGACAGACAGGCAGACAGGCAGACAGACAGACAGACAGACAGGTAGACAGACATGCAGACAGACAGACAGACAGACAGACAGGCAGACAGGCAGACAGACAGACAGACAGACAGACAGACAGACAGACAGACAGGCAGACCGACCGACCGACCGACCGACAGACAGACAGACAGACAGACAGGCAGACAGACAGGTCGTACCCTCAGCGCAGTACCCCATACACCCCTGCGTGGGCTGCAGCAGGTAGACGTAAAACCCCCCGCAGTTGCGTACGGTGACCGGGATGCGGAACAGGCAGCAGTCCTTGCTGCTGCTGGAGAAGAACTGCCAGGCGGCGCACGCGGTCAGCTGCCTGACCTCCAGGGGGCGCGGGAGAGCCTCCCCCTCCCCCAGAGACAGCCACACGGGAGCCTGGGTGCCACAGTGGCTCACCTGGGGAGGGCAGATGGAGAGAGACAGCTCATAGGGAACTCGTCTGACCGCTACGCTCTGCTACCTCGGGGCTACTGGCTGCCCCGTCACTCCGAGGCCCCTGCGGTCGATCGACACGATCGCGGCTCTTCTCTGTCCTGGTCCCGCAGTGGTGGAATAAACTACGCACTGGACAAGACGCAATGTCATGGATAGTAAAAGAAAGCATTTCAGCGTCACGGCTATAACCCAGTGATGCGCCTGACATTGTGAGTGTGGTGACAGCATGACTGAGAGAGAGAGAGAGAGAGAGAGAGAGAGAGGGGGGGGGGCTCAGTGGTAGAGCAGGTCGTCCAATGATCGTAGGGTCGGTGGTTCGAATCCCGCCTCCACCCGTCCACATGTCGAAGTGTCCTTGGGCAAGACACTGAACCCCAAATTGCTCCCAATGAGCAGGCTGGCACCTTGCATGGCAGCTGCCGCCATTGGTGAGTGAATGTGTGTGTGAATGGGTGAATGAGAGGCCATTGTAAAGCGCTTTGGATAAAAGTGCAGTCCATTTATCAAGAGAGAGAGAGAGAGAAAAAGAGTGAGTCATTCTCAGGCTATTTCCTCTGGACACTGACCTATCGTGGCAGACTCCGGTCTCCAGTTATGTGCAGCCTCCACCCACTCCTGAGTGTGCACCCTCCACCCACTCCTGAGTGAGCCCCCTCCACCCACTCCTGAGTGAGCCCCCTCCACCCACTCCTGAGGGAGCCCCCTCCACCCACTCCTGAGTGAGCACCCTCCACCCACTCCTGAGTGAGCACCCTCCACCCACTCCTGAGTGAGCACCCTCCACCCACTCCTGAGTGAGCAGCCTCCACCCACTCCTGAGTGAGCACCCTCCACCCACTCCTGAGTGAGCACCCTCCACCCACTCCTGAGTGAGCCCCCTCCACCCACTCCTGAGTGAGCCCCCTCCACCCACTCCTGAGTGAGCCCCCTCCACCCACTCCTGAGTGAGCAGCCTCCACCCACTCCTGAGTGAGCAGCCTCCACCCACTCCTGAGTGAGCACCGAGGCCCGGAGAGAGAGAGAGGCCATGGGAACCAGGAGTCTGGGAGGCTGGGTGGGGGCTGACGGATCCCTCAGTCTGCACAGCAGGCCAGCACCGGGGGAAATGAGACACCTCATCTCTCCTGTCTCTCTCTCTCTCTGTCTCTCTCCCTAACTCTCTCTCTCTCTCTGTCCCCCGGTCTCTCTCTCCCTCTGTCTCTTTCTCTAACTCTCTCATTCTTCTCTCTCTGTGCCTCTGTCTCTCTCTCTTTCTCTCTCTCTCTGTCTGTCTCTCTCCCTAACTCTGTCTCTCTCAGTCCCTCGGTCTCTCTCTCCCTCTGTCTCTTTCTCTAACTCTCTCATTCTTCTCTCTCTGTGCCTCTGTCTCTCTCTCTTTCTCTCTCTCTCTCTCTGTCTCTCTCCCTAACTCTGTCTCTCTCAGTCCCTCGGTCTCTCTCTCCCTCCCTCTGTCTCTTTCCCAACTCTCTCTCTCTCCTCTCTCTGTGCCTCTGTCTCTCTCTCTCTCTCTTTCTCTCTCTCTCCCCCTCCTTCTCTCTGTCTGGCTGCAGACACCATCAGTTCCTTTGAAAAGAGAGCTCATGTTCACTTCTTGAAGGAGATCCACTTTTCAGCCATGACCGTTCACACTTGATGCAAATCACTTGTCTGGATAAATAAGTACATGATAATCCAATAAATGCATAATACCAATAAATGAATGAATGAATGGATAGGGTTACCTCCACACATTTGGTGGGCATGCTGGCAGGCTTGTCGAAGATCTGGAACTGGTACCAGCCGGGCGTGAGGGAGTGGTCGCAGATGAAGTCCTGCAGGGCCGACTGCTGCAGCCTGCTGGAGCTGAAACTGGTGCTGCGGTACGGGTTCTGGAGGAGGGCGTGGCCTCCTGGAGCACACTCTGGAGGGAGGACTGGACACACACACACACACACACACACACACACACACAACGCACGCACACACACACACACACACACACACACACACACACACACACACTGGAAGTGTTTCTTCACTGGAAGTGCACACTGAACATATCGCACATTCACTCTATGCTCTGAAAACTGTGACATCACAGTCATCTATTCTATGCATTATTCAAACTGCATTTACCAAAACAAAATATATTTTAAATACTATCTTATCAATCTTAAATACTGTTTATTTAATTTGAATTTTGAATTGGCCTACATTTGAATATGGAGCCTCATCCTACTTTCCAGAGTAACACTTTCCAGCTTGATTCAACACAAGGTAAGCTTTTGCTGCAATTTCTTTGCATTATTTTAATCAGAGCGTGTATCCTAAAAGTGTCCCAATATCAAAACCTTGTGTCATTTCAGGAACCATGCAAGGGCAGTTAACCCTGGTGGTCGACCACAGCACTGATCCCCCGACTGTATCTACCCTCCTGCAGCCTGCGAGACATCAGGACCACTCTCAGCATCAGCATCATCATCATTTAAATATTCGCATGCATCTTCATCACCCTCACGACCCCCAGCATGCTGTTGAGGGCACAACCCTGCCTCATCCCACCCGCTCACCAGCACCTCAACTCCAGACTGTTCTCCCTGCGCTGAGGAGCATCTGTGTGGGAGCAGCCAACACCACCACCACCACCACAGCGTCTGCACTCATACAGCCAAGACTGATGGCTGGAACGGCAAATCCAGTCGGCCTATTGGAGGAGGCTAGGGAGGAGGAGATATAGGAGGCTAGGGAGGAGGAGATAGAGGAGGCCAGGGAGGACATAGAGGAGGCCAGGGAGGAGGAGATAGAGGAGGCCAGGGAGGACATAGAGGAGGCCAGGGAGGACATCGAGAAGGCCAGGGAGGAGGACATAGAGGAGGCCAGGGAGGACATAGAGGAGGCCAGGGAGGAGGAGATAGAGGAGGCCAGGGAGGAGGAGATAGAGGAGGCCAGGGAGGACATAGAGGAGGCCAGGGAGGAGGAGATAGAGGAGGCCAGGGAGGACATAGAGGAGGCCAGGGAGGACATAGAGGAGGCCAGGGAGGAGGACATCGAGAAGGCCAGGGAGGAGGACATAGAGGAGGCCAGGGAGGAGGACGTAGAGGAGGCCAGGGAGGAGGACGTAGAGGAGGCCAGGGAGGAGGAGATAGAGGAGGCTAGGGAGGAGGACATAGAGGAGGCCAGGGAGGAGGACATGAAGAAGGCCAGGGAGAAGGACACAGATGAAGCAGAGGAGGACATAGAGGAGACCAAAGAGGAGACAGAGGAGTCCAGGGAGGACAAGGCAGAGAATGAGGCCAAAGAGGAGGCAGAGGAAAATACTGTGGTCCTTGTTGAAAAGGAGGAGCAAGGAAAAGAACAAAGAGGATTGGACATGTTGGAATTGAAGGCGGCCATCACTGTAGAAGATGGTCACAATGCAGATGGATTGAGCAATGGAAAGAAAAATGAAAAAGGGACAGTAGAGAACGAGAGTAAGTCGATTCTAAAAGTTGAGGTGAAGGAGAGGATCAACTGTCCTGAAACAAAAGTTAAAGAAAGAGTGGGCGACAGCTCAGGCTCAAAAGTGTCCACGTCCATTAGGCGAAAAGGAACAAGTGCCAGGTCACACTCCGCCCCCATTATTATTCCTCCAATCAAGAGACGCCTGAGTCAGCAGATGATGCAATCGATCCAAATCTTCCATAAACTCGGTTCCAAACTCCAACCACACAATCACCACTGCCCGTCTGAACAAAAGGAAGTCATTTTGCTGGACCGAGAGCTGCTTGACTTTGAGACGATTCATGTGACTGTCGCAAGCAGTGACTCTTTAGTGATTGAGATTAGACTGACAGAGGCTAAAGTTAAAGATGAGGATATTCCTGTGACTAAAGATACTCCTATCGCGGATCCTCTTCAGTCAACAGAGAACGACAAAGGACCTCTTTCATCTCCGAAACTACAAACCGTCGACAACCCAGCAGCTCCAGTTGCTAAAACCACCCCTTTAAATATCCCTCCACAACAGTCCTCCGCCAAGTTCACCTCCAACCCCGTCTCCTCCCAAACTCCCTCCCCAAGAACACTCTACGATGACCCAGCACGGTCCCAGACCGCCACATCGCCGGTCCCGCCGACCGAACCCCTCACTCCGGATCGCCGCCCCTCTCCACCTCGCAGAAAACGGGGTCCCCGCCGACGTAGGCACTCTCCGGTTCCCCGGTCCGACCGCCGTGATACCGGGCCCCGGCACCGCTGGAGATGCCCGCTGCCCTGCCCCTTCCCCCGGCCGCGCCAAGCCTCCGTGCCCATCTCGCTCTGGCAGAGGAAGGAGAGGGAGTGCATGCGGAGGGGAGCTCAGGCTCTCAGAGAGCGGGCGGCTCGGGTCACCAAACTGGGCTTGGACCACAATGTGTTCATCACCAAGGAGGAGTTCACTCTGGACAAGTACCTGGACGTCTTAAAGGAACCCCGCAAGACCATGTGCACCATAAGCACCTTTAAGAGTCTTTTGGCTGTCTGTAAGGAATGAATTGTCCTTTTGTTGATGATCTGCCAGTATGTGTGTCATAATCATTTGTATCCATGATTTAATGCGTTGACTTACAAACCGTCTTATAAAACGTCTTCTTTAGAATGCCTTTGGTTTTTTGCCATAATCTATTTGTGTGTGGTATTCTGGTCCTCCTGTGTACATCTAAGCTTTTCTGTATCGGATGAAAGGAACCCTGCTGGGAGCAGCCTCAGCTCTTGGAAGTGTATAGTTATGAGAGGATCCGTTTCAGAACAAGGACTTTCCAATGATGATTAGGAACCGAGCTGAGGCCAAAGCTAACATCATTACTATTTATGGCGCTCGAAGTCAGGATCACTTCAGTCCCTGGCAGGATGTGACTGCTGGCGTCCACACGGCCCATTCTGAGATATGGGTTCACATATGAGGTGGCATAGAAGAGGAAACCATTCAGAGGTACAGTACTTGTTAGTCATCAAATGTGGTTGAACACTGCTGGAGCCGTCATATGTATGCTTCCAATAAGCATGTTTAGGGGAGCTTCAAAGAAACCGAGTTCTCAGTATAAGGTCAAATGTGAATTTGAAACAGGAGGGATAGTATTTACTTGGAGCATACCAAAGCAAGACTTGCGGGTGTTTCACTATAACATGAAAGGCATCGCCTCTACAACTATGCAGGGAAGTGAGAAGCCTACAGCACACAGCTGCTCTACAGTAATGTTTGGGTAGTTGCCACAGAAACATTGTTGATTGTGACAGCATAGGTAATAGTTCATTAACATTCTAAATTGGACAGTTCCATCACTTGAATATTCTCAAATGTGCTGAGTATAAGAACATCAGACGTCCCAACATGGATTTCCAGTGCAATTATCAGCCCCTCGTAATACAACAAGATAATGGTAAGCGTTTGATATTAGGAAGCTGCTTAAAGAAAATACAAAACACTACAGCTATGAATCACAATAATGCCATATTATGACATTAACTATTTAATGTCAACCTTTAACAAAAATAGATTGATGTTAGCAGGGGTGACTAAAGAAGTGTGTATCCTAAAGGCTAAATTGCAGAAATGTTACAGTTTTTACATTACGTGACGGTTAAAGTGGGTATTCTGTGTGTCCATAGATAAACAAGTGGGTAAACTCTGTATACCTTCATAGACCCTCCTCCACACCGCTGGATGTTAACTATGTAGTCCTCACACAGCAGGCTACATCAATGTAATTCTGATCCTATTCGTTACACAGGAGTGTCTGAGAGAACCGATAGAACCGCAGGTCTGGCCAGTGTTCCCACAGAGCCCCCAGCCTTCAGAGGCATTAGCCAACCATACATTCCTCTGATGAACTATGTGTGCGCCCCACGAGCTCAGGCTCCTCTAGTAATGCCCCTGACACAAACGTGGCCCACTGGCCCCCCCCACCCCTTCAGCTATGTTCCAGCCCAGCGGGGTGCACTGCCCTCTGGGTTAGCGGTTCATCCAGGACATCCCATAATGACGCTGGAAGCGGGGAAGGCCAAGGGGAAGAGACAGAGAGACGCTGTGTCACTGGCGGAGAGAAAACGCAGCAGTTTCTCAGAGAAGTACAGGAGACTGATGGAAGTGATGGGAAAGTCCCAAATGTCCCCAGCGCACGCGCAACCAAGGTTGGGTAACGGAATCGATGTGTACAGGAGACGGCAGGAGGGAGACATGAAGACGAGAACTCTTCGATGTCACACAGAGGACAAACAGGATGAAGACATCGGTACTTCTGAAGGAGCATCAATTCATCTGAAGGGAAAAAAAGCATCAGGGCAAAAGCCGAAGGCTCCGTTTTCTACAGAGGAACTAGAGAAGAACATCAAAAGGAATGGGAATACTGAAAACGATGAACCACAAACCAAGAAAGTAAGAGATGAGAAAAAGAAAACAATGGTTGAAATGGATGATGATGGAGTTAAGGATAAGGACCACAGATGCTTGTCTGCAATGCCAATCTCCTCAAAAGTGCCAGTCAAGCAGGAACCCGACACCGGCAGCCAAGTATGTAGCGGTAGCCTCATTAACCATGACACAACAGTGACAGAAGGACATGCCGCTGCAGGAGACGACAGGAGCTTTCAGAGCCCTCACAACATCCCTCATCCTCGGCCGCACCTGGCCTGTCCACTCCTCCAGACCGGCCGTGACGGGACCTCTCACAGCCAATGTCCTGAGATACCCTTCAGCACCATAACCCTGTCGGAGTGGGCGGCACTCACGGACGCGTTTCCCTTCCCGCCCTGGCCCCGGGAGTCGAAGGCGCGTGCGGGTGAGGACACGGAGAGAGGTTCTTCCTCCACCTCCGGTGACAGCACAATAGATTACAGTCAATGAGGGCGGTAGGTATGTGCGCTGAGAAGGCGGTGTCAATGATGAATGAACAGGTCTCAACTTCTACGAAAGCCACAATTTAGGAGCAGTGCTAGCAGATGGACGAATGGTAGCCTAGTGGGGGCAAAAAAGGCCTATTTAACTTTGAAGTTGGACCAAAGAGGTTGCAAACAGAAGCTATTAATAAATCACATATTTTCAGCATTGAAATTTGATGTCGTTTTCTTTCAATATGCTTTGGAAATAACGATATATTTTTCTGAGAGATTCCAAAATAGCCAACTGTTCAATGCTGTTCAACAATCATATAAATAGCAATAACCCTTATGACACTTTTCAACTCAACACTAAAAACTCTCAACATTCAAACGCATTAGGCACACATTATTTGAACACATAATCAACGTACCTGTTTGACAATACATTGTATTTCGAAGTAGGCCTAAAGCGATAAGGTAGGAAAGAATCTCCAAAACAAATTTAAGTTTCATCTTCCCTTAGGAACTTGCAGTCTAGCCTTCCAAAACGACTCGTTTTCGAAGGTTCTTCTCGACTCAAACGTGCCGCCGGTTTTCCACAGTTTGTAGTAAAATAAGTAGAAATAGGCTAAACGAAGAGGCATTCGTGTACAACCTCTAACGGATAGTCAAATGGAAGTCCGTCTGAAGATGTTCTCGAGACTGGGGAGGAGGAGAGCAGACGTCTCCGGCACACCGGGACTGCGGCGCGTGACCACAAACTCCGCAAGCAGCAGCATAATTAGGAGGGGCATCCTTTTAACGGTAGCCTACACCGTATATCTCGACCGAATCGACAACAAAACAACACGTTTTTAACAAGAAATAAGCTATAAGAGGATTGGAGAGTCAAGTCATTCAGATGGAACAACAGGAATTTAGGGTCATTGACGTGGTCGTTCCTGTGTCTGAGATGGATGAAGTTCAAGAGAAGTTCAGCATCAGGATTGTTCCATAAGGAGAGTTGTGTGAGCTACACTGTAGGCCTATATCCCATTTAGGTTAATTCGGTTATATTTTTGTAGGCAACATACTAAATATGATCATGTAGGCTATAATTTCTGTCGTGGATTAATCTACATTAGGTGTAAGATAATACACTTCATTTGATAAAAGCCATGTGAACTAGCCGAACTCAAGGCCAACGGGCTGCTGGATATGATATCATGCCATCAATTAGTCTATTATTCCTCGCACATTCAGAAAACAAAAGAAGAAGAACACTTAACATATTCACCAAAACAATTGAGATTTAAATTGTGGACGCCCCTTGAGATTCTGGGCACAAGTTAATTTGCCTCATAATTAATTACCGTGTGTTCTGTAATTAGACACATTTCATATAGGCTACCCATATGAAAGCAGTAAAGTGAAATTGAGGAGAGGTGATGAGCCTATTCTAGAGTACAATTAATTTCCTAATCTTTCCAAATGTTGTTTTCTCTCAAATTCTCCTGTGCTTATCCATGTTAGAATGATGTCTGTTCACTGGGCAGTCGAGGGATATTTAATTAGTCACCCGTCCAAATCACAAAACCAGATGGTCACACTGTATCTTTCAGGGAAATGGATTTGGCCAAAGAAAGATTTTGGAAGATCCAGATATCACGTTCATATCAACTCTAAACTAAGTTTTCCATTCTCACATTAAAAGACATTTTGCAACCACATCCCTAGGTAGCTGCCTTTCCATTGTTAAGAGTGGATGGAGACCCTTTCCAACATTCCAACTCTGATGGCTCTCTGAAGACCACGGTTTCGACTATTTCCTAATGATGTCGTTATCATTTAGAAGTTTGGGAGGCAATTGAAAAACATAGAAGAGCCTTAACACGGTTATTATAACAGAGAACACAATCTGTCAAGACAGTGTTAACTGTAAGACTTGAGAGAAGTGTCACATCACTGAGACCATCTGTTGAAACAGTCTTCTTGTCCCATAGATGTTGCCATCACTCATAGAGAACACAGCCTATTTAGGTTCCTCCTATCCATCTGTCAGGAGCTCCAAACTGTTGACATGACGGCATAGTTAAGTACGGCCCAGTGACTCAGACACATGTACAAACATACTCAGCCTGACCTCACTACATACTGTCATTTCTTGGCTATTGTATTTTAGTGCATGCAAAATATATAAATATGTCAATTAATTTATTCAAAAGGTAGGTTGGTGGGTTTTGTTTTCAATCACTTCCCAGACCACAATCGTCAAATCATGTGTGCTGAAAAAAACCTTGACGGCAATCAGAAAAACAGCAGCTCTGAAAGTCCGCGTTCTATTTCCACCGGACCTCCAAGCTCTCGCGCTCCAGGAGGGTGGCTGACCGTCCTGTCCAGAGCCCTGTCTGCTTGACTCCCAGGCAGAGGAGAACAAGCTATCCCTCGTAAATCTCTTGGACCATCAGCCTGAGTGAGCCTGGAATAGCCATCAGGTAAAACTTCAGTGCGTGTCGTAGACTTTTCCCCTCCCCATCCACTCTCCCACACGACCTGTAATTACTGTCAATTTGCTTCCTTGTGTCTTTGTTGCAAATCGTTAGGAAAGTGCATTCTTAATCAGACAGTCAGAATTTCTCATGCAGCTGTAAATTATTGTGTATGCATTACTATATATATACTACTGTAAAAACTGTAGTTGTCCATATATAAGGGCAATTTATGTCTAATCTATGAACTGATTAAACAATTTGAATGCCATGAACACTGAGTTAGTCTAATAGTTTAAGCACATGACCTCATTTTGAGCAATTTTGCTTAATTACAATCAGTAATGCACACATGGAGTGAGGAGATTAGCTGTATGTCCCAAGCCTCCCCTGAGAAATCTGATATCAGATAGATGAGCCATGGAACAAACCTGCTTATAATTACCTGGAACTCCACCACTTATACAAATCCTGATTGCATGCCTTAAGTTTAGGTGCTTATCCCTTAAGTACTGTTTACATACAATACCTTTCCCATACATAAACAGAAATAACATGTCTACATGATGTATGTTTAGAAAGTTTATTATTCAGCTCTGCATATTTCCTCTTTTTTTTTTTTTTAACCTTAAGAACATTAAACATGTTTGACTGTACAACCACAGTATAGATCATGAAGCAATTTAATCTGAACCACTGATTATAGGAAGCACACATAGTAGATGTAGACAGAGACACGGCAGTCCTGTGATTTATGGTAGGATAAAATGTCTATAACTTTTGATGTACTGACAAGCCTTAAAGGGTCATTACTGTGGTAATCTTGTCCATGCGCTGATTACGCAACAGGTGAACCAATCCTGAGGCTAGAGCCAAACAGGTCTAGACATGCGCTCCACTCACCTACCAACCCCACTTCTGTTTATTGTCCTCTCTCTCTCTCTCTCTCTCTCTCTCTCTCTCTTTCTCTCCCTTTCTCTATCTTGCTTTCTCTCATAGCATTAAGACAGCACCCTGATTTAAACCTCACCCGAGGACTCGTGCTTAAATGAAGGGTGAAAGTGCTTACTTAAGCCCTACCCAGACTAGGGAAACATTTCCTTTCGGCGTCTTTGATCACCACAGAGAACCAAACATAGATTCCTCAGTTGAGGGCCAAATGCATTATTCTTGAATACTGTATACTACATAGTGTAGTATACTGAAAAACAACAACAATGGTCTAGCAGTTACTTCTGTTTCTGCTTTGATTTTTAATGGCCACCATTCTAAACCAGGAAGGCCTCCATTCTCCATTCTCCTTTCACAAACAGGGTGAAGGTACCAGAACACAAGAACAGGCTCTCGGTTTGAGGACGTGGGCAAGAACGACAGAAACTGAGCCCCTCTGTTGCTCTGGCGGCGACGCTCCGTCAACGGTAAAAACAGACGTCGGGGTCCTGTCATGCGGGCGGGGGGGGGGGGGGGGGGGGGGGGGGGGCGGTAGCCCCAGCGGTAAGAGACAGGGCAGCATTGAGCTGAGGAGGGAATATGAAACTGCTCAGTAATGAGCTCAGCAGTTTATTGGAGAAGCTTCTCCACAGCCCACATCCTCACATCTGTCCTCTCCGCCGTCAGCTGCCCTTTTCTGTTTGCTTTCATTCTGGTCACTCTGTATCCTTCGTCTTTTCTTATAAGATCTAGGTTACCGGTTCACCATGAAGCAACCATTCTCTCATGCTGTCACAGCAGGATTTGTTAGTGGTAATTTGCTCTTTCTGCCTAAACAATGATGGCTGACATTTTCAGTCAGACAACCTGCACTTGTTAACTGGAAGCTGTTCCTAAACACTATTCAGCGAGGTCAACAGTAGCATCTCTGGTTGCCCGCTTTGACAAAAGCTCCATAATTGGTTCAGCCGAGCCACTGGATACAATGACCAACTGTATTCGAACATGCAGCTGAAAAGGCGAAGGTTGACTCCTGGCCCAGTCTCTCAGCTTTATAGGGCCAGTGAGGTCAGCTTCTCCACAGGGGCTCTGTGACCCTAGATCAGGTTTCCTGTTACCTTTGCCCCCGTCTCATCAGCTGTCCTGACAGGTCCAAACAAAATGGCCACCACAACAACTGCGTAAATAACCTCTCCTATTCAGTAGGTGTTAGTGTAAAGGGATCCTCTCCACTACGTCTGACCACAGTAAATCGCAGCTGTGACCTTCGACCTCCACTGTCTGTGGCCAATCCTGACGTCTCTTTCCTTATTCACCACAGGATATTGAGAAGTGCAGTCAGTGCAGTCAATATTTCCCATTTAATGTCACCAAATAGACACTAAAGACATGATGGCCAATGGATATACTATTTCGGACACAGTGGTGCAATAGCGATGATACATACTTTATTTAGGCCTATCTATTTCTGTTTTCCTTCAAATGTACCTGTGTATGCACACTGACCGCAGAATGTTTACATAGACCATACTGTACTTCTTTTTGACTCAGCTGCTAAAAAGCCATGATGAAAGAGAGGAGATTTATTAAGTGAAGGTAAGACTCGCTCCTGGCCGCCTGAGTTTAGTCTGTAAAAGTGCCTTCCTCTTGCTAGTGGACATAAAACATCTGTCTGGTCCAGAGAAGGATACTGCAGCAACCAAGTCTGGAGGAGGCATCATCTCCCGTCTCCTGAGACTTTCCAGGAACAGGTAGAATGATCTCTACTAAGGTACAGTGCTGCACGTTGTTATATTAGTAGTGGAATTTTGCATAACCTGATTTTGCCTCAAAGACAAAAAATTATATAAAGATGTATCAATGATAGAGTGATAACTCTTTCAACAGGCCCAGATGTGAGTGTAAACTGACTGAAAAATTCTTTCAATACCAGCTGCATTTTTGTAAGTACAGGGCGTGGCGCCATCTAGTGGCTTAGCTTGGCTGCACCCTTTCTGGCTGCAGTGAAAACTATTCACAACATACAGTATCTCACTCCTTCAGTGTACTGTAGACTGACGGTATGAATTGTTTTGTGTCTTCAAGGGTCAAATTTGAATGATCTCAGTGAAATTAGCACTACAAAATGCAGTAATCATTTAATACTGTTCTAGAAAAGCCTAAATAGCACACTGTCCTTGGAACTAGGAGGCATCAATCACATTCCTCAAATGTGCACACTTCAAAATTGCTTGGTACTGTAATTTCTTTTAAATAATTTGATGGGCACTTAATATGTGGCTTGATATTGGCATTCCGAAGGCATGTTGTTCCTCGGTTGCTAGGATATTGTTTTCTCTTTTTTCCCGCTCTCCTGCTGGCTCAGGCCTTTTGCTTTTTCTTTATTTAAAATCTCCCGACCCTGGTCACTTAGCAACCCACTTTTATTGTATTCAGCTAAGCTGCTTCCCTCTGCGCCGTCCCCTGGACATAAGATTAAACACAACACCCTGAACATTCAACCTGCTGTGATTTTCAACATGTCTCTTCTGTAACAGGTACATCTATATGCACTGACAGATCTCTCAGGAATTATAAGGTAAGAACAATTTTAATGTACCACTGCAAAGAAAGACAACTTCAAAAATAAAGCCGTACATGAGCAACTGATACAGTTTAGTGAATAACTGACACACAGCATGTCTTCTGTGTCTACAAAGTGTTTAAATGCTAGACTACTCTATGAAAGTATGAATTGCAAAAGTCTACAATTCTTGATCTTTTCCCAGCCAGGTTACCATCTCATCTGTACTAAGGAGCCCTGAGAGCTAAACTGAAGCTAGGAGCTAAACTAGAATCTACGACTCTTATTGACCTTTATGATGTCACAATGAATCCTCAAAGTCAGTTGGATCCACAAGCATCCGTCTATTTTGACAGAAAAAACATATTCTCTGCAAGTAGGGACCTGGCCACCACAAGAAGCAAAGCCTTTATCCTCCCTGAATCTCCAAATCAGATCGATGTGTCGAACATGAAGGCACCTGATTTCACGCCTAAACTGTACAGATCTCTGAGATCAATCCCCAGAGAGAAGGGCAGAAAAACCTGCCCATCTTTAGTGATGGTTGACCCCAGTGAGTCGGTCGTCAGACCTGAGAAAGTGATCACAAATATTCTACCTGAGATCCACCAGAGGAAAGCACTCCCATCGTTCAGTACTTCCTTCAGACCACAAGACTCCTTAGAATCCAAACTGATGTTCGTTAAAACAGGGAAATATCCTACTGGACCTTACAAGAACCCTAAGCCACATGATTTTAGACCGGTAAGGTACTGTACTGAAAGGTAGCCTACTGTACTTGAAATGACTAAATTGTAGTCATTTATGTGTGTGCTTTCATGTATGAACACTAGATGGCACTAGAGATACCAAAGACCCGTGCACGCCACATAAACATAATGACATGTACAAATTTGATTTCAGCTAGAAGAAGACATGCCAAACATAGTGACCACGTCTGAAAAGGAAGTGAATTTCAAATCTCAGCACCTGTGCATGAGTGAGTGCTACTGCAGACAACATGTTTGAGACCATACAATCTAGCTTGGTCTTTAGCCTATCAATGACAGTGCTAGAGAAAATCCCCCTGCAAAATACTGGTGATCATTCTGTTCCAGTTCGGGGTACCGGATCTGAACCAGACTTTAATTTGAGGGAGTTATTTTGGAAGATGGACACCTTCAAACCAGCAGAGCCCAGATGGGAGGCTCAGCTCATTCTGCCAATGCTTCCCTGGCCTCCAAAATCAGCCTCGTACACAGTGAGTGGGCGTGTTCACTCCAAAACACTCAAAACAATTCAGAAATACTGTAATCAGAGGTTACCTGATATATTTTCTGATTTACAGAGGCACAGGCGCAAGAGAGGAGTCTACACTGCATTCATGGACAGAGCTGAAGAGAAGATTTCCAGCTCGTGGAAGAATGGATGATGCGTTGATCTCCTAAGCTTGCCATGCCCTACGGCAGCCGTGTAGCATGATGTGCGTTTTGGCTTCTCAAGAATCCCTTGCATGTTGGCTCTATTCTGGGTGTGAAAAACATATTCGGTAGGCTATTTGAACATTTAGAGGATGTGAAAGACATGCTACTGAGTAAAAAATTAATTAATTACAAAGTACTGAATAAATTATTTTCATAGTTTTATTGAACATGGGTTTTGTGAATACCCTGTGGCTTATTTTGATATTTAGAGCAGTAGCCGTCCCAAAGCCCTTCAGCCCATGAAGACTATGAGTAAAAAATAATAGCCTATGGACACCACCGACTTGGGGATCTAGTCTAGTCTGGGTCTAAAGACCTAAAAAAGCTTTTTGTGTGTAATGTATAGGCCTAGGCTATATATGTTATATCTTAATTTGTGTCTCTTTTCTTCATGACTTTGTGATTGTTTCAGCATTTTGAGATTGTTTCGACAATGAACTGCGTTACAAATAACATGATGTATAATTCTTATTAGGATATTATGATTATGATTAATAATAATATTTAATATTATTATATTAATGTTGGCTGATACGTATCAATATTGTACGTATTGTACAACTGGGGTGAGTTCAGCCCCAACAAAACTTTGCAAAACGTTTATTGAAACGGAAAAGGTGGTGTGAACACCCTCTGTTACATAAGCGTTGCACCTTTGGCAGTTGAGAAGAACCAGTACGGCGGGGTTTATCCATTTATCAGTAACAACTCTGACACGCGCACCAAAACCGTAGCAAAGCGGTGCACACCGTTCTCAGATAACTCAGCCCTGGATACAACATGCAGATCTAATTCTGTGCTCAATATCACTTATGCCAGCCTAACAAAAAGTATAGGCTAACTGATATATATATATATTTTTTATAAAGACTTGGAATCATAACATTATTATCTCTACATCCTACCACTGCTTTTCCCCTTTAGGCTATTGACCAATCAATTTAAACGTAAACATCAGTATGACTCATGGGGCGGCGCTGTTTCAAATCTGGACGTCCCAGGGCAAGCTAGACAAATTACACGCAAACACGGATGGTAGTGTTAAACGGTGAGTTGGTCAATTTACTGTCCTAGTTTTGGTTCATACACCATATGCTTAATATAAGTTATATATAATATAAGACAATTCTGGTCACGTTCAATGAAATATTGAAATAAAGCAACAGGTGGGCGTCATCTGAGTGGATACGCTCGATGGACATCCTCCTCGACCAATCGTTGGTCCTGAAAAGGAGGGCGTCGTCCATGAACCAATTGCTGTCCCGCACAATTCTGTGGAATGATTTTGCGAAAGACTAGAATGCAAACAGTAGACTACTACATGCTGTTTAGTGGGGACCTACGTCTACAGTGTATTGAATCGTGACTTTTGGACATGGCATGGAGAAGGACCGTGAAAACGTAGAGTGGTCCATACGCGGATCGATGTAAGTAGCCTACTGTTCGGAAATATCTAAAGCGGTTGGACCTGTAATAAAATAACCAGGGCATTACGTTTCCACTATTGCTAGACTTCACATCTCTGTGGTCCGTGAGTAGCCTGTTTGCGACAGCTGGGTGACGGCTTCAGGTCCTAGTGCTGCTGTAGCCTATAGCCATCTGTTTGTTAGGCTGTGTGTAAATGTTTGGGGATCGTGCCAAATTGGTTTGGAAAATATAGCAAGAATGCCAACGTGAATGAATTATACCATCAAATGAAAATCACAATGAATTTCGCTTGACCTACAAAAACTTCTGCATATGCTTAATTCGAACGCTGTGCTGTCTGTAGCCTGTGCATTGTCAATTGCTATAGCCTATGCCCAGATGAAGTTAGATAACGTTTTGTGCTTTTCAGGTAAATGCTGAAATCCTATGGGAATATAACCTGACCGATACTGTTGGATACGTGGATCAGCCCTTCCCCCCCTGTCCCTCCCCTCTTGAGAAAAGATGGGGAATGGACTGTCAGAGCAGCCCCCTTTCTTTTCAAGCATCCCGTTTTTCCAGTCTCTCCACATCGCCATTCTGGGTCTGGACTCTGCGGGGAAGACCACCGTCCTCTACAGGCTGCAGTTCAACGAGTTTGTCAACACCGTGCCCACCAGGGGCTTCAACGCCGAGAAGGTCAGAGTATCACTGGGAGGTCACAGGTCGGTGACCTTCCACTTCTGGGACGTGGGCGGACAGGAGAAGCTCCGCCCCCTGTGGAAGTCGTACACCCGCTGCACGGACGGCATCGTGTTTGTGGTGGACTCGGTGGACGCCGAGCGCATGGAGGAGGCCAGGACGGAGCTCCATAAGATAGCCAAGACCTCTGAGAACCAGGGGGTGCCGCTGCTGGTGGTGGCCAACAAGCAGGACCTAAGGCGCTCCCTGGGACTGGCCGAGATAGAGGCGGCGCTGGCTCTGAAGGAACTGGGTCCGGCCACACCCTGGCATCTGCAGCCCACCTGCGCCATCATCGGGGACGGACTCAAGGAGGGCCTGGAGAGACTCCACGACATGATCCTCAAGAGGAGAAAGACGCTCCGCCAGCAGAAGAAGAAGAGATGATGGAGTAACGAGAGAAGGAGAGAGAGAGGGAGATAGGGACTTCTTATTTTACATGTGAAGGAATTGTTTTGCTCCTGAGTGAATGCGGGTACTCCACTACAGGTTCAGAAAGGGCACACTGAGTTTTATCAGTCAGATGTCGGGCTTTACTGTAGGTTTCTGTTGTCTCAGAAACTTTTGAATGTCTCCTTTCAGCTATCGGTTGTTTCTTTGAACCTCATAACTGTTGAACAGGAAACTTCTGTGAAAGCAATGAAGGACTAAGGAAGATGTTCAGAAGCAGAATACATAGGATATTTGGGTTGGTATAGTATTTAGGAAATTGCTACTTTTGAGATTCTTATGAATGAATTTACAAAAGCCTCCTCAAAACTACTTAATACCAAAAATGAATTGATATGATATCTTCCACCTGGTCAGCCTCTTTAACCAAGGAGTAGTCTGACGCTAGAGAAATGACAAAAAATACACTGGATTGAAACGGGAGGTGGGAAAACAGACTGAACTACACTCCTCAGAGAGCTGATACAGGGAAAGGGTACCTATTATAATAGGCTACTTTAAATACATTTTGTATTTTAACAGAGTTTACTTTTCTCTTATCATCATAAAACTAAAGTACTAGTCTTAGTCATATGTCTTATTTCCTCTACTGTCTCTTTTGTTAAATGCACTTTAGATGACCTTCTGACTCATAGCCTTGAGGTTCCCCAGTAGCTTGTTGTCTGATAAAGAATATCTTATATTTCCTCAAAATAACATCCATAAGATGCTATACTGTATGTCTCTATTGCCCTTGTGGCAACTGTGTCTCCTGCTTTAATCTTAAATAAAGTATTGTAACTGCCAACGTTTTTTTTTTTTAAATGTCATTTTTAAGGATGCTGTTTTGATTGGACGATACACAGAAATAAATGACAAAAAGGAACAGTGATTGGTGGGTCATAAGACGCAGGCAGCTTAGGATTGTAAACCTGCTGTGTTCCTCTCTCTCATGTGGAAGGGAGTGTGTTCTCTGATCTGGGGCATGAAGGCTCACCTCTGGAGCCAAGACGAACAGCAGAAATGCTGTCTGGGCAGTTCTGGAGGACAGACAACAGACACGGCACAGCACGCTGGGACAGGAGACGACGAGCCACGGCTGTCTTGAGTATTTTTAGAAAGAAGGGGGGGGGGGTCTTAAATTCAGAAGTGATGCCTGTTGCTCAGCCATCGTCTCAAAGCAGTAGACTGCACTGTAACAACAGCGAACAATACTTTCTTGTAGACAAAACTACTGGCTGAACAGTATGTGCACATACTCCTTATTTTTTCTGTCTGGTTTATGGTTGTCCTTTTTGAGAATTACTGTACGCCTATGACCTTGAATTGGGATCTACTGTATGATTACCAGATGTCTTTGTCATGATTAGACCAAGATACTAGTACAGTGCATTGCTTTTTATGCCACTTCTGTATCCAAGTTCTATGCAAGCACTATACATTAGGACAGACACATCTGCGATACTGTAGGTGAAATGCCGATCCTCCAGTTGGCTCTTCCCCGTTTGTTTTCGAAGGAAGGAAACTCTGTTGGAAGCTGATGACACGCAGTACCCTTTCTCCCTTTCCTCATCCTGTCCACCGTGTGACAGAGGTCATGGGTCACAGTGTGTGAGTGGTCATGGGACCGTTCTTCCCGTAGATCCTACCAGGCAGCGTCAGACTCGCTTCCCTTTGATCTGATGTCATTAACGGGGGGTTGGGATTGGGATTAGTCCAGGAAAACCCAGGGGTTACTTTACCTGCACTTTCTCTTTGCTGACTCACAAAAACAAAACTGTAAAACCTGTGCATTTGTGGTCTGTACCAAGTCCAGGACATGGTAAAAGTATCAGGTGTGTTACTTCCCATGTCTGCTCCAGTTTCTGGTCCAGTTTCTTTGTTTTGGGGTGTTAGAGAGTAGCCCATCAACCTTAGTGATTCAAGTCATTGATATAGGAACAGTTTTCAGAATGTTAGCATCTTACTACTGTATCTCAAAATGTTACAAATGGTTATTTCAGCGGCTCATTTGAGGCACGATTTATAAAATACCTCCTTTTATCCACAAGTTTATACTAGCGAAATGCGGTTATCACTGTGCACTGTGAACCAAGATAGCAAGGTATCTCATTCTGCTTGGTGAGATCTCTCAGGCAGTGTGCATAGAGAGAGAGAGATGCAGCGATATACATGCATAATCCACAGTACTTATTATGCAGGGTTATCGTGACAGGATTCATTTTTCTTCCTCCCATCTTTGGGAGCCAGTGGCCTATTTACATGTGAATTCCTTCTCCTGCATCCCTCCAGCCTCTGTGAGAGTAGGGAGAACCAGGCCACCTGCAAGAGGGAAGGAAAAGGGAGTGAAAGAGAGAGAGAGAGAAACTCACTCCCTTATTTTCTTTGCAGTAGGGTATCTCTCTCTCTCTCTCTCTCTCTCCTAATCCTAAAAAAATAAAAGAGCCAGTGAGAGAGAGAACAGGAAAAGCTGGAGCTTATGTCTTTTATTATACATTCATACATTTATTCAATTGGGATTATGTTTTAATTTAGTATGTTACATAACATTATATGTTTAATATTCTGGACCTAAGCGTGTACGGGCAAGATGATCGGTGGGTTTGTGCTTATTGAAATAGGTTTAAAATAATACAGGCTACATTCAGGAATTTATATGATCTGTGTACTGTATGCCCCAACTTATTGTGCAGGGCCATCAGTGACCATGTGAAGAAATTCTCTGCTTGAGCCCGTGTGAAAGGGCTCATTGTCAAGGTGATGATTACACTTTCACCTCTGTCTGTGGTTGAGGAGGCATGAACATCAGCAGCTGTGTGGTGAATGGGGGACTGTGTGTGTGTGTCTGTGTATCGGTGTGAATAACTCAGTGTCTCTCTCTTGCACTCACACACACACACAACGTTTTGACCTTGGACTTCTGGGTACAAAGCTACACCCACTCCCCAACCACACACACAGGCACAGAGATACACCCCAAACATTGTGTACAACAACTGTGTCCTTGCCGTCTGGGTATTGTGAGCCGTAAGCCTGTGAAATCTGTCTTTCGTCTGGTTGGGCATGAAGGATTAGGACAGGGGCCAACTAAGGCCCTCCAAAGCTTTGTGCTCTCTCCATTGTCTGGCTACAAAAGTCAGGGGAAGCCGTGACTTGAAAAAGATGAGCTGAACTCTGAGAAGCTATTTAATATGAGAGAAAATGCTGGGCTAAATAATTCGGGAAATAATTTTGATCGATATAGCTCAAAGGAAGCAAAATAGATTTACTTGTGGCGTCCCACAACTGTTTTTATTATTTTATTTTAAAACTGTTTCTGAACATTAACACATTAGAGTTGTGTTGTCTGGTAGTAAGGGGCGAGCCTTTGACATTGAAATTCAAATTCGGACATTGTTATCCTTTTAAATGCGCATTAGAGTAGTCAGTCGTGAAATTAAGTTGCAATTGTCTTCTCTTCCCCTATTAGATTAAATATATAGCTTGCTAAAGTTTGACCCAGTTAGCATTGAATCAAAATTGAATGGATGTTATTGGAATTAATCTGGAATCTTTATTCCCCTTGTGCAGTAGAATTATTTTGTTGTAAAATGGTTGTAAGATTATTTAATGTCATGTCAGTTCTAAAAGACTAAAAACCCAGGGTGACAGAGCATTTGAGGCAGTGGCGCCAAGACTCTGGAACGCTCTTCCCCAGGCCCTGAGAGAGCCATCCACTGAACTCATGTTCAAAAAACTTCTTAAGACATACATGTTAGGCAGGCCTTCAGCCATCTATAACTCCTTGCTGCTTGCAATGTTGTTTTTTCTGTTGTGTCATTTTAATTTTGTCTCGTGTTGTATTGCCTTTGATTTTAATTTATTACTGTAAAGCACTCCGTGCTGTGAAGAGCGCTATATAAATAAAGCTTACTTACTTACTAAAAGGTGTAACCTCTTAGGTGTCTCCTAGTGTCTCAGATGTCCCTTTTTACTAGTAGACTCAGACCTTGTCCAGTGGGCGCACTGGGGGAACCCTCATATCTGCATCGACACCCAGGTATTTACACAGGCTGGGCTATAAAAGCTCCTCTTTATACAAGGACTTCATTAAAGAGCAGTGGAGGCTGGGTAATGGAAGCAGAGACCAGGAGGGGTCACATTGATGTTCTCTAGTTAGTAACACTCGCCACTCTCACCAAGCAGGGGGTCTGCAATCTGCTCCAATCTCCCCAGCAGTCAGGGCTGCCCTTCCCAGTAGGAGCCCCCCTAACCCTCGGACCAGGCCGTCTGCTGGGTCACGCTGGTGTTTTAGGGCCGGACGCGCTCCATCGTCCGCGCGTACCGTAAAAGTCCAGATAAGAGAGAATGGATTGGGGGAAGCGGGGTCGTTTCGTGGGTGTCTGCACTCAAGCGTGCTCCTTATCAGTTTCGGGGTCGTTCACCCTCGGTTAATGGCCTGAGAGATGCCTGGCGTCCTTCTATCTCACACTCTGCCCAATCTCAGTCCCTCCTCTATCTCACAACTATCACAATTATCTCATATAAGCACCAAGACTTGGGGTTTGTTCCTGACTGTTAGCGTTTTGCTATCTTACTGTGATGGAGGTTTTATAAATCAACGTGACAGCGATGGAGTAGGTTTCATATGGGAGTCCGGCGTAGGCCCCCTGCTAACGCCCTGCAAGTGAAAACTCCAGAGGGGGGCGTTGACCTCTTGCCCCTCCAGTCGTAAATCAAAATAAATTAAAGTCATGATCCCGGGCCCATCTGGTGCGCCTCGGTAACCGAGCCCGGCTCTGCTCGGGCCTTCATTCATCACCGGCTCTGTGGGGCTCACTCATCTGGTCCAGCTGCATGCTGGGAAACTCCGGCAGACCCACAGATACAATGGGGACCGGGCGGGAAAACATGTGATATCAGGACGCAACAGGAAGCAAAATTACACCAAAAAAATACTTTTCTTACACCTCTCAACTAGGTCTTCCTATTTGTTTCCTCTCTGTCATCACTTTCTCTCTCTCTCTCTCTCTCTCTCATACTCCCTTTCTCTTTCAAGATCAAGATTCCTTTTATTGGTCACATGTAATGTACGGTGTACAGTCACAGTAAAATGTTGCTGCCGGCTCCAAGATAATTATTTACAAGTTTTAAAAAATTACAGATTAAAAAATGAACACAAAACACAATAAGTACCCTTTCTATAAGTATAAAATTAAGATGGGATGGGATAGATAAAGGTCTGAATGGATTATGTACATGCTACAGTATATATGATCAAAATAGATAAATAAATAAAGAACCTGGGGGTGCTGGGTGAGTTATGTACATGCTATAGCTATAGTAAATATGTGTGTGTGTGTGTGTGGGGGGGGGGGGGGGGGGGGGTTGAGAGTCATTCAGGAACCAGGTGGCTTGTGGGAAGAAGCTCTTCCCGAGCCTCCCTGTGCTCGCCATGTGAGTGTGGTATCTCTTCCCTGACCTTAGCAGAGAGAACAGTCCATTTCCTGGGTGGCTGGGGTCTTTCTGGATCTTGCATCTTCTGGTGTAGAACCACAATCATTTCAATGAATGAAAAGTTGCAGCTACTGTGATTTGATCCAATAACTGGTGAAGTATGATTATGTAAATAGAGTTCAGGGCGTGTTTGATTTGGAGTAAAGCAACGTCCTTCAATCAGACTTGTGCGTGTGGACAAGCTGCAGGGAACTCTCTCCAGTAGAGCAGTAGTCTCATTTAGATACAAAGGATAATCCTGTTAAGCAGGACAATCCTCTCTGCCACAGCGGTCGTTAGCTCTGTCCTTTCTGCGGCCAACTGACCCACATTATTTTCATCCGCAACGACTGCTCTTACTGTACACTGTGTAGTTTATATGAAGTCAAGTGTTTCAAAGTGTTAATGATGGTGGGGATTTTCTTCCTTTGTCTGGACATCAAAAGATAGGCCTAAAGAGAAACATGGGGCCTATAGCTACTCTGCCAACTAACCTTTTCACCACCAGCTTTGCTCTTGTAATAAAGGGCATGTTTCCCTTTTGTGTCGGGCGCTTGTGAACTGTTTCCTGTGGTTTTCTGTGGAAAAGCGTGATTTAGTGTTCTCTGTAACAGAACGGGTTGTTCCAGTTATTTCCATTTCCTGCTTCTGCTCACTTGTTTTAACCTCTCAGTGATAGCAATGCTGTGCACCTAGCTCATATAATCAACTGAAAATGGGGTTTGCTTCACCGGGGCATTTTTACTTTCACAAAATTATAAAAGTTGAATTAGCCTGTCTCTGAATGGAACTTGACTGTCAGCGAAAAACAGCCCCCTTTCAGGCGGTTCTTTGTTGGAGACATGAGAGCTCAGATAAAGAGTTTTTTGTGATGTTCATTGAAACACGACACTTGACTTGCAGTGCCAGATCTGCGCTCAGACCTGGAATCTCATTAGCCGCGCGTCTCGCTGGCTACAGGGAAGACAAAGTCGCCTTGTCTCTGCGCAGTCTCCGATACCCGGCAGCGAGAGGACAAGGCCGAGAAAGAAAGGAGAGACTTCAAACCAGGGGCTGGCTCCACCTTTACCTCCACCTGGAACCAGAGAGGACAGGAGATTGTTCCCTCATCAAGAGGACTGATACGGAGCCCCTTTCTTAACATGAACTTGCAGAGAGATGCCTCAAAATAAGTAGCTATGAAAGTCTTCCTTGCATAGTGCTAGGGAAGTAAACGTTAAAAAAGGATTTCTGGAAGCCCTGTATCCTGTCCAAATGGTTTTAAAGGTGGGACCACATTATGGAGAGTTATGGACCAGAGGGGCTGACACGTGTGTTGACGTTCATCTGGAAGCTTGGCCCCTTGCACCAGCAACAATAGCCTGGCAGCAGCCAACAGAAAAACCTGAATGAGAGGAAAAGTGAATGACGCATGGACAGGAAGGCAATTAACTAACACAACTTATGATGATGGTTGGCTTCTGTTACGGAGCCCAGCAAGTCAGCTCCTTACTGGACAGTTGTCCAACTTACAATCCTGCAAAGCCCTTTGGTTGTGGACTACAACTGCAATTGAATTGTAGACTTGTTGAATTGCACTTTTTCCCCCCACTCCTGTTATTCAAGTTCAACCGCTGCCCCGAACACAATGGCTGTCACTGGTCTTCAGCTTCACAGGGCCAACGGGGCGGTGTTGCGATTTGTTGCCGTCTCAGTGAGGTGGACCTGTTCCACAAGAGCAGGTGCTTCCTCGTCAGACAGGAAGTCCTCACCACTGGCCCGGCACACGCTCTGAAGGATATACAGCAGCCAGGTGGAGAGAGGGGGTTTATGGGAAGGAAAGCACCTAAACGTGCTCCCTCATCTGCTATTGTCAACATCTGCGCTGCAGCGTTTTTGTGCAGAAAGAGACTGGGGATCACAAAGGCCCTTGTTTTGGCATGCGAGTGGGACACCTTGAGCACTACATGTTGATAGTCTGCTATTGTGCTGCGACCCCTTCCTGGAAATGTCCTCAAATGCTATTTGTTTCTCCACTCGTTTTGGAAGGACACATTTGAGTAAAAACAACTCCATTATCATCACAGCCTGCGATGCGAGTGGAATTGCTAGCGTGCCTGAGGTTGTCATTTGCTACATAAGCCGGTGGACAGTGTCCTATTTCTGCACTAATGGAGAGAGAGTAGGGATACACAGGGCTGCATACCTGCCGAACAGCAAGAGACCCAACCCATTCCCCCTCTTTTTCCTCGCTCCTCATCTCCATACCCCCCCCCATCTCCATACCGCCCCACCCCGGCAGAGACAAGTGGGGCTAGGCCCGGCAAGTAGGTCAAACCCCAGCCATTCATGTCCTGTGCCCGATATCCAGAGAGCGGGAGAAATGGGTTCCACTTGAACCCACACACAAACAGATGCATTCTGGTCCACGGGGACCTGAGCCTCTTAATGAGCAAACAGGGAAGTGAGACACAATCGCTGTGTGGAAGGACTGAATGCCACAACACCTTCACCGACGGATGGTCCTGAATTCAGTTGATATCACTTCTATTCGTAGAATGCAGTCTGAGATGTGAGAATATGCTGAACACTAATGGACATGTCGCTTATTTTATGATTGATAGTAGACGGTCTCCCTAATTGAAAGCCTGAATTATTCAAGACTACATTTGACATGTTAGAGTATAGTAATTTCCTGTTAAAGCACAGATCTAGTTTCATGGGCTTTAGTAGATAAGAAGACAGTGACACATTGAGAGATATCAACTTCCGAGGGGAACAGTCCCTCTCCAACGGGATGAGAGCGACACAGTGAGAGAAATAGCACCAGGAGAAATGTTACTAAATTCACAGCAAGCACCAGGAGAAATGTTACTAAATTCACAGCAAGCACCAGGAGAAATGTTACTAAATTCACAGCAAGCACCAGGAGAAATGTTACTAAATTCACAGCAAGCACCAGGGGAAATGTTACTAAATTCACAGCAAGCACCAGGAGAAATGTTACTAAATTCACAGCAAGCACCAGGGGAAATGTTACTAAATTCACAGCAATCAGGAGAAATGTTACAAAATTCACAGAAAGCACAAGGAGAAATGTTACTACTGTATATTCACAACAAGCAGCAGGAAAATGTTACTACATTCACAGCAATCAGCATGAAAAATGTTTCTACTGTATATTCACAAGCAGCAGGAGAAATGTTATTAAATTAAATTCACAGCAAGCGGCAGGAGAAACTCTACTGTACATTCACAGCATGATGAAAACTATTTGGTACATGGCATACAGTAATTACACCTGTTGGTGAAAGGCAAGTACTCTTTAAATACACAGTGGTCTAGCCATTCGGAAAGACACCCATGAAAACCAAAGCCTTACTCCTCATGATCAGGCTAGTCGACTTTGTCTCATAAGCAAACAAAGCTCCATTAGTCATGAGATAACCCAGCATGAGGTCACTGAACAAACACCAAGACAAGCACAGAAGCTGGTAATAAAGGTGATGTTTTGTTGATGTTCTCCCTACCAGGGCATGTGAGCTCACACTGCGGGGGCGAAGTGTAACTCAAAACCCAATATTATGTCTAACACCACTAGTCATTACTGTATCTCATTATGTTTGCTACAGAGAGAGGCCTACTTGACAAAAGAGTGGGCGTCATCTGCTGCTTATGACTGCACTTTTACCCTCACATCAGCAGTAAAAAAAAGTATTTGTAGACCAATCATAGCTAGAAAGGGGTAAGGGTTACGCCATCACACTTGTTTCAGTTGATATTATTTGGATTAAATGTGCATATTATGTGCTGGCCTTTATAAGATAGCTGTCAGTGTACTGTGTGTGTGTGTACTGTGAACATTCTGTGTGTACATTTTCCCCAAGATGGAATTGCAGAAATCGCAGAAAAACATCAAAGGGCAAACCAGTCCAGTAAAAGTTGGAATGTTGGCATATTCCAAACAATTCTAGAATGATAGATAATCACCATGACAAGTGATGCAGGCAATGATAAAAATACAACCACAATAACAAAACTGAACAGCTCTGATTCTTCAATCTGTGGGTAAGTTGCCATCAAAGATTTCATGAAGGGGAGACCCCATCTGTGTGTATAAAATCTCTTCGGTTGGCCTGTTAGCATTTCATTTTTATCTTGAAAATGTGTTTGTGCTTGATTTTTTTGCTGGGAATAGCTAAGGACGTGATGTGTTGTGCCACTGCCCTAAATGAGTTAGAGGGGCCAGTATGCAAATGTAAATTTTCTGACCAAATGACTGTCCTCCAGGAGGTACACCGGGCAGCAGGCCACATGAGAACAGAGTGAGGAGGAAGTCCCAGATGGCCAGGTTAAAGGAGAAGGGTGACGGAGAGATGGAGCTGGTCACGACAGGGGATATGAGGGAGAAGAGAGAGAGAGAGAGAGAGAGAGAGAGAGAGGGCATGGAGAAAAAGAAAGAAGAGAAAAACAAGACATGGAGAGGAAAGGGAAAGTAAGGAGTGAGAGAGTAAAGAGTAAATGAGTGAGAGAAAGGAGTGAGAGAGTAAAGAGTAAAGGAGTGAGAGAGAGAAAGGAGTGAGAGAGTAGAGTAAAGGAGTGAGAGAGTAAAGGAGTGAGAGAGTAAAGGAGTGAGAGGGTAAAGAGAGTGAGAGAGAGTGTTAGAGAAAGGAGTGAGAGAGTAAAGAGTAAAGGAGTGAGAGATAGAAAGAGTAAAGGAGTGAGAGAGTAAAGGAGTGAGAGAGTAAAGAGTAGAGGAGTGAGAGGGAGAGAAAGGAGTGAGAGAGTAAAGAGAGTGAGAGTAAAGAGTAAAGGAGTGAGAGAGTAAAGGAGTGAGAGAGTAAAGAGTAAAGGAAATGAGAGAGAGAAAGGAGTGAGAGAGTAAAGATAGTGAGAAAGCAGAGTAAAGGAGTGAGAGAGTAAAGAGTAAAGGAGTGAGAGAGAGAAAGGAGTGAGAGAGTAAAGAGTAAAGGAGTGAGAGAGTGAGAGAAAGGAGTGAGAGAGTAAAGAGTAAAGGAGTGAGAGAGTGAGAGAAAGGAGTGAGAGTGCGTGAGAGAAAGGAGTGAGAGAGTAAAGGAGTTAGATAGAGTGAGATAAAGGAGTGAGAGAGAGTAAAGGAGTGAGAGAGTAACGAGTAAAGGAGTGAGAGATAGAGAAAGGAGCGTGAGAGAGAGTAAAGAGTAAAGGAGTGAGACAGTGAGTGAAAGGAGTGAGAGAAAGGAGTGAGAGAGTAAAGGAGAGAGAGTATAAAGAGAGTGAGAGAAAGGAGTGAGAGAGTAAAGGAGTGAGAGAATAAAGAGAGTGAGAGAAAGGAGTGAGAGAGTAAAGAGAGTGAGAGAAAGTAAAGAGAAGAGGACGAGAGAGAGCAGCTGTGAAGGGAGACAGGAGAGATGGAGAGACTACGGGGAAGGAGGCGCGGAGGAGCTGGAGATTGGAGATGAAGGAGGAGGAGAAGAAGAAGATGGAGGAGAGCTACGGGGAGCTGGAGAGATGTGAGCAGGTTGTCTTCCGAGACACTTGAAGGAGCTTGATAAAGACAAGGAGGAGTTGGACAGACACAGGCAGGTTGTCTTCTAGATATATACTGTAAGGATCTCATAAAAAGGATGGAGGAGAGGATGGAGAGGAAAATGGAAGAGAAGATGGAGGAGGCAGAAGAGAAGATGCCGGAAGAGAAGAGGTGGGTGATGGTAGACTCCGAGAATCCTTCTTCTTCTTCTTGGGGGGAGAGGCAGACACCTTCTTGTGGTGCCCCCCCCCCCGTCAGTAGCTGCGATTAACCACCGTAAGCGAAGCAAAGTCTGCCAACTGAGGGCCACCACCCGGGCTGGGGTTCGGCTGCCACAGGCGGGGAGAGCAGCCAGCGGAGCTTGCTCTGCCGGCTCCCAACCCCAAATTCTGCAGCTGAACACCGAAGGGCTCACCCCCAGTAAGATCCCAGAACACTGACATGATGCTGACGGAGAAGCTGCAAGAAGAGGAGCAGGCAAAGAAGAACAGACAAGAAAAAAAGACGAAGATTAAAAGAAAAGAAAAAAAGATGAAGAAATCTAAGAAGATCATTGATTTTGCTTTCACAGTGATGCAGTAAGCAAGGACATGGTAGCCACTGACAAAGACGGTGAGAAGCTGGAGGCGGAAAACGAAGAACTGAAGCAAGACAAAGAAAGTTAGGAGAGAGAGAGAGAGAGAGAGAGAGAGAGAGAGGGGAGAGCAGCACGTGAAAGAAACTATGTGGTAAGGAAGAGACACACAGGGCCCTGTAGGTCACCCTGACAAGCGAAGTGTTTTTCGAGGTAAACTGCCTCTCGTGTCTATTTTTTCCCTGTTCAATACAGGAAACAGATGCACCCGAAGGAGAGGAAACCTCCATCGTGAGAGGACGAAGAGAGAGGAGTTGAGGCAGAGATAGAAACTGCATCGGCTACTTTTCTCACAGTGTTAAAAACAAAAACTAATATAGCTGCAAGCAGCAATAACGGGGACCAGCGCAACAAACGCATCAAAGCCAACAAGCGAAACACGCCATAGCCACATTTGAGCGATGTATGTGAGTGTCTGTGTCGCCTGACCAGGTGAATCAGGTCATGCAACAGCATCAACAGCATCATCATCATCATACAACTGCAATCATATTCAATTCATCTGATGGCGTCAAGAGAGAGTCAGGTCCTTTTTAGCATCTCATTACATTAATTCTATTTTGGTACATATATTTTAGGACCAATTTCTCTGCATGTCTACATGCCACATGTTAATTCTCCAGGCCTTACATCTGCCTGGAAGACCCACCTTTACCATCAAGTCAGTGCGAGGATTTCTTGATAATTCAGCTTCTATCTATGAATCTATGAACAACAGTCACAACTCTTGTTTCTCTCTACACCTCACAGTTTCCAGAAGAATCCCTCCCCCTACACTTGGTGTTAGTAGGCTATATAGTCTATGGGCTACTGCGCTCTCCCAGGATGAAGTGTTTAGGCTAAAGGCTACAACCCTCTCCCTGGTTGAAGTGTGTAAGCTATAGACTGCAAAAGGTAAACTTTCCAAACTTGACACTCTTTACCACTCGACCATCCAGTTTGTCACACATGCCACATAAAATACACACCACTGCACTCGTTACTCTTTGGACAACTAACCTTCCCATCAAACCTGTCATAACATTCCCTAGTTTATTCTCATTTGCACCCTTTTCCAACTATCACCTCTCTATCTATGTCACATGTTACACTAAATCCTCTCACACACTGACTCCCACAAAAGCCAGTTAATTTACAATGGCTCTACACAATATCCAGAGTCTTAAGACGATTTACCGAGCTGTACCGTTGGTGTAATTCCCGGCACCACCCCTGGGTGGACCAACTACCTCCAGTCCAGGGACCTGAGCTGTGTGCATGACCCTGCCCCCGCTCGCTGAAACCTGAACCATCTCAGATTGAGCGTATTCTGTAAACTTAGGGAGGGACAGAATGGTTTTGATAATAGTTCACTCTTAGACTGGAATGGCATGGTATACATGTGTTCTGTCATATGAGTGTCTCCCATTGTCTAGTTTTAATTCCCGTTGATCATAGAAAAATCAAAACTATGGAATTGATTAAAGACATGGACCTGTGCCGTTTCACATACAAAATATTACACGCGGTTTTCAAGTGTTTATTGACACAGTCACAAAGCCATGATAAAATAAACCCACCCATGATCTATTGTCAAGTCTGGACCCAACTGTTCTCTCTAATTTTAGGCCCATCTCTAAATGGCCTTTTTTTAAATCCAAAGTACTGGAAAAGATTGTTTCCATTCAGTTGCACTCTTTTTTTTAGCGATGAATGATGTGTATGAGAAGTTCCAGTCTAGCTTGAACACTGAAACGGCTCTCTTAAGGATTTTTAATGACATTATTCTTACTGTCGACTCTAAGTGTGCTGCTATCCTGGTTACACTAGATCTGACCGCGGCCTTTGACACTGTGGACCACAAGACCCTTCTTACCAGCCTTGAACAGTGTGCTGGCATTAAAGGTGCTGCTGTCATGTTCCTACAGTCTTACCTGACTGATAGGAGCTTCTCTGTCCAGCTGGGTGAGTTCTTCTCTAGTGTGGCCCCCCTCACCTGCGGTGTTCCCCAAGGATCCATCTTAGGCCCTTTATTATTTTTATTGATTGATTTTAAAAATCTTGATGTTCCTTTTTAAGGCTCTACATGGTTTGGCCCCCCAATATCTGGCTGAACTGATTCAAGTTCGTGCGACGTCTAGAACCCTGAGGTCCTCCTCCGAGTTTCAAGCCCTCTACTAAGAAAGAGTAACTTCGATTTGATGGACCATCACCCCCTCCCCGAATTCTATTGTGTCTCACTCCCTCCGCCCACTCTACCCATGATGTATTGTGTTATGTGGAGGCAGTACAAGGAGCCAGCCTGTAGAGGTCGCCTGCACCGGCCCGCTTAACGGGCCCTGTTGGTGTTATTCCCACCTCCGCCCCTGGGTGTGAACGTTTTGATATATAATATGTGTATGAGCTGTGAGAATTGGAAGAGGGATGACAGTTTAGAAAATGTGTGACTTTTTCCAAAATGCGCCTTTCACCACTCTGAAACTGGTGAAATTGTGCAGAAGACCAAAAGTGTTCCTTGCATTCTGCAATCAAACAAATGAAGTAATAATGAAACCATGGGGTGTTTTGAACTCAGCATGAGCCAGGGAATCCATTGCTACCATAATTTTGAAGATTGGAGATACAGTTCAAAAGTTACTGGCATAAACGCAACTCCAACTTTGACACGCTGGTGGCGCTAGAGTGCACGAGATGTCAACATGAGGCTTGGTGACAGATGTCATGGGTGTGTCCTGGATGAGTGTGCCAAATGTGGTTTTGATAGATTAAAACATTACTGAGATATGACCCCAGTTCCTGTTTTGCAGCTTTTCTGCCAAATTTGATTGGCTGTCACGAGCGAACGCAATGGACAATCAAAATTCCCTGTATAACTTTTGTGGACATCTGTCTATAGATTGTGCATACTGCGTTTCGTGCAGATTGGTCGAAATTCCTAGGAGGAGATACATTTTACGTTTTTTTCACCAAATCAAAAATGGCGGGAGATCCAATATGGCGGAAAATGATGGCTTAGGGTGCGTTGAACTCGGCTTGAGCCAAGGAATCCAACGGTACCTCGTTTTTGAAAATCAGGCTTACAGGTCAAAAGTTGCATGCACAAATGCACCTCCAACTTTGACACGTTGGTGGCACTAGAGGGTTCGAGCTGTGGACATGGGTCTTGGTGAAAAGACTCAGGGGACTGTCCTGAATGAGTGTGCCAATTTTCACTACTTTTTACCATACGGTTCTATGGGCTGCCATAGACTCCAATGGCAGAAGAATAAATAAAGAGGAAGAAAGTATAATAAGGAAAGGTACAAGAACAATGGAGGCCTTCGCAGCTTCACTGCTTGGCCCCCAATAATAATAAGAAAAAGTAGAAACATAATGGTGGCCTACGCAGCCTCGCTGCTTGGCCCCCAAATAATAAGAAAAGGTACAAGAACAATGGAGGCCTTCGCAGCTTCGCTGCTTGGCCCCCAATTACAATAGGGGCTTGGCCCCTAACTAGCATCAGCGCAGTCAGATTGCAATTTGTGATGAACATCAAAAGCTAAATTAAATTAACAATCAATTGGCTTGGCTGATATGTTTTGGGCGAGGCTTTTAGAATATCTCGGTCTTCATCGGCAAGTTGTCTGAAGACCCCAGGACTTCTCATTGACAGTGATAAGGTTGAAGTTTGTGTGTGTGTGTGTGTGCAGCAGGGTTCCCCAGCCAGAGGGCGGGGCTCCCTTTGGCTGGTACAGTGCTGTCAGACTGAGACCAGGTGGTGGTGTGAGTCACACAGGGGACTGGGAGGGACTACATTACATTACATAACATCACAGTCATTTAGCAGACGCTTTTATCCAAAGCGACTTACAATAACAATTTAATGTAGGTTGTCAGTGTACCACAACTCGCCAGAACTCACAAGTGCATCTCTTTTCTAAACAAGTGACTAAGAGGGTAGTCTAGTGCTGAAGTTAAGGAGCAAGAGCAGCATGATACAAAATTACAATAGGTACTTAAGAGGAAAGGTCCGGGTACTACAGGTACCTGTACTTCCTGAGGAGAGTGTTGAACCTGTGGCGAAAAGTGGGCAGCAGAGTCGGAGATGTCAGTGGGCAGTTCTTTCTACCACTGTGGGGCCAGGACAGAAAAGCGCCGTGACCGGGTCGATCGACCACCGGGGCCTCAGAGTGGCAGGGCAACCAGCTGCCCCGAGGTAGCAGAGTATAGTGGTAAGGCAGGGGTGTAGGGCTTGACCATGGCCTGGAGGTAGGAGGGGGCTGTTCCTTTCATTGCCCTGTAGACTACCTGCTACAGGTGGGCAGTGTAGAGAACGGAGAAGGGAAGTCGTATGGGAGAACTTGTGGTTGAACACCAGGCGAGCTGCAGCTTTCTGGACAAGCTCCAGGGGTTTAATGGCCGACGACGGGGCCCCAGCAAGGAGGGAGTTGTAGTTGTAGTCCAGGCGGGAGATGACAAGAGCCTGGATGAGCACCTGTGCAGTTTCATCAGGGCATTGTTGTAGTGTAGTAGCCAGTACTGTACACAGTAGATCACTGTGCATGTACAGGACAAATTCACTTACCCTTCTGGGATAAGTTTATCCTTTTTGTGGGCCCCTATTGCTAATGTTTGTAGTTCTGCATCAATCTCTTGTCCTTCTGTCCATTGCCGTTTTCATATTACAAACCCAACAGTTAACTTAACCATGGCCCAAACACCAACCATTAATTTTATGAATAATAAATGACCTTGTAAGAGGCCCAATTACAATGTGTGTGCTTTTTAGAGAGGGGCTGGAGGACTAATATTAGCTGTGGTTTTCAGCAAAATACAAATAAACTCCTTTGATATGAATGCACAGGGGCAATACAAGACAGCAAAACCAACAGCTACACCAGTGCAGAGGAATTGATAATTCAGCAATTACAGACCCATGCATACAACACTCTCTCCCTGGGGAGGGGGGGGGGGGTAGAGTAGAGTCTTAGAGTCTTACTTCATTGATCAATGTGGGGTAAATATCACTGAGTTCTGGGGTGAGCAGGATCTTCCAGAGGTTTGTTTTGGTGAGTGCCAGAGCGACGCTGAACTCCCATGATCCCCTCTCTCCCCAAGAGGGAATACAACGGCATTATAAAGGGTTAATTTGTGCGCTTAACTGGATAATGCTCTCTGTAGGATTTGGGAGAGCCTGTGTTTCCCTCCTGGCATTTCTGTCCCTTGTAGCTTTAGTTTGCTTCATTAGTCTGTTGCTTATAGGAATATCAATCTGTTTATTTGCTGCACCTCAAGTGTGAGAGTTTTCTCCTCCTGTAATGTACTGCCTACTGTTCAGTGTTCAGACAGGATATTTTTAACTGTGGGAACAAACAGCTTAATTATGTGAATTATAATTAGAGGAACCTAAATGAGCAGTTAGGCTGCATATTTTTTTTAACCTAAAGAATGCACCGGATCTCATTCAATTATGGATTATATTATATAATCTATCCACTTCCTGCAATGTTAGAAATGGGTGAGATACGTCTCCTGCCCCTCCCAGGATAGCCATACGTGGCTTACAGATATTATGCTAAAGCTGGAAAAGTTTAGTGGATCTAGAAAAAAGTTTATCCTGTACTGGCCACCATGAATTACTTACTTTGAAAGCCTTACAACACTTCCCATTAACTGATACCTTTACAGCCAAATAATCATGTCTGTGTAAGACTGTCTATGCGAGATTATCCATGTGACTCTAGGGTTAGCCATAGCTAACGATCCATTGAGTCTTTTCCAATGACTTTATGTACTGTACACTATCCATTGACTTTATGTAGCCTACTGTACACCTTGAATAGCCGAGAATAGATTTTACCTCTGACAACCCTGGCCTACAGCCTACTGTTTACTTGTGAGTGACTCCCTCAAACACCTGTATTTTTTTTTCTTTTTCTTTAAACTTGGACTTTAGACTGATACGAGTGCATACGATATGTGTTGATGTACTTTGTGTTGATGATTCATGCACCTACCTCTGATGATGCAGTAATGGGGAGGGATGTTTGGGGAGGGAGGAGCTCTGTTACATTCTATTTTGCTTTCTTTTCCTCTGTTTCTGAGGCTGAATGCTTAAATGTTCCAAGCATAATATGCAGATATGCTCAGGGTAGCTGACTCTGCTTTGATACTCATCTGCCCTCTAGTGGACAACACAGGTGAATGTATCTACAAATTACATCGAACTCTTTGCCCACTTCAAATCTCAGAAATATTTTAATTCATAATTCCAATATTTACAGGTTTCCTCAAACCGTTATTGTATCAGAGAATTGTATTATGTCTAATGGGGTGTCTGGTCTAATGAATGAACAGAAGACTGACCCTGCTGTGTGTGATTGTATCATAGAGAAACCCTTCCACTCCTACAGTGTAGGTGATTTTAGTAATCAACAACTCACTGGATTAGTCAGGAGGCATCTTAATGTTCTTATTCTACATTGTTATCATGTGGGAACATACACCATCTTTATTAACACCAACACTGTTGTTGTTGTTGTTGTTGTTGTTCTCATTATCTCCATCATCATCTTCATCAATGCCATCATCCTCATCATCACCATTCTCATCATCATTATCTACATCATCATCATCATCATCACCACCACCACCACCACTACCATCACCTGCCCTGTGTCTTGTGCCTGCGGCCTCTTTAATTTCTGATTTCACCAAACATTCAGAAGAGGGAGCTGTTGTAGTTCCAATGAACATTCTTCCCGCCTGGTGAGGACAGCGCTCACTCTGCCTGTCAACGTGAGACCTTGGCATCGGCACAGACAGTAGGCCTGTGTGTGTCAATGTCTGTCCATCTGTCTTTATGTGCGAGGAAGATAACACAACGTTCCATGCCCAGATTCTATCCATGTACCGTTTCTTGACAAGAGTTGAGTGTAGGCTATTATCTCCAGTCCAATCCAATTGAATCTGAACACTGTTCACACAATAGATAACGACAACACAACAAACCCAACTTTCCGTCATCGATCCTCTCACCGTTGAAACTAAACCGTTATTTGTTTTCTTCCCTCAACCGGAGACATTCCGACTGTTCACACAATAGATAACGACAGCAAAATAAACCCAACTTTCAGTCAGTCTACTGTTCATGTGTCCTAAACACCTAGGCTAAATGTCCCATTGAAACTAAACTCTGTTTTCTCCTCTCAACCTGAGACGTAGGCCTACAGGTTCGATCTCCACACATCCTACAACATTTGGGCATACCTGGGGAGGCGATGATGGCGTTCGGGGCTGCTTCGTATGCGGGCTCGCAGTTGTGCACGGGGCTGTCGGTGGGGCTGTGAGCGGTGTGTGATTAATTAACATCCAGTTCCTAAACCTCTGAATTAGCGACGGAGCTGCCTGGCTAATGAGCTGGATGAGAACCTGAAGGTTACCACGACCACCACACCTCAGCTGCCCGGGATCACGTCTGTGACCACCCCCCCCCCCAGCCCATCTAGGCCTCAGCAGAGACTGTTACCTCAATCACAGCCTCCTTGCTACGTTGTAAAGCTGCCGGCATACTTGCTTTTAATTACACGTAGGCCATCGTACAGGTGCCGGTATTTGTGAACTTGCTCAGCTAGCATACCTCGAATTGATCCATATTTGCCGGGCTTGCTTGTTTACAAGAAAACGGATGTGACATGTATTCGTGCACTGAAGTCCAGTGAAACCTCTGCGTAGCTTGTCGCGTTGTGACATTGTTCTGGATGTGCGTGACGCGTCTCTGCGGCTTCTGCGTGTGTGCGCTGTCCATATACGCCGGAGTATGAAACAGCCTTTTAACCGCTTTTAACGGCTGCGTTCACACGGTAGATTTTGCAAGCTGCTAAAAACGTGAGTCACACCGCATTGTCCCTGGCCTGCTCTATTCATTGCCAAGCAACAGAACACAACAATCATAGGGAGTATCCAATGCGCTCCATGGAAAAGTTAAAATATTTTCAAGTTTTCCGCGCTGATAAAATGCAAGACGCCTCGCTTTGGGAGAGCAGCATGCCGAAGGACTCCATAGACAACAATGAAAACTAGACCTGGTCCAGGGCGATATCCTACGTATAACGCCCTGTTACTCTCAATGCAATTTGCCTATTAAAGCGCTTCATCGGCCCGGTCGTCCGACTCTACAGACAAAACCGTTTCGTTACTCACCAAAGTAAACACATCGTTGGAAAGATGAAAGCCTTTTCTCCTAAAGCGCTAGAGTTTGTAGTCCCCCACCTTTCAAATAAAGGGCACATTTGTACACTTAAATGTTTTATATCCACAGCGCATCGACTGTCTTCTTCTACCGGCGAATCGGCGCTCTCCGCTTTGTTTAGTCTACTCACTGCTGCCGCCCATGTCAGGGATGATGCATTACATCTTAAATGGTGTTGTGAGACTCGCGTTGTGAGACTCGCGGGGACTAACTATTTAAACTAATTAACACAATTATTAAATACATGATTGTGGTTTGTACCAGTTTGTGTTAGATCATCATTCATTTTAAAAGTGTATTTATTACTTAAACTAGGCTACCTTTAAAAAAATATATATATTCATAATCCACTAATGGCACAACCCGTCCGTCGAAAAAAATGAGATCTGACTGTACTGCTCAGTGCTCAACAAGCTACAACTAGCCAACCTGCTCATAATGGCAAAAAGAGCTATAAAAACAATTTACCACTTCTTCATAAAATAAAATAAAATCTGGCAATGCTAATGAAGAAGCTACCACTCGAAATGACAGCGCAGCAGGTGCAATCAAATGCAGAAGTGCTCCAGAGGCTATCGGAGCTAGCACTAGCACTAGCAACATCACCATCGGCGAGGAAGCTAGCACCAGCAGGCAGTTGCAGTTTGATGTTGTGATTAGGGCTGTAGGATTGTATCGATACAACGATGCATCGCGGTACGTAGTCTCGCGATACTGTATCGATCTTTCAGCCCGGAGTATCGATACAGCCGGGCGCTGTAATTTATTTTTTTTAATTATTATTATTTTTTAATTATTATTATTTATTTTTTTTTATTTAAATTTTTAAATCCAGTTTAAAAAGCATATTCTACAATATTAAGTTAAAAAAGCATACATATAAATAATTTTGAAAAACCATAAATACTACAATGTTGACAGTTTAAAAAGCATGGATATCAAATGTAAAATATTTATTAGCTAGCTCTCTGTCCAGTCATTGAGTTTGAGTTATCTATATAGTGCATTTGAGCCATTCAGTTTTCAGTCTTGAACACTTAAAATCTTTCAGTAAATGATGTGTGTATCGCAATACGTATCGTATCGTATTGTATCGTGACCTCTGTATCGTGATACGTATCGAATCGTGACCTGTGTATCATGATGCGTATCGTATCGCGAAATCCAAGATGATATACAGCCCTAGTTGTGATGTTGGGTATGGCCTAGTGCTCGGTCATAAAGTCATATTGACATGCTCGTGGTTTCTAGATGAAGTTTGATGCGTTGTACATATTGAATTGTCATACGGATTTCTCATTAGCATACTGTTCACAACTGGTATTCTTTGTAAATAGATGGGACGAGACGGCAGAACAGTTTGTTTTTTTTCTCACGTCAAAATGTTGCCCCCCCTACTCTCAGAGTGTAAAATCGCCTATGTCCAGGCGCGTGTGTGCGGTCCGCACGACACTGCACTCCGCTGCACGTGGCTATTAGCCACCTAGCGCCCTACACCCTAACCCACTTGGCCCGGGGCCCATCGTACGGTTCAGTCCCGGGCTGCCAGCCGTTGTTGCTGGAGCCCTGATGAAGATGTTGGCACGGGCAGCGACTCAGGTGCGGCCTCTGAGGGAGCCAGCGGGACTGTGACAGTCCTGATCTTGGTCCGAGGCGACCGACACCTGCCCGCCCTCCCAGGCTGGCCGGGTTAACGTGGCCAGCTGCCGGCTCCACCGGGGCCAGGCTGACGGGCCCGTAGGTGACCGAACGACTGCTATTAGGGTTAGGCTACGAACTGGTCATAAGAAGCTACAGTACGTCAAGCCTCCAAATTCATTTTGGAGCTGGTAGCACCAAGTTCACCATTAGAAGACCATTCTTTCAACTTAGGCCTAATTGGAAAAAATAAGTGTAGTCATTTTCAAACTAGAATCATAATAGAATCTAAACTAGAAGAGCCCTTCTGATACTCTTAGCTGTGTGCTGTGTTCGGCCATAGGCTGTGTGCTGTATGTCAATCTTCAAGTTTCTTTATTCCTCAATTTGGTGTATTTTTCTGACACAATGGCATACTGCAGAAATATATGGCTGTTTAGCTCCTGGGTGGCTCAATCAAGCTAATTACGCTGCAATCAAGGTTTTATTGTCATTTAACATTTTCCTTCTTTGAAGTTGATGTTATCGGTTCATTCCTCCCAGCTAAGCACACGTACTTAAGCTCTTCATATTTAAGTGATCTCTCCCTGAAGGAGAGTTGACAGCACTAATGTGAACAGAACCAACTTTTCTTTGTTGTTTGTTGTTGGAATAATTCCATTCTGCTTTAGAGATACAGAGATACAAAGATACAGAGATACAAGGACTATCAATATCATCTCATGGTCTCAGTCCATCTGGGTCACTTTCAATTTGTCATTGGCTGAGGGGTTTGCCAGGGCTCCTTCTAATTGGTTGCTGCGTTCACCGCGCCCGTTCTCATTGGTGAGCGAACTATGCGGCACTCCCTCCCGAGCCTCCTAACTCCCTGTCCCATGGGACGCCGTCAAGCGTCGGCCGCGGTATGAGCCCGTTTATTAACCACGGCGACGGCGGCGGCAAAGAAACGGTCGACGTTAACGCTTTAACGCCATAATGCCATATTTATAAACCGGTATTTATAAACACATTTGCATTTATCAAGATGAAAAAGTTGTTTGAATTGGGGGCAATTTGCATTTGGTGAAACATATGGCGGAGCCGCGGAAGCCATGGGCCATGCCTTCATTACCCGATCCCCGTTTCATCAGCTCCCCGCTCCCCCGCCGAGCCTCCCCGTGGCGGAGCCTTCTGTCCCCGAGGTTCCAGTGACTGGGGACAATATGTCCCCAAGGTGAGGAGCAGGGGGAAGAGGCGCTACCCGCGCACGGCGCTCCTCCGATGATTATTTAATCAGACTCCTCGCTCTGGATCTGAGAGGGGAGAGAGGGGAGAGAGGGGAGAGAGGTACAAAGCGGTGCTTATTACCCATTTTGTTCAATGCAGGGAGGAGAGGGCTGCTCGGAATGGCAGATGAGCTAGCGAGAGGGGAGAGAAGAGGAGAGACTGGGAGGATGAGAGAGGAGAGAAGAGGAGAAGAGAGACTGGGAGAATGAGAGGGGCGAGAAGAGTAGAGACTGGGAGAAGGAGAGAGGAGAGAAGAGGAGTGGAGAGACTTGGAGAATGAGAAGGGAGAGAAGAGGAGAGAATGAGAGAGAAGAGAAGAGGAGAGACTGGGAGAATGAGAGAGGAGAGAAGAGGAAAGGAGAAGAGAGACTGGGAGAATGAGAGAGGAGAGGAGAGACTGGCAGAGTGAGAGAGGAGAGAAGAGGAGAGGAGAGACTGGGAGAATGAGAGAGGAGAGAAGAGGAGAGGAGAGACTGGGAGAATGAGAGAGGAGAGAAGAGGAGAGACTGGGAGAATGAGAGAGGAGAGGAGAGACTGGGAGGATGAGAGAGAAGAGGAGAGGAGAGACTGGGAGAATGAGAGAGGAGAGGAGAGACTGGCAGAGTGATAGAGGAGAGGAGAGAAGGGGAAGGGAGAGGAGAGGAGAGGAGAGAAGGGGAGAGAGGAGAAGAGGAGAGGAGAGAAGGGGAGAGGAGAGAAGAGACTGTGAGAAAGGAGGAACTGGGACAACGAGACAAGAGGAGAGGAGAGATTGAAATGAGGAGAGAGGAGAGGAAAGAGGGCAGAGGTGTAGATATGAAATAAGCATCTGGGGTCCGAGGAGAGGAGAGCGGGAGGAAGGTGTGTCAGGTGAGCGCTGGGTCCTGCTGCCCCCTCCCTCGTCCACGGCTGGCTGGCGGCTGCTCCCCATGCTGCTTTGCAGACCCACATTTACATGAGCAGAAAGGTCCTGTGTTGATCCTCTGTGGCTGTAGCCCCCCCCTCCCCCCCTCCTCTCCGAGCGTACGAGGCCCGCCCTGTTTGTGATTTGTTTAAGTGCTTATGAAAGGACACCATCCACAGTGTTTTGACACTGGAGACGCGCACCGGTCACGTCTTTTCTTGGCTCCGGGTTATTTCTGGAGCCCTATCTGACGCCCGAGCACGAGAGGAGGGGTGGAAATAGCACAGGTCACAGTTGTCTGTCACGGTTTTCTCCCCTCAATGTTTGTCTTGCTATTTCCATAGTCGATAACATTTGGCTGTTGCTGGTTTTAGAGTCCAGGTGGTGGCTGCTGAAGATCCTACAGGATATTTCTGGACTGGGCTACCTGTCCAATACACCTGGGACACCTAATTTTAGTCAAATGAGTTTCGGTTTAACATCTGTTTTGCACCGTTGCAAAAATAATTATTCGATTTCAGAAAGAGCTATTTCATCAAACAAAGGTTTAATTTCACCAATATGGGATTCTAATAAGAACCGATAAAGGTTCAGGAACTTAGAGTGCAGGGATCAACCCATCCCCCCTAATCGCCCAGAATAAGCGGCTTCTCAGCTATGTACACAGTCAATTCAAAATACTGGTTTAATTAAATCTCCCTTTATGATAATGATTTTATCTGGGCCAGTAAATAGACATTTTTGCTCTGTTTTCTCTGCATGCGCCATAACCCTAATATTTTTCCTGCCGTTTAGCTGGAGTTGAGACGGAGGGGGGGGGGGGGGGGGGGGCGTACAGAACGTCTGCGTCATTAACGCTGCACGCCGACGCGCCGTCGACTGGGGAGAAGCATCCATTCGGTTAATAAGTAATGACTGCCCGAGATCACAGGAGCCGCACGCTACACCAAAACAAGATAAGCGCGAGCTTTGATAAGGACGGTGAATAATTCAGCGTGTGTAATTATCCCTTTACAGGAAAGCACAATGGCGGCAAGGCGCTGTAGGGATGGTGGGGGCAATTAGACGCCGAGATCGGGGTCACCGGATCAAGGGAGGTATGCGAGCCAACCCTAGGCCTGCCTCGTCCAATCAGAGCCCTCCACCAGCGGAGGTGTTCAATACAGCTTTTTCTGTCTTGCACAATGGGTATAAAGGCGCACTTACTGTACTGTACTGTAATACTAACTTCTTAATTGTTAACTGGCAAAAGACAAAAGCTCTGAGACACATTTTTCAAGTTCAACTCATGCTAGGCTCCCTTGCTGAGGTGTATTTCTATGAATGTATCATGCGGTGTGTTCTTCTTACAAGTAACGTCACAAGACGTTTTTCTGGAGAATATCCCTTTACTTCCATGCGCTGTACAGTATGGCGCCGCCCATTGACCCGCTGCTCCACATTCGCAGCTTGACATGACGACGTGTGGTTTTGTGTGGCCTTGAAGATCTGTGACCTGCTACTTCCTCCCTCCATTGTCCTCCGTCCTCGATTCACAAATAGCCAAATGTCGAGGCTTTAGCATTTGCAACTCAAAACCATCCAGATTGATGGCAAAGCTAATCACTCTATTTGTCATACTCCAGATTTGAATCTCACAATGGACCGCCGTGAAAAAAAACTGTAAAGACTCGCGCGAAAATCACTGTCTTTCAACGGCGCCATTTTCTCCCTCTCCTCTTTGAAGCGAGGGGCCATTCAGGCGCATTTGGCGACCATTGTCGTGGGGCTAAATGACTAATCATAACATCATTGATGTGTAGAAATAACCCAACACAAACGGCGGTGTCATTGACAACCTTTGCACCCATCCAGAGAGTGTTAATTTGATCATGATGATACGGGTCCTCTTCAGGTCACGGGCAGCTGCTGCTGGGAGAGAGATGGGATGAATTCTACATGACGAGAGGACGGAATAAAGAGGGTAGAGTCATTATTATATCCCCATTGAGGGGCTAAGAGGGGCTTCTGAATTGCCCTGGATTGCGCACGCGCACACACACACACACACACACACACACACACACACACACACACACACACACACACACACACACACACACCCCAGTGTGGGTAGGCTATATGCCCTCTGAGAAGAGACTGGGCCTGAGGCCTGTTGGGCGCTGGAGCTAGCTGGAGTAAGAATAAGATCTCAATTGCGTTTAAAGCCCAGAGAGGCTTAGAGAGAGAGAGAGAGAGAGGGAGAGAGGCTATGAAGCCTAATTGCCAGATGGCGAATATTTTCGCTCCCTTTCAGCGTTGCATTAATTGCAGTGCGGCCCGGGGGTTGAGACGCACTGATCAGTGTGGTAGAGGATCCTGACCCTGATTACCCCCCTCCCATAGTGCCCCCCCCCTCCCAAACCCCCAGCTGATGGGGGCAAGAGGGGCTGCAACAGATAGTCACCCAATCATTTGCCTATCAAGCCACCTGGGCCTTGACAGAGGGAGGCGAGTGGAAGAGAGAGAGAGAGAAAGAGAGAGGGGGGGAGGGTCTTCAGGGTGGAGAGGTGGGTGCCACGGCGACGATAAGCGGGTGTTTCACCCCCCCCCCCCCTTCAGCCACCCCGCCCTGCACCCGCCCCCCACCCCCCCACACCATACCTACCCGTCTCCGCTCCTCGTTTACATATCTCCCAAAGATGTAATTGAATTAAATAAAGCTTTCCTCGGGGGCAGCTGCCACAGCTGCTGTTTGTGGCGTGTCAAAAGGCCCGCCACTTTAAGAGCACTTACATATGCTCCAAATTAGCAGGTCAGATAGGCGAGCGCTGGATGACAGGGCCGAGGCTGCCAGCGCGACGAGGGGCCCACAGCTGTGAGCAATTCACTGGGAGAGAGGGGGCTCTTTAAGACCCCTGATTATGAAGGGCGAGAGGACACGCAGGCTCACGCACACACACACACACACACACACACACACACAGGGACACATGTGCATATGCAAACACGAATGTGCATGCATGTGCGAGCCCATATGCAAACACACACACGCGTGCACACACACACGCACGTGCGAGCACACACAGGTCACTGGGAATTAGTGATTCTGATATGTCCCATTGACTGTCCCATTATGGTCATAAAAGCAGGAGCAGAGATGAGTCAGAGAAAGGAAGTATCCATTTGGGGGAACTAGTCACCAATCAACAGGTCAAAACGATGCTAGGACACAAAATAGCACAGTTCCTTTGGGATGTACCATAACCATAAAGTTAATTAAATTCCTTATTTCCCTTTTCATGTTTTCATTTGTAAGTGTAAATAGCAACATTTTAAATAGCTTGCAAGATGCTTGAATTGAATAAAACTCTACATGTACTTGGATATGCACATGCTAATTATTTTCTAATCAATATTGATAATCGTTCCATAATGTGACATTGTTGTCCGCATTTCACTGTGTTTGAAGGTGTACATCACTGAGAGCGCTATCAATAGTTAACGTCTCCAAGGAGATGGGCTCGTCATATAATCAGCTGTTGTGAACAATTATCTAATGACTTGTCACTCAAAACCTGTCTGGCAATTATGCTATATTTGCATGGCAGTGAATGGTGTTTATGACAAATGAACCATGTTGTAATTGCACCTCTGTTTTCTTTAAGAGGTGTGCTGTATGATTAAATAGCTGTGGGATTCATGAGATCATTATAGAAATGAACTCAAAGTTAATGCCAACAGTATCAACCACATGTTAACTTTTAAGTTATTGCGTAACGGAAGATATTACATGATTGTTCAGCCTAGAATAACAGACACTGTTTGTCCGATATTTGAATGTCATTATATCCTGCTACTGTATATTGGTGAAGTATCCTTTTGGTGTCAAAATAATGAATGCTATGATACATTATAACAGTGTAACAAATGCATTGTTACAGCTAATAACAAACATGTCAACTTTCAAAGTCATTTATTTATCTACAGTGTCATCATACAGCTTATGGCACAACACACACGTGCAATTACACAGAACACACACACATGCATGCTGCAGCGGTCGTCAATTAAATGTGTCTTCTGCCTTTAAACTACCCATGCTGTCCCTCCACCAAGGGGAGTCAGGAGCCAGGGGCGGCCCTCATCAGTTGCGCCCGGGGACCAAGTCCAAGCGCTCTTGTTCAGTCTTGGTCAGAGACGGACAGGGGAGCGATCCGTTCTTCTGCGTGTTTTTATTAATTTTATTTTATATTGGTTCTCCTGCCTGTGGAGGAAACCCTTATAACGGCAGGGAGAGCATGCAAACTCCACACAGAGAGACCTGGGAGATACCCCAACTGAGCACCACAGGCCCGGGGAGAACGTGTCCCTCCAGTTCCAACATCGTCCCAAGCGGGAATCGAACCCACAACCTTCTTGCTGCGAGGCAACATTGCAAAGCACGGTGGTACTCATAGAAGAAGCACATTTAGGTTGGTTACCTGCTATGCTCAGTGTAATACTCAACCAAGTTTCCACCTTAACCAACCATCCAAATGACACCATTCTTTCTTTGTCTTCACAGCTGGGACCACCTTTTTACATCAAGGCTATTAAGAACTTAATTTTGCCGTTATTGTGTGATGTTACTGTTGTGTGTAACACTTTGATGTGTATCTTCAATAAAATCTCCCCTCTGTTAACCACAGGGTAGGGTGCTACTCTCTGAGAGACTCGCCACGTATGGCTCTCTGCGTGTTTGTGTGTTCTTACGGTTGTTTTTTGTGTTTCCCGTGTGCTGTATGTTGTTGTGTTGCGTTAACTTGTGCTGATTGTTGAGACGATTTTCTGTCACGACAGACAATAAAGTTTTCTGAATCTTTTTAAACTTGAATCATGTTGACTGCATCTTTATCGGGGACTTCATGTTGGGCCGGTTTGAAGTCTGGTCTGAGGTGTTTTCCTCCCGTCCTGTGAGCAGAAAGGCCGTGACTCAGCTGTTCCGAAGTAGCAGCACTGGAGAATAATGGATGTGAAGGCACACCAAACAGGCCCCTTAAAAAATGCATGAGCCCCCCCTCACCCCTCCCCAAAAAAGCGCCCTCTCCCTGTTCAGAATAGAGCTATCACTGGTGCCTGTTATCTCCCCCAACCCCCCAGGTAGAAAATGGTAATGATAGCACTTAACATCGCTGCACATATGGAGGGAAAATGGAAATGCCAACAGCACCTCAACTATAAAGCAAATCAAATTGAAATATTAATCTGCTGATTAATATAACATTATGAGAGCCCATTCTCTTTGTTGTTAAACAACAAAGGGTTGCAAAATAAGCAACTGCCTAAGAGGTAAGGGGTTTAAAAGAGTCCCACAGAGGTGCTAAATCTCCTTTCAAGCATCATTACTGTGCATAATGTATTCGCTTCCACAGTGCTGAGATTTGATATTGATGTTTACTCATTTATTTTTTAATTAATGTTCGTTGTTAATGAATTCTTTGATGAGAGGCATTTTGTAAATCATTATACTTGGAAGAGGAAAAAAAGGGCTGCGGCTTTTTCTTGTCCGTTAAACTCTCAAGCTCAAACGGTCGGTGTAAGGAGGGAAAAAAAGTTGAAGATGAAAGTATGGTCATTTTTTTGAAAGTTTGCTTTTTGATGCGTCGTTTTTTTTTCTGTCTGTGTTTGTGATTGCAAGCCTCAATGCATGCTGGGATGTACTTTGGGAGTTGTTTAGGAGAGTGGAGACAGCTACTGTTGTTCCTTGGCTAATTACGGGAATATTACTCAAGGCTTCCAGTAGGGAGGAGAGAGCAGCTCTCCTCACAGCCCTCGGTAGAAGCTCGGTCCTTCCCTTCATCAATATTGATCATCGGGGATCTTATGGAGGACAGAAAGTGAGGAGGGAAGCTGCATGGAGAGAAATCAGCAAGAGTTAGTTGGACAAACTTGTTCACAAATACCACAGTATCAGTTTGTACAATAGTAGCTGTCTCATCAAATGGCATTCCCAAGCCAGGAACCAAACATTACGCTTGAGTACTGTAAAAAAAAACAAAAAAAACAATGAATATTGTATATTGAACTTATTAATTAGCTCTTATTCTACATCTGATATATTGAACTACATACAAAGAGAATACTCAAATACTTCTGAAATCATCATCATTTCAGGGCTAGAAACTCCAATCTGTCTTGTCATTAGAATATTTTAAAGATCTCCACCAGGCTTGAAAAACACTAGTTTTCCTAGTGCTGCGAATGGATGACGGTGGATGAGAGTGGATGATAGTAGATCTCAGTATGTGATCTGGACCAGTTTGCTGTGGATGAGTCTCAGGACCTCCTCCCCATCTGGAGCCATCTTGGAGATGAAGGCAAAACCTGGACCTTGTTCCCCGTCTCTTGGCAAGGCCCGTCCTGCTTCTCCACGGATACAAGGCTGCACAGCCTCTAATCCTAATCAACAATTAATTGGTTAATTGGATCATTTAGGCGTCCCTATAGGTTCCCAAATTGTTTCTTGTAGAAGTATCATGTACGTATTATGAAGTCATGATATGTGGAGTAGCACGCGAATCCTTTGCTGCATGTTACAAAGCCTGATCTTTCTGTTCAAACCGTCTCATCACAGGTAGATGGGTCGCTTAGAACTTAAGCAACTTTATTCAGTAAAGTATTTGGTTTGTATATACACAATTTAAATACATTTTCAATAATGCAATCACTTATCAAGTTTGCATCTTTGCCGCATTATGTACAGTACGTTCTACCGAGACAGTGGGACTTTTGTGACTTATGGAATTTGCAATATCTCAAAGATCACCCTGCAATTTTTCTTCCTCAACCTTCAAGCCAGTTTCAAATGGTGCCAAGCCACACTGCTTTAAAGGCACATTCATCAAGAACCAAGTGTGAGCATGGTGCAGATGTTACACCCATAACTGATTGCTCCCACTTTCCAAAATTTTTTGCAAATAGAATTAAGGCTTTTCATCAGCCGATATATTTCACTTGTGATTAATTGCAACACTCACATTTGAATCGTTTCTGCACAAGAGAGAGCATTTCTGCTTTGTGAAATTGATATAAAAGAAATGCAAATCAATGGTGTTCTTGGCACCAAACATATGTTGCCACAATGCCAACAAGCCTGCCCCTGACAACCCCAGCTGGGGCCTTGTAAGACTCGTTCTTGGCAATAGACTCTTTTTCCACCCGCTTCGCAAATGATCACCAATTAATACGAAAAGCATCCAATTCTAATCCTGCACCTGGTAATGGTGTCAGTGTATCTTATCCATTATGCTATGGATCTGATGGGGTTAAATTCCTCTCTGCAATTCCTGAAATGTAGTTTAAATTTCAAATTGCAAGCAGGTAATGAAGAGGCAAAGCTTGAAAATCCATTCACTCATCAGTATGACCACTGTCGACCGTCACATAGCCTGTGTGTCAGGTTACAGATTGTGTAGACTTGTCCCAGGTACAGGTAGAGATGATTGGCTCTATAGTGGCTTCATTCCCACTAGATATATTTGAGTGCAAAAGACAAAGTTCCTCATTCTATCTTCAGTTTCTCATAATCAGAGTCCCTGCATCTCTCTCTCTCTCTCTCTCTCTCTCTCTCTCTCTCTGAATCTGATACTCGCCATACGACTTATGATGGATAGGAGGCTTTAATGAGCTCTTACAAGCAATTAAGTAATCAGGGAACCCCGCTGCTCCGTGCTGGTGCTAGCAGGAGCAATGACAAACGGAGGCCCATCAGCTCTGTAATCAACGCAGGACACACTCCCCTGCTCAACACCACTCCCAAACAATGACGCCCAAGGACAGCCGTGGGCCGAGCAGCATGGCTTCACCTCATGTTGTTTGTTCCGTCTTCAAACAGGATCTGAACTCTCTGACCTGTCAACACTGTCGTCTCATGAAGTTCTAACACTCTATAGGGGACCTGAGCCGCGATGCATAGCTTTACTGTTCGGTACTCGAAGGTTCACACAGCACTGATTATACAGGCGGTGAGAGTCGTCGATGGGATGTTCTCGTCAGTGTTCCGGTTGTGATGTTCTATGGAGAATATTCCTCCACCGAAGTATTATCATGTCAGAGTAAAAAAAAAATAAAAAAAAATCCTTTTATTTGTCACATGTAATGTACGGTGTACAGTCACAGTGCAATGTTGCTGCCGGCTCCAAGATTATGCTACAAATAAACTCTCAATTTACTCAAAGTACAAATTTACAATTCACAAATTCACAATTTTACAAATTAACACACATTACACAATAATAATAAAAGTGGAGCTTCAGTGAATTCCAGGAATGCCAAACATAAATCCCCACAATTCAAGTTGCGATAAGGAAAGTGAAATCTAATTGCGAGACGTGCTCTACTCAGTTCTCCGCTGCCCCAGGGCCACGTATGAGTTGGTGGGCTCCGCGCTCTCAGTTTCACATTCGCACTCACCCAAGGCATGCTGGGAACCCCAGGGTGGTGTGACACCTCTCCCCCGCTACTGGCTCCCCTGAATAATTCAACCTCCATACGTCTGACGAGGAGCAGAGCGGCGTGGAGTCGTGAGCCAGAGACAATATGCTGCATATTGAAAATCAAATATGTTGCTTATTAATAGAGAGGCTCTGGTGAATATGTTACCTGGAGAAGTGCCGGAGGGAGCCACTGGGAGAAGGGTGCCCGCAGTGTGATGCTCTCCCATGTGTGCGAGGGAAAACAGCTGAGGGTGCACATTTTTCATCACTGAACTGGCACGGCGAGAGCACCAACGCGCGGGCGCAAGTGCACACACACACGCAAAAGCACACATGCAAAAGCACACACACAAATGCGCACAGGTGCAAATGTGCACGCATGCACACACACACACACACACACAAACACACACAGACATGTACACATATACTATGAAAATAAGAGATCAAGCAAGGGCTGTGGTTAGCCATGCATAAAAAGCTGAAAGTGAGTGTGCATGTGCGTGAGCGTGTGTGTGTGTGTGTGTGCGCGTGTGTGAGGGGTCAAGCGTCATTGAGGGGGAGATAGAGAGAGAAAAGGGGAGAGTGACGGGACAAAGACATTGGTAACAGGCAGTGGGCAGCAGGTCCCGCCCTCACTTGACCTGTGCTTTGAGTCAATGCTGAGAGAAAACACTACGGCAACACACAGCCAAAACATAGTTAGATGTTTGGGTGGCAGCACTATCACAATAAAGCATCGGGACAGTTATGTTTTGGTTAGCAACCATCTGGCTCCTGGCCATGTGGATTGTGTTCCTTCCAATTCAAATTGGCTCAGTGGAGAACTCTGACTTTTCACATATATACTGTTCATAGCCCTCATCCCTCTAAATATTTAATAATTAGTTAATCAACTGCAATCATTAGTTCTAACTGAAAACAACTAGCTGTCCTGTAAACAACAATGTTTTTAGCTCAGTCTGCGGCCTCTAACAACATTGTGTGCTCTCTACACCAGGAGTGAGCTGCGCTCTGTTGTGCTGTTAACTTGGCGTCATTTCCTCCGATTCCATACAGATTGCACCGGCTAATTATGATCTAATAACTGGCAGACTGTCTGTCTCAATATTATTACAGGAAGACTAGGTTAAATGAATAGCTCATCATCTGTCCTCGGTATCAGTCTTTGTTTTAATGATCATAATTCCACCATTCAGTCTTAATAATATGTCAAAGTCTTAAGGGAAGCACGTCAATTTGCCGCTTCAATGAGAACGAAGCCGAAGATTTTTCAAGTTAGGTTTGTTTTTTTCAAGGGGGCTTATTCGGTTAGCTAGGTACACAGCATGTAAACAGACACAGATACGCTACATTCTTCTCAGTCAATCTGATAATACCAAATAGTTATTATCAGTTCCTTGATTACTGTAATCAGTTGATGTAAGATAGGATAGAGTACTGTTTCTCTCTGGTCTGCATGGACTCAAATCAAATCAAAGGCAAAACATTTATATAACCATCAAATCTTAGATTACATACAAGAGATTATCAAAAATGAAATATCTGGGAAAATGTATTTATTTACCCAGTCCACTAAGAATAGGATATGTGTATTTTTGGATGTAGTCCATGAAAGCCAGGCCAGGGCAGGTCTCCATGGTTTTCTTAATGGTTATTCATCACAAGTGGATTCTGGAACATGTGTTCTATTCTCAATTATAAAACAATCTTAAAAAGGCTCCAAGGACTCGCATGAGGAGGTTTGGCGCTTTTGGCTGGACTTTCAGAATCTTTAAAATCTCCACTTTAAGCCCCAGGCTTTCTGTTTGTGAGGCACTGCAAACAGCTTCCAACTAAGAACTGCTGTTGGAGGGAGAGAGAGACACACAGAGACACTGAGAGAGAGAGAGAAGGTGTGTTTTCATTACACTTTTGCAATATACTTCTATATCGACACGTCTGAAAAACCACCTCATGAGAGCGTAAAAACCTTTTATCGACACTTGAAAGGTTTTTCGAAATGTAGGTGTATCCACTACCGTTTTTCTTATTGTGATATTCGGGTTTTGCGTATTTCTAGTGGTAATGGAAATGCACCTAGTGACAGAGAAAGAGAGAGAGAGAGAGAGAGAGAGAGAGAGAGAGAGAGAGAGAGAGAGAGAATAGGGTTTGAAGAAGTCAGGTGAAGTAACCATCATCACTATTATCTGGTGGTGACTTGCTCCAGTCTTATCCTATACATGGCAGCACAGGAGCGTCGAGACAGCAGCATGATAAATCTAAACCAATCAAGTGTGTGGTCTAAAAGGGGGCGGGAACTGGGCGGGAAATGGGTGTGGTCAGCCTCAGGGTCACCATGGCCAGTGGGAGGAGCCAGCAGGGGTTGTACAGTGTCAATGAACCTATTGAATGATGGTAAGAACGACCATTGCTAGGAAGAGCAAAGTTCATGTATATTGAATTGTAAATGATGATAGGGAGAGACTGTTATATAGACTGCAGTTTTAGCCACAATCTACTCTAATAGACTGTTATGCTCATCATACAGATATGCTTCCTCCTTTAGGTTCATAAATAAAACAAAAGATAGGTAAACATATTAAATATAGATACACAAATAAAACAGTTATTGAAGCGTAGAGAGAAGAAAAGCCTTAAAACCGCTTTCCTTTCCCTCCGACCACCAACTACAAAACAACATGGACACCAACCAAGAGGACACCTGAAATAGGCCCTGTCCAAAATAACCCAATCATTCCCACTCCAACACCAATTGATCAATTGTAATTACTTACCTGAGGACTGGATCAGTGGTGCTGCCGGGTCCCCTGGGGTGTGAGCTATAGACGGAGCCCCATCCAGGCACAGGTACCTCAGTAGGACAGAGGGGAGAGGGAGCTTTTAATTGCTTTGTGCACTGTGTGTAATTGAGGATTGAAGTGTGTTTGCCATGAGGAGTGTGACTTCACTTGGCCCCCTTTAATTAATCCCATCACACAAGCCTTCTGCCTTCAATTTTCACTTAGCATTCGGCATCGCGAGGTGAGAATACAACTGGAAATATAGGTTGGTAACTGTATACTGCTCAGTGGGAAAGATGCAGCGCAGATACATCCATGAGGTAGGGGAGGGGAGAGGTTTTTGTTTCTGTTCTCAACCTGGTGAGATGTTTGGTTTCGTCCTCGCAATGCTACTGTCCTCCTCTGCGGTTCGGCCTCCATTCTCACTAGACCCAGTGCTGTATACTGGAGGATACCAGTATTGCTTCATTAGCATACAGATTAATCACTTAGCTAATTAGAGAGATTTCCTTTATAGTAGCTTCATGATGTCTCTAGAAACATCTTGAAGACATATATTTGCCTGTGTGATACAATCAGTCTCATATTCAATCATGTTTAAAAGAAAAAATGCCAGTGCATTTTGGTGTAAACCCCCTCTAATTTCCTGATGAACATATACTGTAGGCTTGCTTACTGTTTTTAATGAGAACGATAAAGACTGCACCCATGGTACCTATTATTTGTAAGACAATTGAGAATAGGACCAGATCTTGGCGCATTGCATTCTGGGTAGTATTCACCATACTTTTGGTAGTGTACCTCTTTGTTTACGTTAATTTTGCTTACAGAAACCACAAGCACACAGCGACAACAAACAAATAAACTGTGAAAAAATCAATTAGCAAATATTAAAGGACAATGCTCGTTTTTGACAACCTGGACCTTATTTACGGCATATTATAAGATGTTTCACTCACCGAGATAACTTTGGTGTAATTCGGAGGCCTGTAGAAGAAATTTAAAATCCAGCGCGAGCCAAGTATATCCATGTAATGGTGGCGGACAGGGCACTGAGAATGCAGCTTCTAAAAAATCTATTTTCTAGCGATTCATAAAGACAGATTGATGAAAACAACTGTTTCGCGGCAGAAAATAGATTTTTTAGAAGCTGCATTCTCAGTGCCCCCACCACCGCCATTACATGGATATACTTGGCTCGCGCTGGATTTTAAATTTCTTCTACAGGCCTACGAATTACACCAAAGTTATCTCAGTGAGTGAAACGTCTTATAATATGCCGTAAATAAAGTCCAGGTTGTCAAAAACGAGCATTGTCCTTTAAATCTATTTGGAAATTTCTATTTAGTTTTTATCTTCATGCTTTCATTTTGCCTTTTAAAAAAAATCTGATCTTGTAAATTCTATAGCCTACATCAGAGTACACTGCTGCTTTACTTCTCTTACCTGTTGTATTTGCACTACGTTGGTACTTTACACATTTACTTTACACATTGCAATAATCAATATTATGTGACCCACATAAAGAGATTCGGAATTGGAGTAATTTTCCATCATTTATTATGGTACCACTTGGTATTTAAAGGACAGGTTCGGAATTTAGCATTATAAGACATGTTATAAGGATATTTACAATCATATACAAAGGCCGATATCAAAGTTTCATCAAACGGTACACTCTCGAGATATAGCCCGTTGCCGCTAACACACTCAATGGATCCATAGGTGCATAGACAAAATCCCTCAAAAACACCATCAACTCTTGTTTTCAAAGACAGGAAACTCACTGTGTGGTCACTGGTGTCCGTTGATTTTCTGACAAAAAAATCACCAAAAAGTATGCTTCTGATCGGTCACGAGATTAGATTAGCATCAAATGTATTACCACTGCACAGTATCCTACTGGGACAACGAAATGCAATTACAATGAGATGCAGTAGGCCTACTGTGTACTATCGACATTGTGAATAGCGTTTTTTCTGAAATGAGTGTCATAACGATCCAATGACATATTCCTTTGCATCTACATGAACTCTGACAGCTTTAACATATCATTATGAAATAAATGTAGGTTGCACACTGTAATGGTTATAGAAAAACGACACCATTGGCATTTAGATTGTTTTCTTATAGCCTCGCAAATTCGGTCTGCTACCGTCTGCACCAGGTACGACTACAGTACGCAAATTGCATAACCCATCAATGTAGCTAACATGAAGCGGAAGTAACTAACGTGTGCAGGCATGTTTCAGAATAGACCTTTCCGGCTAGTTAGTAGTTAGCAGATCATTCTCATAGGTGTTTCTTCATTTTAAACACATCACTCTAACCATTTTCTAATAATGGATGCCACTAACTTACAATGCTTTACATGTGCAGGTGCAGTATGACTGCACGATTTTGTCCTGATGAATTTCGATCTGGAGTTTGTGAGGCGCCAGTGCCTTCTGCATAAGTCGCCAACACCTAGCATCAACTCTTATGTTGTCACCTGCTCCGTCTGAAATCCAAATCTCATGGATATATCTGTGTGTAAAATAGTTGAGGCCTTTCTGCAGAACTCTCTTAGATACAGTGGTACAGTATTTGACAAATAACATACAGCAATATTGTCAGGAATCCTTGAGAGAATCATCAGGTAGGTTATGTGCTGTTCAGTGGACATTTTAGTAAAGTGCTGCAAAGCTTGTGGGGCATAGCAACAGTAACTAGGGGGGGGCGGAACTTGACGCCTGAATAGGAAAAGTCTATCGACAAAATGGCTGCTGATCGTCGCAAAAAATGAAAAAGTTGTCTGTGGGACCTAAACATTTAAACATTTTTGCATGATTATTTGTGAAGATTTTGGGCTTCTTTCCCATGTTTTTTCCCCACACCGGCAACCATGCACTTGGTTTGTTCAATAAAACCTGCCAGCTAGTAGGCCTAGGTTAGGTTCACAGAGTGGAACTTAACCAGAGTTCAACTTAACCATCTTTCTGGAACTGTCTTTTGACTTTGAGTTACTTCTCTTTCTCGAGATTGAGTTGCCTCTCTTTCTGGAACGGAAACCCCAGAGTTTCCCTCATCCCAAGTTTAGCAAAGTTTTCACTAAACCTGCTTTCTGGAATAGCCTCAGTCTCTAGTCTACCTAGCTGTCCCAAATGTCCCACAATGTGCCCCAAATGTGTCACAATCCTATTTTCTATTGACCGTTTGATTGCAACTAGGCCTACTGTTTTAATGTTGATTATAGTGACAGGAGTTTCACTCATTAAAGGGATAGTTCACAAAAATTCTAAAATGTGTTCATCATAACTTTGGTATGAAAAACCCATAATGATGTTGGCTTTGAGTGAATAAAACCACCTACAGTAAGGCTAAGCATATCCGTTCACGTTGTAAAGTAGTCAAAAGATAATTAACCTCACAGCCATCACACCCAGACTAAGCGCCCTGGAGAGCAGAGCATGAGACAAAGCACACAACTTTCCTGCTGCCTCACAACTTTACAGCTGACATCTTTGGTCGACATTCAACACAAAGAGCTGTGATCATCGTCATGTTTTCTTCGTTTGCGCTGTTTCCCGTGCCCGGACTTGCGGGAGTGAAGAGGAGTGGTTGCCCGTAGCGAGGCACCCTGGCACAGGCAGCCGCGGTTATGGCCGCGCGGCAGTATGTGCAGCCTGCCGTCCTTCTGTTCACGATGTGTCTGAAGATAGCAAACTGCACTGTTGCTCGCACTCCCCGATCCCGGTGTTGTCGTTGGCCGGCAGCCACCAATAGCGAGCCAACCGAGTTAACAGACACTTCCGCTCGCCACATAAGGAACCATCTGTTTTAAAGGCAAAAAAATAAATAAATAAAGGACTTCTCGATAGCCCCACCACACGTTCTCTCTCTCTCTCTCTCTCTCTCTCTCCCTGTCTTTCTCCACCTTGCTATTGCAATGCGTCAGTTTAACCATAATTTTATAACAGTGATCCTCTTCATACTGTAAGCCCACTATGCCCATGTTCACGGCTGTTATCGCTGTCAGTTTTTGTTGCTAGACATATAAATTAGGCCTATCATGTTAGGATAATAAGAATATATGAATATGAATCTAACACCTATCTCTCATTATGCTTTTATTATTTTTATGCCTGCTTTCTTTTTCATTTTGAGAGAGATTCATTACTCTTATGACAGACAGTTAACCATTTAACACGCAACATTTATTTCAGTTTTATTTCGAGATGCAGGGTATTTCTTGTCTTCTTGCGCTAGAAATGTATGGTTCCTCAGTAGGTCTGGCTCGGCAGATCCATTCAGACATGCCAGCTTGTAGCTAAATAAATATTGGCTGAGGGGCATTTGAAAAAACATATTGTCCTGGCTCAGCACTCAATCCCTCAGCCCACTGTTGCCAAAACAAGACCGCGGGGGTCTAGAGCACAATTTATCCCCACATGAGTGGTTTTGTAATGGTCAACCCACTACAACATGCTTTGTTCTGGTCATAAGATCTGGAATGTATTTACATGGAGTTACATCATGTAGTGTACTTTAAGATTCTAGAAGGTTCTGGAAGTGTGCTATTCACGCCATCACACAACGTCTTATATTATGCACTCGCCTGTTTAACGAGAAGAAAGGTGTCCTTGTCTTCTGTCTTTTGCAACTCTGTGATATTCAGAGATGTCTTTGTTGCCCTTGTTTATGAAATGTATTTCGAGATAGACTTCTAATTTGAAATGTCTCCACACCTGGGTTTATTTTTCCTCTTTTGTGGGTGTGTGTGGGTCTGTGCGCTGATAATTGTTAGTTTGTGTTATTTCAAATATTTATTATTTCTGTGGTTTCTATATTTTGTCTTAGACATAAAGCCTACATTGTGCACACAGCCAAATGGAGTTGCTGTATTGAGTGGACATTTCTTAAACTGGCATACTGTACTTTAATACTACTTTAACACAGAACTGCAGAATAATAGAATAACTTTAAGATAGGTATGACTAAAACATTACCTGCTGTATTCAATCTTACAGGTGAATATCTCATGAATTCTCATCATAAAGAAATTAAGGTGTATTGTAATAAGTGCATTATTTAGTAGATTTGACATGGGTGCCATATATTCATGCAGCTATAGTAGTTAATGTGTCCGTAAAAACTCCAGAGAAAGAAACTGATGATAATAATCAGTAATTCAGCAGACCTATTTCTAGTTCTGTTCCCTTAAGCCTATTCTAAGAGCCTTAGGTATTATAAATGTGAGGTGGTCTAAATTTACCCTGTAATATCTATCTTCATCTGACTACATTACTACACTTACCAGGCTCAGTTCTGGGTACTGGACTGTATTACTGGATTCACGTTCACTTCTCTTTTTGCCACTCAAAGGCTTTTTTTTCTTCTTCTTTTTTTGTTTGTTACAGGGACTGTTTTCACCATTGACCATAACAGCTATAATCGAACGTAGCCTACACACCTGGAAATATTAGAGACAAAATTAACTTGTTAAATTGTCGGGGTTCTGTGTAAACGGCATAGGGATTAATTATATAGCCTAGCCTAGTCTACGCTAACGGGAAGTCATAAGTAGCAGGACACCATTTTGTGCCGGTTGTGAGCCTCTCAGAGATATAGTAGCTGCCTTAAGGAGAGTTAATGGGCCGTTAGGAGGGGGACTGGGTGGGAGGAGGAGGAGGTTAGGCCCTCGGTCATGGAGGTCTCTGAGCCTGGCGACAGATGGCTGGTCACTTCTCTGGGTGGTTGTGGGTGCGGGGTCTTTGATCGGAGTCTGATCCGAGGCGCTAACCGGCTAGCAGGGATCATACAACATTGTGGAAGGTGAAGAGAGGCGCGCGCGCCAGCCCGACGGCGTGGCACGCGGAGACGGAGAGACGAGGCACAGTGGCAACGCAGCGCCTGGCTGTCGGTTTTGACAGCCTCCCGTTTCTGTGTACAAAACGACTCCGAGCTGAGACGAGCGCTGGCAGTGAGCGCACACCACGTGGCGTGTTGGCTGTTTTGAGAGCGTGTTAATCCACGCAGAGTAAAGTAAAGTAAAGACAAGAGTAACACAACTTGTCATTCTGTTCAATCATCAGCACGTTTACATGACCACAATAATCCAATAATTGGGAATAATCAGGTAATGGTAATAATCTAATTTGATGTGTTTACATGCACTTCAGTAATGCGATAATAGGAAAAACCTGGTTTACATTATTCAGTTAGTTGGATTTCTTTCCAAGTTCATGACGTAAAACTCAAAGTTCCTGTTATTTTCAAAACTTCCTGTCTTGTTTTCAACATGACCTTCTTAAGAATCTTGCCATTTGTATATTTTCTCTCATCTAGGAGATGAAGGATGTTCATGTCCTTCATTTCAATGAGCATGAAGTTGGTTTCTAGCCTGGCTTCGCCAGACCCACTTCGCAAAAATGTGAAGGGTCCGGAAACTCGGTTGCTTTCCCATTCCCGAGGGGCGTTACCAACAGGTGTAGATCAAAATGCCTCTGGACGCAATTGGATAGACCTACAACCAATCAGCGAAAACGCCTCTACGGCGCTCCTCTGTTCCGTCATCTTATTAAACCCGCCCCATATTAGATAAACAGTTGTGATTGGCACAAACAAATTTCAGTTTGAACGGATTCCGTTAGAACGGTTGGATGTCCAGACTGATCTGCGGAGTGAAATCGAATGTGAGCTCGCGAGATCAGGCGATTTGGTTTCATCTTCCCTCCAAAAATGAGTTGTACCGCTGCCGCTAGCCATGTTTGCCGTGTCGTTGACTGCATCCGCTCGCGTTCGATCTACATCCACTTACTGTACACATGCACAGATCTAAAAGAATGAGAACAAACCAGATTAACAGTATAGGCTACATGCGCTGGATAACACTGACTATTTGGCAAAAAGCTAGGTGTTTTTATCTGATTTTTCATAATCCGATAATGGCTTTTATACGATGAAGCATATCGCATTATGCTGTTTACATGACCGCTTGAATAATCTGGTAACTCCATAAATCAGATAATGATCGGTTTATTTGTGTGCATGTAAACGTGCTAGCACCATAGTATTACCGCAACTACCGTATATAATCTGAAGATTGTAGCTTCACTTGGCCACAAATAGACTACTCTGCATCACTTTACAATAAGGGTACATTAATAAGCATTAGTTAATGCATTATTAAGCATTAAATAACAGTTAACTAATATCTCTATTAACCATTTACTAATGTTATTTATGTTAACTAAGGTTACCTCACCTAACCCTAACCCTAACCCTAACCTTAACTAAGGTATTAATTAACATTAGTAACTTAACCTAGCCCTAAATAAGCATTAGTTAACAGTTAACTAATGTTTTTTGTGATCCTTACTGTAAAGTGTGACCCTGCATCGAGACACCTTTCACTTCAAGAGGACAAAAACACTGTTAAAGTAATTTTACATCTAAAGACACATTGTTTATGCTTAGTAGCGGTGATATGTAATAACTTGTAAAGAGCATGCCATCCACTCCACACCACCCCATCCAGCCGTGCCCTGCGGACACAGGCCCGGGCCGCCGTGCGATTAGCTCGTCTTACATTCCCCGTAATCCGATTAGGCTGTTCCCACAGTCTAGTCAGAAACTACTCCAGCGACCTGGAGCTCCGGAGCGTCTCAATATCCAATTTCACAGCTTTCTAAACATGGATCAGCAGGCTATTTATTACTGTCATGGGCTTTGTGTCCGACCCCCTTGCTTTCTCTGTTTTATCTGCTCCGGAGCAGGGGTGAAGCACGGAAGACGATCAACACAGAACAGCGTAATGAGTGTGGGCCACTGGCGATGCCCTTGGGTACTGGCGGCATCCCTGTAAATTACAACACTCCAATGCTGCTTGTCTTAGGAGTAAGCAGCTTCTCTCAAACCTTTGACCCGAGTGCCGAAGTGACTTCTGCTGAGAAATAAATTAGCCTATGACAGATGTGCGCTAAACAGTGCAGTGTACCATCTAGATGCAAGGTGCGGTGTGTCTGAATCAAAATACTATTTGAAATTGGTTCAATTGCTTGAGTCTGCCTTAAGTGTCAAGTGGGCGGGGTTTGCATTTCTTGGAACAGCCCAATGTGCCAGATGAGAGCATTCAAACACAGATAAGTTTAATATTTGAGCCAGGTCTGGTGCTCATGGGAGTTTCAGTAGATAAACCAGGCCCTCGATACGTCTATGTGAAACCAGGGATGGTTGTTCTAACTCTGCTTTAGTTAATGTTCAGTTGATGAAGTGATTTGTGTCAATGTGGCTTTGTCTTGGATGACTAGCCCACCAATGGGCTACAATGAGATCCTGATAAACAATAAGACCATTTACCGAGGCTGTGCCTTGACCGTACCAGCTGTAGGAGTGGCTTCCATTATATAGACCCTTTATTATTTCCCTGCTTCTTCCTCTTAAACCCTCTGTTGTTTCTCTGAATTACCTCTGAATGATTTATGCTCAGTGGTCCAGCGCCTGATAGACCCTGGCAAGAGAGATAGAAACACACTTAGGGCTTTTTGGTGGGTAAACACACCATATTAAAAGCCAACTTGTTTCAAAAGCCCAAACACATTTGCTACATCGTGGCGGCTTAGTGTCATTTTGCTTGTCAAATACTGCAGTGTCACAGCCAATCAGGCGGCTCCACAGGCAACACAAGCCATTTAACCTCAGCAAACACAGTGTGTCGTGAAGCCTGAGGAAGGCTTAAGAGCCTGGGCAAACACTGGCGAGGACCATCAGGCACGAAGCAAGGCAGCCCTGATGAACACGACTCACTTTCGTAATGGGTTTGTGATGACTCAAGATCCAATGGCCATCTGTTTGTTAGTGGGGGAGGACTGAATCACAGTTCAGAAACAGGACATATTAGCATGACTGGTAGGTAAGAGAATGAGGGTTTTGACTACTGTCAGAGATGAGGAGGGCCTTTTTTTTGTCCATAAGTCCATAAACAGTGAATGTCCTGAGCTTAGCCACAGAGCCCTGTATTCAGGTATGGTAATAGGATTTGCTTGGTGAATTTTTTTGCCTCTATACAAGAAACAAGAAGCTTTAACACATTTAACCCCTCCCTCTCTCTCTCTCTTTCTCTCTCTCTCTCTCTATATCTCTCTGTCCCACTCTCTCTCCCTCTCTCTCTCTGTCTGTCTCCCTGTCTCTCTCTTTTGTGCTCTCTCTCACTCTTTCAAATGGACAGCTTTATGGACATGCTTTATTTTACTGCCTAGTTTTAGATAGTAATTACTGGGTAAATATGTATGAACAAGATCTTCTATAAACTATTGTTTTACCAAGTATCTATAGAACAAGCTAATTAATATTTTTAAGTAATAATGTCCAAGTGGGTGTGATTTATAACCCTATACTGATGCTGTTAGGGGCCTGTAAGCCCCTCAGATCCACAACTGAGGCCCTACACCTTACTGTAACATTGTAAGACCCTCTATGGCATTGTTGCTTACTTGTTTTTGCTCTGTGGGTACTTGACACTTAGAAAAAGTAACCAGATAAATACTTCTTATGTGTTTACCTAATAGTTAAGGAAAATAAAGTGTTACTCATCATATCATAGCATCATATGAACTCAAGATACTTGCTCTTTACTGGGTCCAAGGATTTCCCTGATGACAGGACCACATATTTAAAACATAGAGAGGTTTGCATGGGATTTCAATAGGGAGACTTTGAATAAACCACAGTCATTTGTATCTCGTCTGCAACCGTGAAGTTCATTTGAACAGCCAAAGTTGACCACAGCCTATGGACTGACTCAGGAATCTAGAACACTAATGTGTTTTAATAACTGGATGTGGAAATAGAATATGTCATTTATCATATTAAAAGTTATTTTTTTGTATTCTCAATTTGCTATCATGTCAGATTACATGTTATTAAATGCTTCACAGAAGCAATCAGATAAAGTTAAGGGCCAATTCATTGCACTATAGACAATCAATACAAAATCCAAGACTGGCCACTGTAATAGGGTCTGCTTGGAACCGGGCTTGACAAATTAAGGCAAGCTGAGTTTTTTCATTACTTACACATCCGTTTTCATTTTTCCCCCAGTGAAACCAATTAAACAATGCTTCCTTAAATTACTCATTGATTTTTAGCGATAGTGACACCTTACGGAGGCCAATAATAACTTTAAGGCAGAGTTACTTTTTTCATTACTGACACTCCAGTAAGAGTATAAGAACAAAAGACACAAACAATTCACCTACATGAAAAAAATGCCCTGTTAAATTAGTCATTGATTTTTCCTGGGTTGTCACTTTGGCTAAATGCTTTGTGGTAGGCATTATTCCCTCCAACCTGGAAATTGACGAGCACCCATAATCCATTGCACTTCAGTACACCAACCCACATGCTTGATTGAACAACTCCTAGATTGCTCATGCTACTTTGTGAAACTATGAAGGCTCTCTTTGTGTCATCAACACCCCTCAGCAAAAACACCCCTCAACAACAACGACAACAACAAAAAACATTCTGTTTTAAGCAAGGTGTGTGGTAAGATTGGCCACAAAAATGCATTTTCTATTTCAGTAGTTGGTAAAGATAGTTTAACCACGATTCTCTATTTATTTACCCTAACGTACCCTAAATCTAACTTCAATTCTGAAAAACATACTATTTATGTTAATAACATATTTGAAAGGTTTTGATCATTTCTTTTCAGAACCATTTTATTACAAAATGTTTGCTATTGCGACTCCCATCCCAAACACATACTTACAGAACTGTTGCGAGCAATCTTTTTAATGTTTGAGAAAAATAAAACAAAAAACATTGGATAAAACTAAAAACGTAAAATGTTGAATTGCAGACCATAGCTGCCATCCTTTTTTGAAAGACTACAAAATACATTTACATTTCGAAGCAGCAACCAATGTGCATTTACCTGATCATACAATGAAACACAATTTTTGTTATAACTTCTTTATCACATTATAACATTCTAAATATGTCTGATGCCTTTATTTAAAAAAAAAACAAAAAACAAAACATGAATGGCAATGCAAGTGTATGCAAATTTACATATGATGGGCACTGGCCATTTTAAAAGTGTGTCACAAAAGCAAACCCTTTTGGGAAATGTTTAGTTTTATATTGACTATAATAGGTTACTCTGCTATTTCTTCCATTTGCATTAATCAAATAGAATTACATTTTAGAGGAAAGTAACAGGATGTAGTTATGTGATAGATATTGTTTGATTGTATGCATTGATCAAGTCATACAGTTCAACCTCCATATCATAGACAACTAAATGAATGATGTACACCAGAACACAATGGGGATATTTTCGGTTTCAAAGGTAATTGATGAATTTACAGTGCTTGCACCTTTGTCCTTTGTCTTTTCAATACAGGCCATTACCATACAGTTAATATGCTCAATTAGTTAAAAAAAAATAAAATTTTTATTTTTTATATATAATTTTTTAATCCAGAATATTTTCCATGGGTGAATTTGATTGCATCTGTTTATTCTGAGTGCCAACATGTATAGTCTTATAAACCAACCAAGTCCATCACTGCCAAAACACAGTTAATCTGCAAATGTTTCCATTTTGGCCGGTATTATTTGATCCCAATATTGAATTATAACATGTAGTGCATCACATACCATATCTACATACTACATAGTTGTCTGTGTGTACTGTAGGTCTATAAGTAGCTGAGGGGTGTACGATGCTGACAGGTACAGGTGCAAGTTTAAAACTGTCACAGAGGCAGTATTTAGATGACCACTAAGAATCTTGTTATTATTACATTACTTTTTCCAGTCTATAATTATGTCACTTCACCATAAAAGTATTTTAAAAGCATGTCATTACAATACATTGTATTATTCACTTAAATGAGTAAGAAAGTACACAATGGTGTTAAGGGCAACTGAAAATAAAAACAACATTTGAACAAAAAAGAATAGGACAAAAAGAAATAATTGGGCAACCTTTAGCGGCAAGAGTTGAGTCTTGAGAGGATCAGCACGACTTCTTTCTGCATGTCCAGAGAAATGGCCCCGTCTATGAATATGTCCAGACAGTACACGCCTGTTGGCCTTTGAGTCCCATTTCAGGAGAACGTGGCATGCGCAAGGAGAAAAGATCCCCAAAACCCCCCCCCCCCGGAATGGAAACAGAAACATCTGGAATAATCAAAGCACGTACCGTAGCTAACCCCCTCACAGGTTCACTCATTGTCAATCCCTGTCCATAAAGTGCACGCTCCATCCTGTAGTACTTGAATGCGAAAAGGAGGGGGGGGGTGTACTTGAAGACGAGTCTTGTCTCTTATTGCCACTCTGGTGGCACTGTGAGTTATTGGGGTTCTGATCAGGGTGGGGTGGTGGGAGTAAGATGAGGGTGGGGGGGTTGGGTTGGGTTGGGGGGGGGGGGTGGTCTGAGCTGATGTTAATAAACGTAGCTCTCGCTGTAGGGGTGTGGGGTGCAGTAGGGCCCCTCCTGCACGTAGGCCATGTTCTCGTCGAAGTGCGACAGCGGCACCGTGTCCTCCTCATTGATCTGGCGCTCCATGTCCGTCTTCAGAACCGGTCGCTGGTTGTCGGGGAACGCCATGGAGAACAGCGCCTCGGGGTCGCACACGAACTTGTAGACGTATCTCTCCCCCGCCACCTAGAGAGACAGGAGAACACACAGGTTTGAGTATGGAGGGGGTTGGTCACAGCCTGGGTACAGAGAGAGAGAGAGAGAGAGAGAGAGAGAGAGAGAGAGAGAGAGAGGGTACAGACACAGACTGATACAGACACAGACAGTTACAGAAGGACAGAGATCCAGAAGGACACATACAGTAAGGTTAAAGACAGAAGGTAAAATACACAGACAGTTACAGAAGGGCACAGATACAAAACACAGAAGGTAACAGACACAGACAGTCACAGAAGGACACAGATACAGAAGGACATAGAAGGTTACAGACAGAATGATGTAGACAGAAGGATAAAGAGAGACACAGGCACTGAAGAACACAGACAGAAAGATAATGAGGGACAGCCAAAGAAGGACACGGACAAAGATACGGACACAGAAGGACACAGACAGGGGTACAGACAGAGGGATGGTGGGTGTTGAGGGTACAGCTCAGGTCCTTTACCTTCTGCATGATCCCCTTCTCGTAGTAGTAGCGTAGCGATCGGCTGAGTTTGTCGTAGTTCATGGCTGGTCGGTTCTTCTGGATCCCCCAGCGACGTGCCACCTTTAGTGACATGAATGGATGGAACAAACACACACACACACAGGCAGAGGGCTGTGTTTAATCTCCCTAATAAAGCCAGGAAGTAGGCGTGTCTGCGTGCATGCACGTCTCTATCTCGATTTGATCGACAACCGGGCACCGTATGAAGTTAAACTTCGGCAGGTGTATTGCTCAGGACCCGAGGACACGCATGTGTCATGTGTGAAGTTGTTTGGATCGACGGCTCTCGAGAAAGCTGGAAAAAATCTGCCCCGTTTCGGCCCATTTCGAAAACAGATGCTAAGATCCAGAGCAGCTCTCGAGAAAGCAATTACAAATTGTGCTTGTGGTCAGCTAACAAAGCTAACCAGCTGTCTGTGAGGGCCGGTGTGGGTACCGGATGTGACTGACCTGCTCATTGAATGGACAGCCATCTTGGAATGGGCAGCCATCTTTGAATGCCTTGCACAGTGACTAACGGTCAAGCTAATGCTAGCTTATGCTTTATTATGCAGCTTATCAATGTTAACAACTTTCCATGTTTACAAGGTGTGTAGATAGCTAAAAGCTTAAAGCTAACGCCGTCGTAGTAACGTTACTATTTGGGTCACCTTCCTAAGACAATAGACCAAGTTCGCTAGCGAGCTAGCTGGCTACAATAATAAACAGATAGCTTGCTAGTTGTCTAAGCAGAAGCAGGATGGCCTCATGGGACCTTATTTCGGAAAAAAACGCTAGTCAACGGCGATAAACATATACAGTAGGTATATCCGAACCCAACGGGACCGAAGGTCGTTCGTATCTCTGAAATGTCCGGATGACTGAAACATATGTTAAAATGCACCAAATTCAATAAGTGGTACTTGTTTCATATAGACTCATAATACACCGATAAATACCCTTAATTACTTGTGAAAATGCATCAAAATTGCAATCAAATAGCCAACTAAACTCATACAGCCTAGCCTATAATAGGCCTACAGTAGCCTAGAACAAAATAAACAAATTTCCACTTGAGTGCATGCTTTGATCAAATACAGTAGCCTACTTAGTTCTCAAATGAGGCTTACGCTGCATCGATAGACTACTGTATTCGCAGAACAAAATGGTATAGCCTAAAAACAACCCAACATTAGAACAATTAGAGCAAATGATAATCAATAAATAAATAAATAAATGAAATGACAGACAGGTTGTCGTGTCTTAGGCTATTGCAGCCTAAAGGAAAGTCTCTAAAACAACCGATGTAGGCTAACGGCTATAGGCTGTAGGCTATTATTTAACAAATAGGCCTAGTAGGCTAATCTACATGCTTACAACACGTCTGTGTTCCTGAAGTCCATTAACTGGGAATGAAAAATGACTCGATGCTCCTCTGCTTCAGGTTGCTGACACGCTTTCTTGCTACCAAGGAATGCAGCTCTCGCGCAGAACTCGTTTGCGTTTTGTGCTCGACATTAAAGTAACAAAGAAATTAAACGTGACAGTAGGCTACAGCTTACAGGCAACATGTAAGTCTACATACAGTTCTGTTTTTATTCACAGTAGGATACAGTAGCCTACATCATGTTTATTATGACCGATTTAAATGCAAGTAGGCCTACAGTACTGTAATGAAAATCCCACCAGTAACCAGATATCAGGCAAAAAAACAAACGCAAAGTTTTTTAAGCCTGTCCGGTAGACCGGGAGGTTCGGATCTCTGAAGTTCGGATGAGTGGGGTCCTACTGTAATTTGAATTGAATTGTGCCATAATTTTGCAAGTCAAGAAAGTCGCAGTTTGTCGTAAGATGTGAAGCAGTTATTCCAGAATGAGTTTAAAATCATTAAAAGAGGTGAAAATCACAATTAGTCTGGCCATGTTGAGAGCTGCAGGAGTGCGAAAGGAGAGCTGGCATGTGGGATCGGCTTTACAAGGTTTTGGTGAGCGTTAAACGAGTGTAATGTCAGCTACAGTAGCTAATATTAGCTAACTTGCGAGTTAACAGAGATTAGTCAAATGTATGTCTGATATCAGGTGGTTTTAATTAGTTTTGGCAAAATGGGGGAAAAAAATAGTTATTGTAGCTTTAAGAAAATGTAATAATGCATAGCAATAGCCTTTATAAGGAATGTTTTATAAGTTATACGGACACAGGCTGGTGTGCCCAATAGGCACGGGCCCCCGTGACAAGCACTGCACCAGTGACAGAATAATGGCAATAATTACAATATCATGGAAATGTCACATGAATCACACACACACACACACACACACACACACACACACACACACACACACACATGCACGTGATTATACAACTTCCCCGTGAAAGTGCCATGACGTAGCTGAAATGTTAAACAACGCTTACTATTCCATATTTCATAATAACAGCAATTAGAGGGCATCCAGACTCCACACCCCCGATCAGGGAAGTGTTCACACCCGGTGGAGGAGGCAGCAGATGTTACAGCACCTGTCTACCAGGCCACCCAGCCTTTAATACCATCCTCTATACCCCCATCTCTCTCTCACTTTCTCTCTCTCTCTCTCTCTCGCTTTCTCTCTCTCTCTCTCTCTCTCTTTCTCTCTCTCTCTCTCTCTCTCTCTCTCTCTCTCTCTCTCTAACACTGCATCTCATCTCATGTCCCTCATGCTCATTCACATGTTACACCTGCCCGGGCCAAAGGCATGAGCTAACAGCCGTCTACCCCCCCCAGCACCCCCCCCCCCTCCCCCTCCCCCAAAAAGCCACTGCGTTCGTTTGGTCACCTGATAGCATGAATGGGCCCCCCTGTTCGCTGCAGCTGGCCGTTGGGCCACATGGACCGATGCCAGGCAGCTAACCCCCCCACCCCACCCCGCCACCCCGTCTCCCCCCGCCCTCCCTGAACAGACCATGAACTGACTGAGCCGTCTCTAGGAGGTGAGGATGGCACACAGACCCAGACCTGTTCCCATTTCAAAAGGGCCGAAACGTCAACAGGGCTTATATTTTTAGGGACGGGTTCATTGAAATATTTAGTAAGGCCCGACTCTGCCAACCGATGGCCGGTTTCATTCGATGGGATGACATACTTGTAGTCGCGTGGCGAAAGGAAAAAAAAAAATGGCTCGGCCTGCGTGCACGCTCTAGAACGTGTCCAAGAAGATTCTTCTGACCGCCTGAAGTGCAGGATTCACTGCCGTTCCACATGAAATTATTAAAAAGAATCGCCTATTGTACGAAAGTATGCTGCATTGCACTAATACTTTTTAACTTAGTGACAGTTGACTTTGTGACTGTCGACAGTTGACCTCGTGATGGTCCCTCACCTCCTCTGGCTCGATGAGCTTGAACTCCATTCCACGGCCGGTCCACGCGATGAAGTGGGCGTTTGAGGGGTCGTCCAGGAGCGCCACTAGGAACTGCCAGAGCTGCAGAGACCCTCTGCGCTGGTAGGTGGGTCCCTCGCGGTACAGGCCCGACTCCTGCTTGATGTTCCCTACCGTACCGCAGGAGGAACGGAGATGAGCGCATCGCACTCAAACAGGCCACGAATGGAGGAAGCTGTTGAGCGTGTGTGTGCGCTTCCGGTTAGACTTACCCTCCACCTTTTCAGGGACCACGCACGTATCATCATAGAAGTGTCTCACGACTTTATCAAACATGCAGCCTGAGAGAGAGAGAGAGAGAGAGAGAGAGAGAGGGAGAGAGAGAGGGAGAGAGAGAGAGAGAGGGAGGAAGAAAAAACGTACCGTAGTCAGTATCACACCCATCTACTGGGTAGCAACACTATCCAGGTAACACACCATCATGAGTATAGCACTACCTTCAGTCCTGTTTGCGTGAGCCAGGTAGCCATCTTGCCGTAGGTAGACAGAATGGCAGCTAGGTACTTCTGCTGAAATACAGAGAGAGAAAGAGAGAGAGAAGAAGAGAGAGAGAGAGCACAGAGTGAGTGTTAAAAGCCCTTAAGGGAACATTAGGAAAGGTATCAGTTATCGGAGAGCAGTCAGACATGTTCACTCACTGGGCTCACTGGGCCTGATTAAAGATCACGCCTCTGAGTCTCCGACTGACTCCCCACCACGGAGACACCCCTGTCTGCCTGTCTGCCTGTCTGTCTGTCTGCCTGCCTGTCTGCCTGTCTGTCTGTCTGTCTGTCTGTCTGTCTGTCTGTCTGTCTGTCTGTCTGTCTGTCTGTATGCC
>NC_140243.1:19321874-19376874 GCF_949987555.1 Borostomias antarcticus | reverse complement strand
CCTCACCTGAGTCGTAGGTGAAATCCCGGGGCTCCTGTTTGATCATCATGGAGGGGGGGTAGGCGGGGGGCAGCGGCGCCCCCACCATGGCCGGGTGCTCAAACAGGGGGTCTGCGTACTCCTGCTTGAAGCTGTGGTGGGGGAAGGGGATGTTGGGCTCAGACAGCTGTCTGTGGTACAGCGGCCGGCCGTCCCGCGACATGGACGACGGAGGAGACGGGAACGAGTGGCACGGCTCCGAGAGCTGGCGCCGAAATCTGAACAAACAAACACAAAAACAAACGAACAAACAAACAAACACACAAACAAACAAACACACACACACACACACACACAGGAAGGAACAGGATATTGTATAGTTATAAGGGACAGAGTTATGGCAGGGACAAAAATCGCAATATATATCCAATCGGCACCTAAGTATCAGGATAGTATTGAATCGGGTATTCAATTATTGTATTGCGATTCTGTAAGTATTGCGATTCAATATTACGGTTTATTGCGATTTTTTTTACAGTTGAATAATACTTTCAAATACAACAGTCAAATTCACTTGGAGCTTTCCCAGTGTTATTTTTGCTTAACGTGAACAAGTTCTTAACAATAACTCAATGTTGAATATTATTTCTACCTTTCCAAGTTTTATTTTGCGGTTAATTCTTAACCAGACAGCCAAATAAGAGAAAATAAATCAAATGTGCCCTATTATTGTCGAATGTATAGCCCCTTAAACTATGTATTGTATGTATGTATTGTTGAATGTATAGCCCCCTATAAGCCCCTTAAACTGCATACAAAGTGCCCTAACCTAACCTAACCTAGCTAATAATGACAGTCAACTAACCTAGTTACCCTACGTGAACACTTTGTGAATCGTTCTGCTCTAGCCAGAAGGAAATGATGTGCATGGCAAACTTTTTTCCACCTTGAATGAAGTAATATATTTTGTATATTTATTTTTTTTACAAAATTGATTTTGGGGCAGCATGGCGATTTAAAAATCACTCACAAGAATCGAAATTCTAACTAAATCGAAACTAAATCGTTTTTTTCCCCCATCCCTAATAGTTCCCATTTATTTCTACATCCTACGGTAAAGGCCATTTTGAATGCCCACATTTTGCTTGTAGTATACTATTCTATTCTATTCTGCTCTATACTATACTATACTATACTATACTATACTATACTGTACTATATTGTACTATTCTGTTCTGTTCTATACTATACTGTACTGTACTGTACTATACTCCAATGTGCAGCAGTTTTTGTGGGTGGGGTACCTGTGGTCCATGGAGTAGGTGGTGTCGGGCAGGGGCAGGGAGGGCTGTACGTGGGGGTAGGTCCGGTCAGGTTTGGGGGTGGGGGCCCCCGGGGAGCCATGGTGGAGGGGGGACACCGGGGTGCTGCAGGGGGGTGTGGTGGGGCTGGAGGGCTTCATTCCTGTGGGCTGCTTCTGCTCGTAGGCACTGACGAGGGGGGAGGGGGGGGGGAGAGTGGACACGGTCAGCCATGTTGAACAGTCCTCGAACAGACTTTGTGAAGCTGTGTCCTCTGAGGTGAAGCCTCTCACGTGTCATCACTCAAACCACTGGAGGCTGAACACCTCGACATCACATTCTCATCGCATGTCACCACTCCTCCCGTTCTCAGTGTGATTAAAAGCTCAGTGTAACAAATTAAAGAGCATCTTGTGCCCGTGACAGGTGTGGGAATCATACTCATGCATGTTTCACTACTAACAAAGGACTGGCTGTTCAAGACGGCTCTTGTCAGGAATGGTAATTGCGCACATATACAGCAGAGTGCACGTCATGTAATTCAAATCAAATCAATTCAGGATCAAACGTAGCTAGGCAACCCTAATGTATCATTTGGTTCATTCGAAAGCGTTTCTTTTAATTATTTGATTATTTCTGTGTCAGATCCATTGGAAACATTAGTAGAGCACCTGGTGCAATTCTAGATGGAGTCATTTGTTAAAAATGATTTGGCAGTACACAAAAAAATGCAGCAAAGACATTTCTGCCATTGACTAAAACTAAAATGGAGCTCAGACTTGTTCATAGTTTATTTATTTATTTATTTTTTACATAAAAATAAAAAAAGATTGATCATGAAGCAGTTTTCAGTTGATGGTTGATGTATCAGGTTAACTACCGAGGTCGGGTTTCCTGAAACCTTCTTAGCGCTAAGAAGCTCTTTGAGTCTTCTTAAGAAGGCTCCCGTTTGCTTGTTTCGGGAGCCTTCTTAAGAAGACTCAAAGAGCTTCTAAGCGCTAAGAAGGTTTCGGGAAACGCGGCCTGAGCCGGTGTACAGGTAGTACTAACCTGGTGTTGTACAGGAAGCAGTCATCACTCAGTTTTCAGTTTATGAGCTGTGTCAGTCTAACTATGAGCTGGTGTAGTAATGTACTAACCTGGTGTTGTACAGGCACTTCTCTCCATAGCTGTGCCTGAAAGGCCCCTGGTGGCTGCAGTGGGATCTCAGCTCTAAGCACGGGCTGTGAGGCTCCTTCTTGATCTTCAGCTGGAGTCCGTGGAACGCCACTACAGACGGCGTGGAATGAGGGGGGAGGATATAGAGAGGGTGTAAGAGAGAGGGTGTAAGAGAGTGGGTGTAAGAGAGAGGGTGTAAGAGAGAGGGTGTAAGAAAGAGGGTGTAAGAGAGAGAGTGTAAGAGAGAGAGGGGTGTAAGAGAGTGGGTGTAAGAGAGGGTGTAAGAGAGAGTGTAAGAGAGGGGTGTAAGAGAGAGGGTGTAAGAGAGAGTGGTGTAAGAGAGAGGGTGTAAGAGCGAGGGTGTAAGAAAGAGGGTGTAAGAGAGAGGGTGCAAGAGAGAGAGGGTGTAAGAGAGAGGGTGTAAGAAAGAGGGTGTAAGAGAGAGAGTGTAAGAGAGAGGGGTGTAAGAGAGAAGGTGTAAGAGAGAGGGTGTAAGAGAGAAGGTGTAAGAGAGAGGGTGTAAGATAGGGTGTAAGAGAGAGGGTGTAAGAAAGAGAGTGTAAGAGAGAGGGTGTAAGAAAGAGGGTGCAAGAGAGAGAGGGTGTAAGAGAGAGGGTGTAAGAAAGAGGGTGTAAGAGAGAGGGTGTAAGAGAGAGGGTGTAAGATAGAGGGTGTAAGAGAGAGTGGTGTAAGAGAGAGGGTGTAAGAGAGAGGGTGTAAGAGAGAGGGTGTAAGAGAGAGGGTGTAAGAGAGAGAGGGTGTAAGAGAGAAGGTGTAAGAGAGAGGGTGTAAGAGAGAGTGGTGTGAGAGGGTGTAAGAGAGAGGGTGTAAGAGAGGTTGATTCGTTCAACCCTCAGCATAGCTTGTGTATTACCTATTTTTCACGCAGCGTATTCAAATTTAGTAAACTAACTAAAGTAAACTAAACTGAATTAATTGAAAGTGATTTGAAGACATCAAAACGCCCAATTATTTCTTAAGGCACACAAACACAGCAAAATATAAAAGCCCCCAACAGAAGCCTCCTGAAACTAGGGAAGGCAGCATGCGGGCCAGTCAACACACGCTGTAGCAACTCACTTCATATCTCATCTCATCTCACTGCTCCGACATGAGTCTCTTTCTAAGACATAATAAGCTGAGCGCGGCAGAGGCGACCTCCAATGAGTCCTCATCTCCCCCCCGCTGCCCGTCAATACCGTCCAGACGATGACAACCAGGCCCATTGATCCCAGGTCTCTCCCTGTACCCTCACCCACGGTCCCCTCCCACCCCCGAGAGGTTGTTAAGTGCCAAATCAGTCCTGATTAACATCCCATCATCTTGAGTCATGATCGGCGCTAATTCAATCGGCCGCGCTGACAGTCAGTCAGGATGAAGTCAACTCTGGGCGCTCGGAGATTTACCGTCTCGCCGCAGACGGACAGGCGCGCGCATGCACACACACGCACGCAGAACGTGGAGGTGCACGTGCAGGGACACGCGTGCACACTGCTGGCAGGGAGTAGAACCCACGGTGCTTTTAAGTCAAGTTATACTAGTGCATGGAGTTTGTTTTAAAAGGTTTTATAAATATAAATTACAAATATAGATATATATTTTTTCATTGGATTTGATTACCCAGCGATTGCGAGACATGGAAGAGAACTGTCATCAAGTCTGTTACACAAACAAAAAACATATTGCTACTAGGTTATGAACACGGAGATTCATGTTGGCGGATAACAGTGTATATTTTCCTTGACGTGGCCCGCTGACCCAAACCCGTTATACAGGTGCTACTTTAGGACTGAGGAGCTGAGAGAAGAGGATGTTTACACTTTTCACACGGCTGACTGACAGCTGCCCTGCGTGATGGTGTCTGTGTGTGTGTGTGTCTGTGTGTGTGTGTGTGCGTGTATGTCTGTGTGTGTGTTTGTGTGTGTGTGTGTGTGTGTGTGTGTGTGTGTGTGCGCGCGTGTCTGTGTGTGTGCGTGTGTGTGTGTCTGTGTGTGTGTGCGCGTGTGTCTGTGTGTGTGTGCGTGCGTGCGCGTGTGTGTCTGTGTGTGTGCGTGTGTCTCTGTGTGTGTGTGCGCGTGTGTGTCTGTGTGTGTGTGCGTGCATGCGCGTGTGTGTGCTCGTGTGTGTGTGTGCGTGCATGCGTGCGAGTGTGTGCGTGCGTGCGAGTGTGTGTGCGCATGTGTGTCTGTGTGTGTGTGCGTGTGTGTGTGTGTGTGTGTGAGGACGTGGGGGGCAGATCTGCCAACACCCCATCGGATGCCCTGGTCCCCGGGGGCAGGGCTCACGCTCTCGCCGTGACAAAGCGCAGGGGTTGTTGGCGTCCCTCGCTGGGCCCCGACCTTTCTGGGTCATCGATCGGAGGTCAAAGAGAGTCTTCCTGAGGGGAGACCTTTGACACAGATGTGGAGGCTGCAGCCTCACCAGGCTCAGGGCTTACGAAGGCAGGAGTACGGCTTGTCATTCACTCTCAGACGGACACATTTTCACACAACAGCAAACAGAATCTCTGCATGCTACTGCTGTGACAGCGCAATTTCCACCTACCTACCTACCTACCTACCTACCCACCTACCTACCTACCTACCTACCTACCCACCTACCTACCGACCGACCTACCTACCTACCTACCTACCTACCTACCTACCTACCCACCTACATACCTACCTACCTACCTACCTACCTACCTACCTACCTACCTACCTACCTACCTACCCACCTACCTACCTACCTACCTACCTAACTACCTACCTACCTACCTACCTACCTACCTACCCACCTACCTACCTACCTACCTACCTACCTACCCACCTACCTATCTACCTACCTACCTTATACTGTAGCTACCATCTTATCTACAATAACTACAATACCTTATAGCTACCAACATATCTACAGTAACTACCTTATAGCTACCATCTTATCTACAGTAACTACCTTATAGCTACCATCTTATCTACAGTATCTACAGTACCTTATAGCTACCATATTGTCTACAGTACCTACTGTACCTTATAGCTGATAAAGGATGAATTTCGGCATTCATACATCAAATGCCAGGCGAAATTATGTAAATCAATAAATGATTAAATAGGTACTGTGTGTATACAGCACTGCTTGTTTTCAGCGCTGTGTGCAGGAGAAGGAAAGGAGAAGGACCTCTAGAGTTAACATGCGCTTCACCTGTGCTATACAGCTGCGAGCGACTTAAAATAGAGACTGAAATGTCACAATAGATTTAGCAGCGGGGTGCCAAGGTACACAAATCAATGCAGAAGGAATAGCCTGTAACTAAAGCAGATACTTCCCTCTCAGTCCAGAATGTCATGTCCATCACAGAGAAAATTGCTGTGATTATAGACGCATTGATTAACCTACGAGAGTGCTTTAAAGAATACAGTAGGCATTGATGACAATTACTGGAGTCGTTCTGAATGTGAAGGTTTTGGTTTGTGTTCGTCGTAAAATATCAATATGGCTGGAACATTTAGTTTTTATAAGGTTAGTAGCTGTATAGAACACCATCTAATCTTATGTCATTATCTTGGATGTTATTCTCAGTTTTTCTCATTTTTCCATTACATGTGCATTCCCTTAATTACATTGTTAACTGTATTTTAGCAAAAATAATATTTTCTAAAGACCCAGACTAGCCACTATACCACTGTGTATCATATCAAGTAAATTCTGTATTAGCTGCAAACGAAACATTTTTATTTCAGTGCCAATTATTCACAATTATTTACCACAGAAAACCCTTAAGGGCAACTGTTGTGTGTTTTGAGTTACTAATGGTGCATTCTGGGCACACCAAAGTCTACACTTGGCAGATATTTCTGCGGTCCATTCATAAAGTTACCAGTCACTTTGGCAGCAGTGAAAACCCTTCCATTTTCACCTACTTTAGGTGCTCGCCATTACTGCTAAATGTATGTAGCTCTTATCTGCCGGGTTCCGTGTGGTCTCATTTTACACCTCTTCCACTTCCTCATACCCTGCTAAGTTATGCTAATATAATCCACTACTGTAGCATTAAAGACTAGGAGACAAAGAAGAAAAACCCCTCTCCGTCTTCCCAGCCTGGGGTTAGATGAGCTTCAAGACCACATTCAACCTCATCATGACGCTTAAGATGGCGGTTGTCAAATACAAGTCTTGTACAAACAGTAAGAAAATACATTATACTCACAAAAATAATCAATCGCATATTCATGTACGTCTGCATACTATTTCCATAAGCCCCGCCTTACACAAGATACACCTTAATTACAACCCACCCCGATCTCTCTCTCTCTCTCTCTCTCTCTCTTCTACTACCTATCCCCCCTTCCCCCTCTCCCTCCCTCTCTCCACGGTGAAACCCATATGGGAGTGCTGCAGTGCTGGTTTGCCTGCTCAGGAGCCCAACCACGGTGCCCTGGCCCTCACACCATCTGTCTGTACCTCCCCAGTCTGCACCAGCGTGCCAACAGGACGGTTCAGATGGTCAGCAGTCTCCCACTACAATGGGCAAGGGCCATGTGTGCCTCTGAAGGACACAGGGACCGGTTTTCTGACCTCTGGTTCAAACGGAGGAGTCCACCATCTTGGTGGACCAATTATTCGCTGTTATTTACCACAGGAAAACCCTTGAGGACAACGGTTGTGTGTTTCGAGTTAGTGGTGTATTCTGGGCACACCACAAGTCTACACTTGGCAGATATTGCCATCTTGGTGGACTTCCATCATCTTGGTGGACTCATATTGTATACATATATCACCTTTGTCTTTTCTGACAGAAAAATTATAGTGAAATTGCTTAAATGGTCAGATGCGTTTAAGGGTAATCTATGGGCATTAAGGAACAGAGGATGTACCTGTATACATTTCCCTGTTTCTTCACCACTCAAAGTCATAATCGGATCCCACTGAGTTCCACTTGTCTCACTTCTGTCCCCTCGTTGGCACCGCCTCCTTTATAACTACCGTAGCTACTGATCACTTCCTGATTCACAACCAGAAACATAACTCACTGCAAATTGACGACAGTATTTTGGATGTTTTCTATATAAATCACAGTGCTGTAGTATCTGAGAGAGGGGGAGAGCAGCGGCTACCCCCCTCCCCCATCGCCCCCCCCCCCGGCCTGCGTACCTGCAACACCGTCTCTCTGGAGAGCATATGTGAGAGCAAGGTGAGGGGACTGAGACACACGGAAAAACACACCACATGGGCTCACACACACAGCACAAACACACTTACAGATGCTCGTAGGCGCAAGTGCAAGACGCGCGCGCACACACATGCGCACACAAAGAAAAAAAAAATGTTGTGGCTTCATACTCACAGTTTTCAGTCTGGAAGTCTGGAACGAACTGCTCATCATTGTCAGGAACTTGGGCTGAGGAGACGAGCAGAGGAAAGGGGAGGGGAGGACACATTTATTTTATTATGTGGATGAGACACCAGAGAACGATCGGCAGTCTAAGCACCTTTTCCTCTAACGAACTTCACTGACATGACCTAATCACGGACACAACGATATAAGATCAGAATATGGATGAGCGAATGTAATGTATAATACCCCAATGGACAAATATTTAATGTTTGATTTGCAAACAAAACGTTTGATTTGTTTGATTTGCAAACAAAACATAAAACAAAAAGTCTCGAGGGAGCTAAAGAATATAATCTACCCCCCCCCCTTCCTCATTTTTTCTTTCCTGAATCCACGTCTAAAGGTTATTCTCAGTTGCCTGTTGATAACGCTGTGGCTTCAGGTCTTTCTCCACGCCGATCCAGCCAAACACCCATTGTTAACAGTATCTAATTGGGTTCCTCCCCACTGCTGGTTCCACCTGTACCTGCGGAGGCAGAGCTGTCCAGAACGCCGGTGTGTTTCCCCTAGCTTCACACTCCCCTGCTCTCGGGCTAATGCTAAGATAATGAAGTCTCCAAGCCCTCCAAACAGGGTCCAATTAGCTATGTTCATATTTACATCCCACATATTTACACTCTGAGACAGTTCTGGTGTCCCTCAAGTTCAACTCTGGCGGATTGTGGGATAAAAAGCAATATGAGATTTAAATGTGTCGTTAGCACGTCTATTTTTACGCATGATGAGTTTGATCCTCATTATCGCCGAATCCTTAACATGTTGAGACATGTCTGTTTCACATCTCTGAAAGTCTCTCTTTTTTCATATTTTCACTCCTGAGATGATCTTGATGTTTATATCGATGTGTGAGAAAACAAACATCAAATCTAGTGAGATTGCTAAATTTTCCCTGCAATGAAAAACTGATTATGTGGATGAACAATTACAATTGATGTATTAATCAAATACATTTGAAGAAATATGTAAAATTGAGAATGATGTGGCCTATCAATCAATCAATCAAAGCTTTATTTGTATAGCGCATTTCATACCCAGAGGCAACACAATGCGCTTTACAGAGAACAAGGGAGGTGGGCATACGACCCACTCTCTCTAGGTGAACTAATAATTATATCATATCCATAATAATAACAATACTGCATTTTAATTGAACAAACAACTGATCAATGACAAACTTAAGCCAGGAGCATGATCAGAATCTGAAAAGGACACAGTGTCGCTCAGACCTTGAATCACAACTCTGAACAGAACAGACATCATAAACCTGAGAAATACTGTAGCTGCAGAACTCTCTGTACCAATGCTTTGCTTGGTTTTGAGTCAAAACTTTTGACCAAGTCCCCTTGGTAGTGCATGTGAACAACTACTATATGGATGCATCCTACTAAAACTCCTTAAATGCAAAATAATGCTACACCATCATTCATCATACTGGTGCAATAAGACAAAAGTGGTGGATATGCCACATGTCTAGCTGCCAAAGGTCCACCCAACAGTAGCGCACACACATAAACACAAATAACATTCTTTCCATGGCTGCGTAGAACCATTCTGAACAGTAACTGGAGTGTAACATCACTGTAACATGCATGTACTGCATACGGTGAAGCACAACACAATGTTAAGTAGAAGGAGAGAGAAAGAGGAGAAGGAAGTTTCAGAGCAGGGCCAGGCGCATGGGGGGGGGGGGGGGGGGGAGAAAGAGGAGAAGGGAGTTTCAGAGCAGGGCCAGGCGCATGGGGGGGGGGGGGGGGGGGAGGCGCTACGGCCAAAGAGCTGCAGGATATACGAGTCACTGGGCTCAGTCTGTGAATGGACCAGCTGATCCCTGCTACAACACCCGGGGAGAGCCAGAGAGCTGGAACTCTGCCGCCATTCACAAAAAAAGAGGGGGAGAGAGGGAGAATAGAGAGAGACGGAGAAGAGAAAGAGAGAAAAAGGCCCCAAACACAGGCCGGAGCAGAAGTGGCAGACCCTTTATGCGCGGGAGGAAAAGACCATCAGGCACTCGTACAATTCGCAAGCCTCCTGTACCTACAAGTGGTCTGACGGTGTTGGGTTTCAAACAAATAGAGCTGGTCACAAACAGGATGTGGATGAAGAGAACTGAATGTAAAACAATTTTACTGACATGTTGTGAGTTCTGTGATAGACAATGCTGGAACAACAACACGGTTATATCAAATTATAAAAAGAAAACTGTGTTTAAGTCAGAAAACCTGCAAGTACAAACATATAAATTATGGAATACGCATAAAATAAATCTTAAAGTCAAAATAAAATTGGCAAGTGCCTGCCAAAGATATATGCCTCTCAGGTTAAAGACCCTTCAATCTCTTGGTCTAGGATGTCAGAAATTCAGTCTGTTTCCCACAATTCTTCCTCTTATTTCCAATTTCCTTAACTAATACATCTTTGAAAAAGGTAGGTATTCCTTTTCATCTTAATGGACAGGAAGTCATTTATTAAATCTACAATCTAGAAACGTCCATCACATTGCTCTATGACGGGCGCACCAGTAGTTACAGTATATATATCAACGGCCAACGCTTCTGAAATATTAAAACAGTGTCTTATTCTCATTGAAACCCGCTGTACTGAGCTTCATATAGTAACTGCTGTAGAGAGCTGGTAAAATATTCCAATATCTGGTTCAAAGTATACTTTTCATTTTTAAAAGGCCTAAATTACACTGCAAGCATTTTTGAAATGTGTTAAAGAATAGATGAATCTCATCAATGATTTAGTTTCCGTTCACCTGTGCGGGTGTTGAGTGAAATGTTCTTAAGTTATTAAGATTCCCCCCCCAAAAAACAGTTGATAAAGTACAACAAGTCCACCATTACCCACATTATGTCAGTTTACTTCAGGCATTTACATTAAGGCCTAGATTGTAATTTATAGTTACAAGCTGTAGGGGTTTGTGGGGAGAGAGATACTGTTTTGCTGCCAGATTTATGTACACTTAAATATGATTGTAAAACAAAAGCGGTTTTTATACAACCAATTTTCTATGAAATGCAATAACCTTCATTGAGTCAAAATTGTCTACAACTCTGTTTGTCCATCAACCCAAGCATGCAATTCAATTATACTTGAACACTGTTTTGATAACAAAAGCATATTGTCTTCAATAATAAGGTAGAAATCCATAATTTGGTTGTGCAACTAGTAGTGTGGTGTATGATCACAAAAGAGCAGAGAGATTAGATGTTGTTATCTGATTACACCCTGAGTATGAAGACAACTACTGTAATACTAAAATGAATGTCGAGTACATGGATAAAAGGGATGGGCCCCAATTGGACAAAAGCAAGCACTGGTTGCATTGTATTGATTTAGAGCCACAATAAGCTTTTCTATAATGTTTCTAAATGCCGGCAATTACACTGTGTTTGAAATGGGTATGTTGGGTATTAACTAACACTGAAACACTAATGTACATTCACATTCTGCTTCAAATAAAGATCACAATTTTGTTTTTGAGAAACACAATCTTATCTTTTCTATTTTTCAATGCACTCAACTGGATCTAGCTTAAAGTTACACATCAACTGGATATAGCTTAAAGTTACACCCTGGCAAATTTCTCTTAGCAATCACATCCAGGGATATTAAATCACAAAGACTAGATATTGGACTAATAATCACTTTCAGTCCACTATGTCTAACTACATTCAACAAACATTGAGATAAAAGTAATACAAGGATTTTATGTGAGGAAAGAGATTTTCAGGATACATACAATAAAGGTAAATATCAAGTTAACCAAACAGCAAACTGACTCATGACGTTTAAATAACTTAAACATGCAGAAATATTATGAGGCATGCATCTCACAAAGACAGAATAGAGCGTTACCAACATTTGTCACTGACCAAAACTTCGGTGTTGCAGACAGGGCGGAAAGAAGACACTTGCACTTAAATCCTGAAGCATCACGTCTGAGTTAGACCACAAAGAGCAAGTCTTGCCATTAGAAAAAACAATAAATAAATAAACAAATATAAAAAAAAAAAACTCAGAGTAAAGAAAAAAACTGTGAGGCTCTTCAGAGCCTTTTCGGAGAGCCTGACAAAAATGTAAGTCCGTCCTTTTGCCCCTTACACAAAAAGTGAAGAAATTTAAAAACAAAAAGTGAAGAAATGTAAAAAGACAAGACGCTACTATAGCTGTAGGCTAGAAGATGAGCTTTGACGTGAGGTGCTGAGTGGAAACGAGAAAGAGAGAAAGTGTGTGAGCGTCTGTCCGTGTGTGTGTGTGTGTTAGAGAGAGAGAGAGATAAAGGGAGGGACAGAGAGAGAGAGAGAGGTGATGGTACAGCACTAGCGGTGGAGGTGGCGGTAGCTTATCTCTCCCCAGAAGCAGAGGAGGCAGTGAGCGTTGGAGAGCTTTCTCCTGGTAATTTGTGATGACACTCTGGGTAGAGCCTCCTCAGCCTCCTCAGCCTCCCTGAAGACCCCACTCACCACAGCCTCTAATGTATGCATGACACACTAGGTGCCTCTTCCACGCCAGCTTTAATTGGACTCCAAAGCATGTAACTTGAGGAAGATTCTCCTCTCTCCTCATCTCTTTCTCCCTCTCCCACGCTCTTTAAACAACAAAATAATAGCTTGTTGAGCTTGTACAGAACAAAAACACTTACCCTCCGCTAGCCACGTCTCCTGCAGCTGACTGAGGTCCTGAAAGAGTTCTAGGAGAGAAAAACAACAAGGGCATTACAGACAAAAACAGAACATATCTCTTCAGAGACGATGCCCTTTCTTTTGACAGACTGATCAGACTGGCTGACTGTGCCACTGGGTGTTCAGTGGCACGTGTGGAGCAACAACAACTCGATTTGGGTCTATATAACCACTAAGAAAGGCCAGTCACAGGCTTCACAGTCAAGCGTGTTATAATTGAGTTTTCTTTTTTTTTTACGTAACAGTGCAGGTTGCCACAAACAAATTGAATTTTGCTAAATGTTAAAAAGCCGTGAAATTAACTTTTCTTCTGTGCTCCCTACCTACCTTCAGTGTCCAGGGCTAGGTCTGAGTTAATTAATTTTCTTTTTCTGTCATTTGCTGGTCTCTCCTTGCATGTTGTCTTCTTCCGTTGTGGTTTCTAAAAGGGAGGAAACAGATCAATTTTTCAAACTGGAGTGATGTTGTGTAGCACGCTGAAACAGCTGAGAGAGCAATAGGCGATGTTCAGCAGACAGCTCGCGCTCTCATTGCCCCACTTCAAAATACCCAACGATGCCGAAGCACTAAAATCAGTCATGAGATGTGGGAATTGCCAACTGATAAGAGTTAAACCAATAAGGACACAACATACAGCCTACATTGACACATTGTAAAATAATACTAATAATAATAATACTAATAAAATAATAATAATAATAAATAAATAAATAAAAGAAGAAGATATATAGACTATATATCTGCCACTAAATGGTTAAACTTGTATTTTACTCACATTGGAAATACTGTAAGGCACTTGTTGGTCGTGAACGCCGTCCATTCCGCTGTGGTAGTAGTGTTAGCAGGTTACTTTCAATGATAAGCAGCTATAGCAACAGCTCTCCACGGAGTCTGCTGTCCGGTCACCCCTAAATATGAAGATGGATAGGCTATAGGGCGGAAAAAACATGAATGAACCACCTTGAACTTGACGGGATCAACACGAGGCGGTATCATTCATAGCCTAGGGTACAAATACAACGACAAGGCTAAACAAACCGAAAAGTAGCCTATAAGTGAAATGCTATGTTGTTTTAAAGCAACGCGTAGTAAATATTTCTTTTTAGGTTGGTTGTATGTTGCATGTCCACTTTTCATATATGATATGTGCGCAACCTAAACAAGACGAAGCAAGACAACGAGATTCCATTCCAGTCTTTCCGAAATTAGCCTACATGCAAATGTTATCTACAAAATAGAATATGAATCGAGAAACCACTTACCTAACTAATAGGCTACGCGCGGCATTCATTAATGAGTTTGATGTCGAGTCTAGAGAGAAAGCGGAGCTGCAACTCGCTGGTGCGTCTCCCGCGGCAGATGCATGCGCTCACGCCGCTCACTGGGTCGGTGTTGCTTTCGCGCGGCTTGGCTTCGCCTCCTAGGGCCTCCCATGGAAACAGAAAGCGCTCCGTTTCCTATTGGTTGTCAATGTCTTTGGATCAGATTTCAATATGTCAATCACGCACATTAATCGAGTGTGCGTTTTTAAACTTTGGAAGTGAAGCGTGCTTGAAGTTTGGTTATGTTTACCACTTTTGCACTTCATTTCCGAAAATGGGCATCTCTGTCAATAAAAAAATAGAAAATATACAAAAAAAGAAATACTAGGCTATAACAAAGAACTCACATGCACCCGCGCGCATGGATAGGCCTACACGTACCTCACGTTCACACACACACACACACACACACACACACACACACACACGCACACGCACACACAAACGCAAACTTAATTTTGTGACCATGGCAACAGTGTTTTTAATTTGAAGTGTTTCCAGGGGGACATGCTAAAGCTCCAGCTCTCCTCTCCGTGTAAAGGATACATTGTTAAGTATGCTTCGGTCCTACAGAAGGCACTGACCTGTGAGTAAGTCACAGGTCACTGGGCAACTGAGGAGTGCAGGTTTGCAGCACACTCTGAATGCGGCTCTACACACTTGTGTACCAGATGGAAGCATATAGTAGGCTATCCCAGACTACTGATGATTGTTTGGGCCATTTTTATTGATTTGAAAGTTAATAATTACAATACAAACATGAATTAATCCACATCTGCAGGGCTGACCAAGACTGAAATGATAGGTTCAGGTGTCAAGTTCAATATCTGGGTCATCCACAGAGCAAGGTTTCCTCTATACAGAGACATTGATGGGGATGTGAAGTGAAGTGCAGTATCACATCCCTCCTGTTGAAGCCCCTGAGGACAGAGACACACAGGTCAAGTGTAGGTGTCCCTCCGTCTGACACACGACACAGAAGGAAACACTAGAGAAATCTTCACTCCTCACACTCTCACCATAAAATAGACTCGTCTTACTTTCCCTAGCACCGTGACTGCTGGTGGCGCTTCTTGTCATTGAAGTCTTTACTGACGATGACTGGTGTGTTCAGTCTGTTCACTTCCTCTGGACAAATTTATTTATTGTACGTTGATTTGGATAAAAGCAACTACTAAATAATTAAGATGTAAACCTTAAATGGGTAGATTACAATTTCCTTACGGCAGAAATATATTCTCATTACAAATTGACACACGAACAATATTTTTTTCCACCAACTTTACAAATTGACACACAAATAATATATTTTTCCACCAACTTTATATGAATATGATTTAATTAGTTTTAAATCTAAAACGTATGCATGTAAGCCAATGAGACAGGAACCATATCTCCATTGAATTCATCTAATAGAAAGTCCATGCTGGGTCAAGGTGCAGGTGCACAGCTCTGCCTAGTCTGATATAAGCCATAACACAGTCTGTCAGCCATTCTCCAGTCTTGAGTGTGTCCTCTGTAGACTGTATGCACCTTAATCAAATCAAATCAAACTTTATTTGTATAGCGTATTTCATACACAGAGGCAACACAATGCACTTTACAGAGAGCAATGGGAGGGTGGGCATAGGTCCCACCCCTACATATTCCAGAGGGAAGCAAAAAAAACAGTTTCACCCGGGGGCCAGAAAAGTGAGCTGTGAAGATTCTTCCCTGACCTCTCTCGAGCAAGCTCCTGGAAAATGTTTGTCTATTGGCTAAGAACATATACAGAGCAGTAAACATGGGCTAAATGCTTCATAAGAGAGACATGACTAACAGGAGAGTGCACACATACTTACAGAGACATCCATCGTCTACATGGTCGGCCACCTTATAGGTTTGCAGCAGGTGTAATGTGATTGGGAGTGGCCTTTAGTTGTCTATGGCACTCAGCTAGTCTCAGTCAGCTCCTCTCCAGTCTCATCATAGCTCACATACAGTATACATACAGTACAGGGCCACAGAGCCTGGGGGGGGAGGGGACGCAACAATGTATCCACATGAAGAAGAAGAGGAAGAAGAAGAAGAAGTCCAATTCCACTTTATGATCACACACATATCCCAGGGGGGCCTGTGTCGTCCCCGTCCCCCCCCGTCCCCCCCGACCTAGAGCTGGCCCTGCTTGCTGCACAGAGAAAAATAAGCTGACCACGGCATTTTATGGTTTTTATATTTTTATTTTTAATTAAAAGTAGACAGCTCTTTTTTGACAGACCATTACATTGGTGCGATTTACAGAGTAGAATGATGCAATAAGCAGAAAAATAACACTGTATACAAAAATACTACTTCACTGTACAAACACTGCACTTACAAAGCAATGGAGAACTGGAGGAGCCAAGGGCGCCATGGGCTTGATGGCGTTTGAAACGGACAGACATCATGTCTCCTACGGTAAAATTGTTCTTAAAAAGCATGCAAGAATGCATCTGGATTCATCTACATGAGTTCTGGACGCGTCTTTCATGTGCCACAGTAAAAAAAATCAGTAAAGTTTTATAATGATTCAGAAGTGAGTTTGAATATGGCATTTAGTTTTGCTCGTCTTTGGTGAAAGATCACTGCCTGGCTACTCATCCTGAAGTCACATTCCATCTATAGTAGCAAAAAGATTACATGTTAACTGAGGTAAATAATTCAACCAGTATATTTCAGATGAAACCTGAAAGTGATTTTTGAGTTTAATACATTATTTCAAAATAGCGAAAAGAATTGTACTCATAAAATCGATTTGAAATATCAGTTTGAAGTCACTAGTGGTTGGCATCTTCCCATTGGCTACCGTAACAAATACAGCTTGAGTAGATCCGGAAAAAAAAAATCTCTTGTCTCTAAAAACTCTAGTCACAGGTATTGATGGAATAGACCTTCAGAATTGATTCATCAGTTCTAGCTCAAGAACGTAAATAGTAATTTCACATTTAGAGTTGAATTCCCCATTGGGTTATTGTACGTTATATGAACAATGAGCTTGTAAACACTGTGTTCAGCAGATGATAGCGTACGCTCCAACCTGATGAAGGTCTTGGGACTGAAACGTTCAAAATGAAGTATTTTTGCAAGTAAGGACAGTGTGTGGGAATCCTCTCTCTAGCCCATATAAAGTACATGATCAAAACAGGACACAGACTGTACAGAAGCTATGGTGAATGGACCTGGGGGACCCTATCCTTATCCTTGAGCTGTTGGATTTGAAATGGGGCATAGTTTCAACTGTTTGAACTTGGCGGTTACCTCGTGAACCATAACTGGTCTTACTTAAAATACCTGAGTACCTTTAAAACAGGATCCCCTGTTGCTCTAAGGGCATCTTACAAGTATGATGATCATTTCATGTGACATCTTTTGTGGGACAAAGGCAGTAATGTTACAGACTCCAGAAAAAGGTGCTTTAACCTCCATAATCACACTTTACATAACACTCCATAACACTTTACAGTTCCACAGGTTTTAAAAGAGATCTTGGTCATCCATGCGACTCAAGCTGTCCACTGCACAACTGGTGGAAACTGGCTGATATTCCCCGTGCAACACAGCCAAGACACCGCTATCTGTCATGCAATAATAACAATCAAAATATTAATTCATAATCCCTCATAAGATCCCACAACAAGACACTTGAGTATAAATTTGCCAGACGTGCTTTGTGATAACAAATACAAAAAAATTGCAAATCTTAGTCATTTTACTTAATGTATATATATAGTCATTGAGTGATCAAATAGAGGCCCCTCAAAAATGCTAATCAATAACCTTGACCTAACTCTATAATCAGCACTGTCTGACTGACAGAAGATATGTTCACCTCAACAGTACTCCAATGTTCATCATGCACTGGTGTTCAAATGCAAACAGATTCAAAACATCGATTCTGCATAAATAAATACATTATTTCACAAAGGACATTCAATGATTGACCGTCTCTTGCTTCTCTCCAAGGACCCATGACACAGAGCATGAAACCACTGCAAAATGGACATTAAGGAGAAAAACAAAGAAACATGCCATGATTTGCCATTTGAAAGTTGCCATTTGAAAGAAGAAAGTTGCTGAAGAAAGTTTCTCACTGCTCTGGCATATTGTGGTATATCGTCATAATGCCTAAACCTTTGTACTTTTCCACACTATCTGTGATGGATGCGCACTACAATGGCAGTAGCAGCATGTGTGGCTACAACATGCTACTGTATGCTATGCTAATAAATTAGCATCCTTAGCATTGAACAGTAGCCTCCCTCACTGATAGGCTTAGTGAAAGGTGCTGAATAGACCCCTCACTGTCCAGGTCTGTAGGTGGGTATCTGAGAAACGAGGGCTGCGTCGCTGTGTCCATCAGTCTTTGCTCTCGCTGCGCGTCCGTCTGATGACAGAGGAGAAGAAGCTGCAGCCTTGAGGTGGACCCATCAACATGGGGGCCTGGTTCTTGTGCACTATTTCAATCTGGTAAAGGAAGAAAGTGATACTGTAATTGGTCATAGTGTTCACCTACTCAATGTTGTATGCCAAAAAATGTACAAAATTCTACTTTTGTTGTAATCGTATATTAAAGTATATAATTTCTTACTTCCTGGAAAACGGTAGGTCACGTGCAATGACGACAACAGGTACTTTAGATTTTAGGCCAATAATCTCACGACATACACCCGTCAATCAATGCTATCCTTCTATCGAATCTGTCCAAAGTTCTTAAAACCCGTCCACTTGTCAATGTTCCAATCAAATTCCTCTAAACATTATGTCCCACCCTCATAGCTTGTTTGCGTCGGAAATACGTCAAACTACGGAAGTTAGATGATCTCAAACGTCCGTTTCAGTGCGACTTTAAGCGAGATCTTAAGACATACCTTTTTCTCGCTTTCATTATGTAGTTTCACTTATAATAATTTTATTTTATTACATACTCACTTTTATTATTTTTTGTACTTACTTTGTATTCTCTTATTTCCTATTCTTTTACCATATATGATTTGTCATGTTTAATCCTATTATTTTTTATCAACTATTTTAACTGTTTTTTATTTTTATTTTTCTGTAAAGCACTGTATTTGTTTGTATGAACAGTGCTATATAAATAAAGTTGACTGTGACTTTGACTATAAACATGGCATGAGAGATCACATGGAAAAGGTTTCATTCAGTCCATCACCTCCTCCACAGCGAGAGCACAGGGCGAGAGATAATGAACTACCTGAATCTCAGTGGAAGCGTGTAGCACGGTCCCACTTAGAACCCATTCAAATTTGGAGCAGACCCGAATCACAGGGCTTGTCCACGAGCAGCCCAAACACAGATGGCCCTTCACCTACATTTATTTTTTGTCAATGGGGTATTGAAACGGCCATAACTCGACAAGGGAAGGTCACAGAGACATGGGGGTTGGACCGGCATAAAGCTCTCGACCTAAAGAATGCAGCAATACCAAACATGTCCTGCACATACTGTATGTGCAAGCGCACAGATCCACGGAATGCATTCATGGGCGGAGATCTGTGCTCTCCAAGCACCATTTCTAGTTCTGTATGAATTCTATGAAAACAACTGTTTGTAAAACTATTTCGGCAAGTTCAGTTTGTAATTAGAATTAGAGATCAATAGACAAACATCAAGCCTCAAGGTATGGCATGATCTCTACTTAATGTAGCTTATTATTACTGTAGCTCTCACAGTGCAAACACAGTAATGACCTAGGTAAATGCTACCACCCACATAAAAGTGAACCTTTTTACTTCAAAGGGGACCACATCATTCACTGGTCTGGAACTTGTGACCCTGTGGCAATTATCATTGCATGAGGGCTTGATGTCTGAATTCTATTCAATGTGATTGAACTTAATGTTACCGAAGTATCATTCAACTGACAAATTAACCTTTTTATTGAGATACAGAATAGCTTCAAAAGAGAAGGCTGACATTAAAGGGAGCCTACCATGTTTAATTCACTACCAAATTGGATGAAAACGGGATAAAATCCGAAAATAAATATAAAATTAAATTAAACAAATGTTGAAATAAAGCTGTTATAAGCTGCAAAAAAACGTCAAATGCAGCTTGTGCATGCAGCTACGATTAATTTCCCATACTAACATTTGTTTGATAACTTCCCATTATAATTGTGCTGCTTAACAGGTTGACTGACTCGAATTCAGCATGGACAGACATCCATAACTCACCATGGATGTGTTCTCAAGACACCATTATGTAAAGTAAGTCAGGGCCTAACTTCGCACTGTGCAGTTTTGCCAACAGAAGTGCACTTCTCAACTACTTGTTTTGTCATGCAATAGAATCTTCACCTCCGCCTGAATGTTCCATATGTAAATTATGTCTACACTTCATCTGCGATGCAGTCAGAGGACTAGCATTGTAATTAAAGCCAAACAACAGCTTTAATTCAACACAAATTGAGTGATTTTCAAAATGGAAAGAGAACGTGCACACTTGAATATGGGTTTGTTTGAGCCACAAAGTGAATACATTAGAAGTCAGCTGTGTTATTATGTGTTAGAACTTACAGCATGTATTGTAAATCAGCAAAACCTTGCCTTTTAACCATGTAAATCAGCACAATTGTTGACTTACAGTACAGGGCGTCTGCATCCATGGTTCTCCGTCGATCTGCATAGGAAGGGACTTGCTAGTTCTAGAATCAAACAAAGACAACGCCTTAGAGAACAGGGCTGAGTTTCCCAGAGGCATCGTTCATCGGCATCTGGGAAACTCAGCCCAGAGCGGTAGACTTCTGCGAACCTAAGACCAAGAAAACAATAAGCTCTGTGCTATGCTTTCCTCCCAGTGATGTCAGACTGGGGTTAAGCCAGTACAGTACAGTACAGTACTTGCATTTAACCACCCATACGTGTCTAGAGCGCCTCTCCTGGGTCAGCTGTGGCTGAACGCGCAGGAGCGCGGAAAATTAACAGCAGAAAATTAACAGCAGCGGAAATGAAGGAGCGCGGAAAATTAACAGCAGAATACGCGCGCGGCTACGCGAGGACACGGCAGGCGTTAGGGGTCAGGGGTCGTGCTGACCTGATGGTGACGGAGGAGCACTGGGCCAGGCGTCTCCCCGCGCTCTTCAGGCCCGTGTAGATCTGACCCATCTCCATGGCGCCCTCCAGACCCACCACCTCCAGCAGCTGGTCGGACAGGTCTGCAGAAACAGGCACACAGCAGCTGGTCAGATAGGTCTGCAGAAACAGGCACACAGCAGCTGGTCAGATAGGTCTGCAGAAACAGGCACACAGCAGACCCACAGTCTCCCCTCGTCTCAGCTGGATCCATTTGCATTTTACCGGCCAACGCCGTGCAAGTCCGTCCGTAGGTCCGTATCACTCTAAGTTTCAAAGCGCTGATCGTGGAGGATCTATTTGATGAGCAAACGGAGGAGCAGGAAAAGAGGATGAAGACGGCGAAAGAAAAAGTCTAAGAAATAAAAGCCTTAAAAAAAAGAGGTGCGGCCGACGTTTTGAAAGTTCCCAGTTTGCCTTCCGCTTTTAAAAGCTCGTATTTTCACTGTTAAAAGGGAGAGTGGGGGGGGGGGGTTGGGGGGTACAACAAGACACAAACAAAACACATATTAATTAGACTGCGACGGCAGTGCAAGGCAATCTTGTGTTCCTATAATTATTAATTTCTCTCGTGTTTTTGAAGTTCTGAGCATTGATTTCGTCCCTGCTGGAGGCCCTGCGTCGCGCTGGGTCCATCTGTCTCTCCGGGCTCCGCGCTTCCTCCCGCCCTCCGACCGACGCCCCCTCCGCAAATCAAGGAGCCCCCACAGCCCAGCTGGGAGCACCAGAGACACTAAATGAAACTAAGACCCGTTTTTAGGGCACTCGGGTGGGTATGGTTCTGGTTGAGAGGTGCAGCGTCTGAGCTGCTGTCGCTGATGTTGTCGTCTGGTGTTGACGGCGGGTAGTCAGTGAGCGATCTCCTCAAACGTCTTCAAAGGTGTGCGGGCGCTGTTTCTGTTGGGGTGGGGTGGGGGGGGGCCCAGCTGTCGCCATGGCAATGTGCTGGGTCTATCTGTCTCTGAGGGTTAATAGTGAGTGAAGTGGTTGCTAGGGTTCAGAGAACAAGTGCCTGTGTGTACATGTGAGTGCACCTGTGTGTGTATTTGCATGTGTGTGTGTGTGTTTTATGTATGTGTGTGTGTGTAATGTGTGTGTTATGTATGTATGTGTATGTGTGTGTGCGTGTGTGTTTGCACATGTGTGTGTCTGTGTGTGTTTGCAAGTGTGTGTGTGTGTGTGTGTGTGTGTTTGCATGTGTGTGTGTGTGTGTGTGTGTGTGTTCAACGTGTGGTGACCTCCTGACACAGGGCTTTAAAGCTGTCTTCCCAGCATGCCTTCTCACGTTAGTGTCGCCGGCTCACCCAGCCCCAGGCTGACCGGGGTGACGGACAGCGCAGACGTGAATAACCCTGTGTGGATGGCTGGCTGCCCTGTGTGGATGGCGTGGAAGCTAAGTGCTTACGGTGGGAAAGGTAGAACAACCCTAACCCTTCGCTGCCCTGTACAACAAGGTCAGAGAACACCTGTCTGTGGTTAGATGGTGTAACTCAGTTTGCATTTGAAAATATTTAAAGTTCCACTCTACATCTCAAATTATGAGGAAACTATTAATATTGGCAATACTGCTGTATTGAATTAATGATAAATCCGTTTTTTAAATGAATGGAATATTTGGATGTGTACATCACTGGATGGAGGTCAAAGTAGAGTGCTCTCAACAAATATTTGGAATTTAATGAATTGCACTACAGGTAAATATTAGTGCTACTGTATTCCCATGGCTCTGACTTGCATAAACCTCAGCTCAGCACAGGTAGGCGGAGCCTGATGATAGTGTGCTTCTGTCAGAGAGCAAAAACTAGCCTGGCGTCCTTGTCATTGTCAAATACCCCTGTCCAGGACAGCCACTACACTGACACATGCAAAGTGACAGAGTTGGAGATGGGTGGACAATGCATACTGTATACGAGAAAGAGAGAGAGAGAGAGAGAGGGAGAGTATGCACATATACAGTACAGTATGCACATATAAGAAGGAGTGAGAGAGAGAGAGAGAGAGAGAGAGAGGGGATGCCCCTCAGCTGCCCCACCCTTAATTCCCAACTGCCCCATCATCTAACCCCCCCCCCCACCCCCCCACCCCAGTCTAAATAATTCACCCTGCAGCCATTCTCTTCCACCTGAGGGGCTTGTCTCCTGGCGTCACCAGCGGGACGACTTAACAGCTCCAGAAAGGTCAGTCTTCTCCCTCTATGCCCCCCCCCACACCCCCCCACCCCAACCACCCAGTTTGATCCCCGTGCTCCAGCGCCCGGACCTGGGAGTCGCACCGCCCATCCCCCCTACCCCCTACCCACCCCCGCCCTGCCCCCCTACCCCCTCGCCCCTCCGGCTAATGCACCGCTCCTCTGTTAAGGGAGCGCCTCCGACGCTCCGTGTTTCTGATCTGACAACTTAGGGCGCTCACCTTGAGCGCGCCGTTAACAAGGGCGAGCGGCACTCACAGTCGCTCTCGCACGCCCACCACTCACCGTAAGTGCCTTCCCAGGTACGGGCCCGTGGTTCCAATTGTTGTTGTTTTTTTAATCCGCGAAACCGGAGCGATTGATTTTATTTGGGAATTAACAGACAGGGGGAAAGGGGAGGTCGCGAGGTCGCGTAGCGTATGAATTGATCTTCGAGCATGCCACCTTTTGGTCTGTTTCTCTCGTTTCTCCATCTGTCAGTGAATAGACTAGCGGGGTAAACTGTCTCCAGAGGTCCCTAGCGCCGTGTCGACCCCGCGTGCGTGATGTGGCTCGTCGCCGGTTTGACCCGGAGGATCTAGGGCGCTGGACGCGGGAGGGGTATTAGGAGGGAGGGGTATTAGGAGGAACACACATTATCTAAATGGGCGCATTCATCAGCGCTCGACTCGGATTGACTGAAATTAAAGGGCCGGTAGGAGGATCTCTGCCTCCTCCACTGTTGAAGCGCAACTCTGGCAGATAATGGATCTGGCCATTCTGAACCGAAGATGATGGATCAACCGCTGTAATCAATGGGCTGGACACTATTCAGTGTTGCATGCGGAGGGACTTGTAGACATGCAGACAGTGCATGATTGCATATCTGGCTGTGAAACGTAACAAAACATGGCCAGATCATGCAGGAGCTACATGTATACGATTTGAACATATTTTTCATCCCACTTCACAGAAATGTATGACCTTGCGACCAGTCGAACAATTGTGACAAACTACGGTAGAGTTGATTATTTGCACTATGCTAAAACTCAGGCTTAAATTGACAGCAAGCGAATGCTTATTCACTGCAATACCCGAGCGGACACTGTAATACACAATCCAGAAATTGCCTACATACGGTAACAGTTCATCGTCGGCTGTCCTCATAACAGCTACAGTACCCAGCAGCCACCTCTGTTCATTCACAGGTCCCCCATCGATGGGCTCCATTTTGACATAAATGGATTGTGGGTTTGTGCGCCATGCCCATCCCAGTGGGCAGCGAGACTCACAGCAAGCACCCTCAGTCAGCTCCTATTAGCCAGGCCTGTCCACTGCTGCCCACGCCAGCAATTACCAGCCAGGGGACAGTCCTAAACAGGGACGTTAGACCGTAAGCCGGCCCTCATCCCAAACTATTTCAGCTTGCCTGCTGGGAGTTGACTTGTCACTGGTGAAATATTCATAAGGGTGTGGGGGGAAAGGTTTGGCCTAAAGTTTGACGTGTCTAAAATGAACAAGGGCAAGGTCTCTCTTCTGAATGGTAGAGACATACTGGGGGAGACCTGTTATGTTGGTTAAAGCTGTATTTGGTCCTTTATTAGCCTCCAAATTTGAAGCGCCCCTGCCTGAGTGTAAACAGTAGTTAATCAAGTACTGAAATTAACTCAAGCTAGTCTTGGGTGTTTTGAGAAAGAAAAAAAAGTATGGAAAAATTCACATTGTGATACATAATATTTCTATGTTCACAATAGGTGCATTTACATCATGGATGTATTAATAGAACTGGATACAGCCACTCCATTCACTGACCGCTATCAACAATGAAGCCCTATTGAACCGCGCCATCTTGGCAAATTTGTAGTCATTTGACTATTTCCGGTGACTTTTGTACTTGCGCAGTTGTGCTTTTATGGCCTTCCGATGACTTTTGTACTTGCGCAGTTGAGCTTTTCTGTCCGACGCGCGTCCACGAAAAAGTTCACCTTTATGTGAAATGTAGACGCACGTTCCCGGCTCTCTCGGCTCTCCCCGCTTTGATTTAGCAATGAAAACCGGCTTGCATATTAACCTGTTTTTGTCAAATATATCCATTGGAGAAATTATTTTTTCATCCAGGCATCTTAGTTTTAACAGGTTAAATATAACTGAACATGTTTTGTTTGCTAGTAGATGGTATTCATTCCGTTCGCGATAACGTTATTGCAGCCAGGCTAAATTCCTCCAGGGAGCCAGTGACCGGCGAGTTGAAGAGCTTCACTCCCCGCCAGCAGGAGCTTTGGCCGCTGCTACCACATCTCGGATAACCCGCTGAGTTCGTGGCTGCTATTTCACATTCGCCCTTGATCAATTGAATCTTATCTCCGTATGAATACACATTAAGCCTATATCGCCTTATTCACCACAAAATATGTTTCAATCTGAGGTTATTTTCATAGATAGATTTTGCCTCATTTTTGATAATTTACTGCCATGCAGGCCGTCTGCGCTGTCCCCAGCACCACCTTAACAGAGGAAGTTTGAAATGTCTAAATATTCCCAAGCATGTATTTCCATTCGTAAATCACATTAGCTGACCTGCCCGGACAACTGCATCTCATCTGATAAACATAGCCTATGAACAATACATCCATGATGGCAAGCCAGAAACGCAGACACAAGTTCAAGTACCACAAATAAAGGTAGCCTATTAATTCTAACATCAACGGGGTCCCGGCTAAAGTCTTTTAATACCATCCATCGTCATCCGCTTTTCCGGGGTCGGGTCGCGGAGGCAGCAGTTCCAGCAGGGAGCCCTAGACATCCCTTTCCCTGACAGCATCAACCAGTTCTGCCTGGGGAATCTTTAGCCGTTCATAGGCCAGTGCGGATGTTTAATCAAATGTGTTAATGAAAATGACCACAAAAAAGGAGAGTAGTCAAAGCACACCGCTCAAAAGGGGCTTAATACATACAACAAACTGATCAGGCTAATCATTTTTTTATGAAAATGACCACAAGACAACCTCCTGTGCATAGTTGAAATGGTAGTGGGATACGGTGATAAACTGGAGTGATCATTTGACAGCAATTATTAGCCTTTTCCAGGAATGGACAGAAATGGGATATTTTTAGAATAACAGCAATTTATTCACATACAATGGAAAGGAGTTGATGTGTAGGCATAAAGATGAAACGATACACTGAGTTTGGGTGTTTTCAGTCAACGTTGGCGTTGACCGCTTCTAGCTATCGAATGGCCGACTGGTGTAAGATGGATAGCCTAACGTTAGAGAGATAAATGTAGGCTATGGTTATGTTAATAAAGCTAACAATGATGTTGTAACATGCATGCAGCACTGCCGATCTGAACGATTGATTCATTATTACCATGGATCGGTATTGGGATTGATCAAGTGTGAATGTGAAATAGCAGCCACGAACTCAGCGGGTTATCCGAGATGCGGTAGCCGCGGCCAAAGCTCCTGCTGGCGGGGAGTGAAGCTCTTCAACTCGCCGGTCACTGGCTCCCTGGAGGAATTTAGCCTGGCTGCAATAACGTTATCGCGAACGGAATGAATACCATCTACTAGCAAACAAAACATGTTCAGTTATATTTAACCTGTTAAACTAAGATGACTGGATGAAAAAATAATTTCTCCAATGGATATATTTGACAAAAACAGGTTAATATGCAAGCCGGTTTTCATTGCTAAATCAAAGCGGGGAGAGCCGAGAGAGCCGGGAACGTGCGTCTACATTTCACATAAAGGTGAACTTTTTCGTGGACGCACGTCGGACAGAAAAGCTCAACTGCGCAAGTACAAAAGTCACCGGAAATAGCCAAATGACTACAAATCTAGCCAAGATGGCGCGGTTCAATAGGCCTTCACTTTAGATTTCGAATCCTGGGGGCTTGATTTACATGGACAGTTTGAATCGGTTTCAAATCGGTTTGGAAGACCAAACCGATTGAAAATGTCATATAAACACCTCAATCCGACTGAAATGCCCAACCCGATTGAAATTCCAATCGCTTTCAAGGAGGTAGTTTAATCCTTTTCGAAACCGTTTGGTCCTCATGTATACCTTGAAACGGATTGATGCTGCGTTCTGCGTTCATTTTGCGCATGCTCAAGACTTGACTAATCAAGGCACGCTCAACAGTTCCGTAATCAGCTGTTTGTAACCATCGTAACGCAATCACTCACGGCTGCGTGCGCGTTCGAAACATTTGTTTCGTTTGCGCATGTAAACATCCAACCAGTTTACTTTGTATCCCATGTATAGGCCTACGCTCGAGCTGAAATCTTCAACCAGATTGAAATCAACCAGATTGAAAAATATTTGTCATGTAAACGCACCTAATGTTTTGATTAGGAATAGGGGGAGCGCTCTATCAAATTCATGTGTGTTCTTCATGTGAAATGCACATCTGTGAGATCATTGGCGATTTTATAGGGGGGGCAGGGGGGGCAAGTGCCCCCCCTGATTGGACAGCCCAACTCTGCTCAGATTCTTAAAAAAAACAAAACAAAACAAAAAAACACTTTTATTTTTACTTTTTTTTTTACTAATTAACACAATTATTAAATACATAATTGTGGTTTGTACCAGTTTGTGTTAAATCATCATTAATTTTAAAAGTGTATTTATTACTTAAACTAGGCTACCTTTAAAAATATATATATATTCATAATCCACTAATGGCACAACTCGTCCGTCGAAAAAAATTAGATCTGACTGTACTGCTCAGTGCTCAACAAGCTACAACTAGCCAACCTGCTCATAATGGCAAAAAGAGCTATAAAAACAATTTACCACTTCTTCATGAAATAAAATAAAATCTGGCAATGCTAATGAAGAAGCTACCACTCGAAATGACAGCGCAGCAGGTGCAATCGAATGCAGAAGTGCTCCAGAGGCTATCGAAGCTAGCACTAGCACTAGCAACATCACCATCGGCGAGGAAGCTAGCACCAGCAGGCAGTTGAAGTTTGATGTTGTGATGTTGGGTATGGCCTAGTGCTCGGTCATAAAGTCATATTGACATGCTTGTGGTGTCTAGATGAAGTTTGATGCGTTGTACATATTGAATTGTCATACGGATTTCTTATTAGCATACTGTTCACAACTGGTATTCTTTGTAAATAGATGGGACGAGACGGCAGAAGTTTTTTTTTTTTCTCACGTCAAAATGTTGCCCCCCCCCTACTCTCAGAGGGTAAAATCGCCTATGTGTGAGATCTACCTTGAACTGCAAACATGAGCTCTTTGGGGTCCACCACCGTCGTCCTCTTATCCTGGGTCTTCTTTCCCGCCTTGCGGTGGCCCCGCCTCCTCCTGCTCTCGCCCCACAGGTTGGAGCCGCCGTGCATGCTGGGAATGTTGAGGACGGCGATGCCCTCCAGCGAGATGCTGCTCAGGTCCAGAGTGATTCCATCACACTTCATAAACGACCAGGGCCAAGAGGGGAGGAGGACAGGGAGAAAGAGAAAAAACAGATGATAGAAAAGGTACCGAAGCCGTGTGACATTGTAATGTTTAATGTTGGAATTTTAATGTTCTTCGTTGAGTTGCACCTGACTGGCAGTTGATGAGTGTGAGGCACTAAGTATTAAGTACAGAGCTATGAAGCCTTAACACTGTACTTGATCCAGCTGATAACATATGTGCCCTAATTATTCATTCATACACTGCATTGTAACTTTTATTCCTGTATTTTATTTTTCCGGCATTTTGTTTTAAATGTCCTTTTTTACATTTTGTTTTATATGACCTTTTATGTGTTGCACTTTGTCTTGATGCTTTGAATTGCCTTGTTGCTGAAATGTGCTATACAAATAAACTTGCCTTGCCTTGCCTATAATTCCCCATCTACTCAAAGCCATTTGATCATCGACAAGCTGGAGATGTCCAGCAGAAAGTAAGTAAGTAAGTAAGTAAGCTTTATTTATATAGCACTCTTCACAGTACAGATGCACAGAGTACTTTGCAGTAATAAATTAAAATCAACATCTCTTCCCTGTGTGGATGGCTCTATGGAGGTGGAGACAGATCGGAGAGACGCCACGTTCATTATCGCTCAACATCACACACAGCAGGGTCGTGCGGAGATAATGACCTGTGTTGGTCTGTGGTGGGCTTGGTGGGGGAAGGAGGGGAGAAACCCCTCGTCAACACTTTCGATTTGCGAGATTGCTACAAATCACGGCTATTTGAGGATCAGGAGGTGAATCTACCCAGAGTCTTTAAATGTTGCGCACTAGATTAGAGGCATTACTCTCGCAGGGGTTTCATACCTGGGTATTTACTTAGTGCTAATAACTCTCAATCTCTGGCTAGTACTATCTTTTTGTAGATTCATCAAAGTATATATTTCTTGCCTTTAAAGAATCTATAATTGAAAACTGCTTCATGAAATCACTACCATCTACAGTAATACAGTACAAAGTCCTTTCTGGGAACATGAATGCAACAGATGACACGTCTATTCATGAAATCAAAGGCTTCCATGAATAACTCCAGACGAGCTAGTCAAGTGGTAGTCCTTACATTCCAAAATAGAAAGTTGTTGATTTACCTCCACCTCCAGAAAGTGATGGAGCTTCTTACATGTGGCAGAGAAGGTCTCAGATGTGCCAAACTCGAAGTACCACAGTTTATTCTTTGTTCTGGGAGGGAAAAAGACAAGAATTGTAAAGGGAGGAAACACAGAACGGTCTCCCAACACAACAAATTTCACACATATGGAACTTAATGTGGTAGGAGATATAAAAAGTGCTTAAGAGTCCTCCCTCCCTCTCGCCCCCCCCCCCCCCCTCTCTCTCTCTCTCTCTACTCCCCCCCTGGGTCTGTCTTTTGTTTAGTCATATAGACATACTAAAACACCACTGTCTGTAAATGCTTTTATTCATGCAGAGTACAGTATGCCAGACTGTCTATTGAAATGTCCTTTGAATGAATGGGAAAATATAGCCTAAGCATCTCCACCTTTTTATCATTAACCAAAAATATCCTCACATAGCACATTAGAGCTATATTGTAGGTCAAATATATTATGATTTTTTACAACACAATTATACTGACTGTCATTAATCCCCCCCAAAAAGAAAATTTAAAACTCCATCCATTAATCATGACACCTCACACACATTAAGGCCCAAAGGCAAACATTAAGCTGATTAAACGGGCTGGCACTTGAGCACATGGGCCTGGTAGTGGATACCTACTGTATGCCTACAATTATGACACAGCGAGGGGTAGGAGAGGGTAATCTAACTGCCCCCTCAATTAACCGAGGACCGGGCGCTGCCCCCCTGGCTTCCTAGAGCACACACTCCCATAGCTAAGCCTGATGATCAATGACCCCACTAGGGTGAGTCACCATCTGTCCCCAACGCCAAGATACTTTCAACCACATAAAAGGATTATAATGAGCTCTGTTACATTCATATGTCTGGTGTGTAAGCAGACTGAACGCTAAAATGGCCCTAGCACAGTCCAAACCCTCTCTCAATACTGAGAATTTATCAATGTTTACAAATAGTCCCACAGAGAAAATTATGTATTGCAATACCCCACAGGGGTTGAAAAAAAACCAACAACAATAACAAATAGAAAACATGGAAAAACGGTTGAAGACATGGCTTGGGTTCTTAACAGGCCACAAGGTAAATCAATATGTCCAGACGGTCTGGTAACCACGGCCTAGCCAGCCAAGATGACCTGTCTCTACCTATTGCCGTCCACCCTGCTGTAGTGAGCCTTAAGGATCTGTAACAGCTCTCTCTCCTTGTCCCCCTGGGATGGAGCGGTAAATGTCTGATGAAATGCTCTGTGTCTTTACCAGGGGTCAGCAGCCTGTACTGTCAAAAGAGCTACAGTAGTTTGGGCCAAAAAATACATACAACATCTGACTGGAGCCACAAAACATATTTGAGCCTTGTAAGGCAGGGTTTGCCCTAGATTTTCTTTTCAGGCTTGGTGGTACCCGGGAGGGAATTTTGAGCATCAAACACTTTACTTCCTGAATTCAGGTGATTTTTTTATGCACCAATTTGTGCTGGATTAGCTTGTCTGCTGCTATCTAGCTAGTTAGCAAACATTAATGCATACGCGACCATTTATTTTACTTATAGATAGATAGATAGACAGACAGATAGATAGATAGATATATAGATAGATAGATAGATAGATAGATAGATATATAGATAGATAGATAGATAGATAGATAGATAGATAGATAGATAGATAGATAGATAGATAGATAGATAGATAGGTAGGTAGGTAGGTAGGTAGACAGATGGATAGATAGATAGATAGATAGATTAAATACATGTATTTAATAGTAATAGATTTACTTAGTTATTCATTTCCACACCTAGCCAGGGAGCCACTGGAGAGGGGCTAAAGAGGCACTATTGTGTGTGTGTATATATATATATATATACAGTACAGTATGGTTCTGTAAATAAAACTGATCACACAGCTTTAGGACAACTCAGGCAGAAACTACACCAGAAGATTTATCACTCGCATGAGAGAGAGAGAGAGAGAGAGAGAGAGAGAGAGAGAGAAAGAGAGAGAGAGAGAGAGAGAGAGAGAGAGAGACAGACAGAAAGAGAGAGAGAGAGAGAGAAAGAGAGAGAGAGGAAACCCCAACAACAGTGCTGACATGCAGAACTGAATACAATAAAAAATGGCCTTCTCTTCGCTGGTACCAAAGCGCTACAAGCAGGGATGTATTAGTATAAGCCGAGTAACAATCACTGAATTATTGATTTCCTCATTAGCAGTTTTGTCAGGACCATTTAGCCACTTTATAAATGGGCTTTCATTAAGCCACTTGCAGGATAGCCTGAGCTGATGTTGATTTATAATGTGCAACTTGGTCAATTCAGGTGTGGGAGAGGAGTAGAGAGAGAAGCAGGAGGGGGTTATGGGAAAATGATGGGGCCATGCTGAGAGGCCCCACATCCCCCCCATCTCCTCCAACATGACTTCCAACAGTTGCCCCACGCTCGCCATGCAAGCCTCATCATCAACCAGTGAGCTCTCAGACAGGAGCTAGCCACAGCGCACACCCAAGGCAGCCAAGAGGGAGTACATACGGGATACTATACTGTATTAACATCGGCAGACCAAACACAAAGACATGAGCTTATTTGCAAACATTCAAATGAGAAGGGCCGTTTCGCACGCCTGTGTTCAAAAATAATGCACACTACCTAAAGGTGTGTCTTGTGTGTTTTTAGATCAGTGAGTTTCCAGACTAGACAATTTGAAGGTCACGTTGAAGTAAAATTGTTTCTTGTTTCTTAGTTCCCGTTAGTCTTGAAAGGGTCTCTCACAGCTGAAGAGCAACAGCAAGCTTTCAGACACACAGGAGCATCCCAGCTCTCCTAGCAGCTGTGTTGTTTGGCTGCAAAGAAGAAAGTCTCTCTGTGTTAACGTGAGAGGCAAACTCCAGAGATGTCGATTTCCCCTCTGAGGTACACTTTGTATGTGCTGTAGGCCTACATTACACACAACTTGTCACCAGAATACACTCCTCTGACTCCTCAAAGGGCCTACTACATCTTGCGTGGACAGCCTGTGCACTCTTTAACTGTACAATACAACCAAATCAAAACACAGCACTTTGGAAGCCTTCTTCAGTGTCGTTAAACATGGCGGAAAGATAACACTCAACATCTGACTGTCCTGTCGATTCACTCCACTTAACCTAACAAGAGCATCATGGCAACAAATCACATTCCCCTGTCCCTGTTCATTAGGTAATTAGGACCATCCCATTGGCTGGATCGGATTCCCATCCTTTCTATCTGCCGAGGGAAGCTGATCACCAGACTCGTCTGACAGGCGCTCGCCGTAAGAGAGAGCATCTCCAGCACTGTCCACTGGCTGGCCAACCTGACTGGAGATCAATGTGAAGTTATCTGAAGATCAAGATCACCTTTTAAAGTTGGGGGGGACACGTGATTTTACGATAAGTGTAATAAAAGTGAATATAAATGTTGGTTGGAAATTGCAGTTGGGCAATTTCAAGTTCCTGTATCCGCTTATATAAGACGATACGATGTACATGAAAGACATTTTGAGGATTTTTTTGTTGTTGGTGCAAGCAGGCAAATAATGTAGTAGAAAAAGCTAAGTAAATGGATACAAACAGTAGGCCTATAGGCTACAAAAACGATCCACGATCCCACACAACCAGGAGTAGCTCCATGCAAAGTAGCCTATACGCAAACAGCGTAGCGGATGCATGACGGCCCAGTTGCGACAGTTGACGTGTCTAAAGAAAAACAACATCTCTCGTTCCACCAACCACCGAGGCACCTCCCAGAGCCCGAGCCAAGTTGTTTTAATGGTCTACTTCATATTTGCCCTAGCTCTCTCCTCATCAGTCAACTCGTCTGTTTTCCAACCAAACGTCTCGTCTATATATTAAAGGCTGTCTGAGGCGAGCTGGCTTCGCTCTAGCATGGCTGTCCTCAGGCAACAACAGCTTGTAATGCTCTTTCTGCTGTCCACGCGAGGCACAGCGACATTGATTTTTCTCCTCCACTCCGCTTTGACACTTAATCTAACCTGTGATGATCTATGACCTTATTTTCACACTAATTTCTTCTTGATCAGAGGTGATAAATATTGCATTGACATAACCAAGTCTTTGTGCGCTGCATCAATGCACCGTTTTGTTTTAAATGACACTGCGCCCAGGGCAAAACCTACGGCCGGCGGTCTGTGTCGCATCATCTCTGGCCTTTCTTAAAGAGGGATGCACAGTTACACAGAGCGCCGTGTACAATAAGATGACTTTTAACTGTCAACCAACAGTCTTTAGATGCACCATCGCAACTACCTGAAAAAAATATGCGCTCAATCAGCAGGTAAGGAAATGTCGCCATCCTAGCATCATGCATACTGTGATACTGGAGTGAAGGTGTGTGTGTGTGTGTGTTGCAGGGAAAAAACTAGTGGCAGCTGGTGACTCTGCAGGGGCTAGGGGCCCCAACCGAGGCTGAGGGACCCACCAGGAGCTGGTGTGTGTGTGTGTGTGTGGGGGGGGGGGGGCTACAGGAGAGTGAGGGGCCTCTATATGGGGCTGGAGTCTATGGAGGAGGGTGCCTACACACTGTGAGAGCTGATGCTTCAACACGGGGAGTCATTGGCCATGGAAGCTTCTAGAGCCACGGTATGTATGCATGTTGGAAGCAAAGTCAAGATGTCAACAATAGGCTTTTCGTGTTATGTTTTGGTGAGGGGGGGGGTCTAACAAACATTTTACCAATCTGTCCAATAAACAGCACTCAAATGTATCTCTGTGGTTGTATGAGCATACACTGTAGTAAGTGTGTGCACTACTGTAAATTGCATGGGTGCTGTGTGTGTGTGAGCGTGTGTGTGTGTGTGTGTGTGTGCGCGCGTGTGTGTATGCGCGTGTGTGCGTATGCTCCCTCTGAGCCAGGGAACAGGGCCACAGGTGAGATCTCTCTAAATTACACTCACAAGTGGTCATTAATTATAGACGACATCCCGGTCAGACAAACGATCTTATCCTTAAATGAGGTCCGAGGGCGGCCCCTGCCTGGGTCCGCGGGGAACGGGCGTGGCGGTGTGTGTGTGTGTGTGTGGCAGATCCAGCCGGGCCCCGTGCACGCGGCTGGGCTTTGATGAGCACGCTCATTACGGCGAGGACCCCTGGCGTCTGGGCGTCCCCTCCAGCATGCAGCCTCCAGCCGAGCGGTTTGACGGAGACGGGCCGGAGACGAGACGGACGCACCGGGCAGCGTGGCGCTGGAATGACGCTGTCATGGCGCTAAACGCCACAGGCGTATCGGTTAAATAAAATATATAAATTATAGCAAAGATCTATGGGAGAAGAACTGTGTATTAGCAGGTTAGCAGCTATTACGGCACATGTGTGAAATTGTCTGGATACGACGAAGCGCCGTGTGTGTGTGTGTGTGTGTGTGGATCTGGAATATGTAGGGGTGGAACCTATGCCCACCCCCCCATTGTTCTCTCTGTGCACTGTGTTGCCTCTGTGTACTGTACGAAATGCGCTATACAAATAAAGTTTGATTTGATTTGACTCATCAGACGGCTGTTGTTGGAGTTCAGCGACCATGTAAAGTAACCAAAGACTGAAGCAAAAGTGACGGAAAACCTTCCTCTCCAACACCACCCCTACCCTCTCTCTCCCCCTCTCTCTCTCTATCCCTCTTTCTCTCTCCCCCTCTCTCTCTCCCCCTCTCTCTCTCCGAGGCAGAGATTAGGGCATAATTACATGGGAGATCAGTAGAAAAGAGGAACAGTATATTTTAACAAGGCGAGGAGGAGGAGGAGGAGGTCGTCACGGGCCGACTGATTGTCTACTTTTAATCCTCGACCTCATTAGCACCTACTGGTCCGGCAGCAGCAGTAAATGAATCTATCTGCCTAGTGTCAAATCTTCACACCTTCCCCATGATAATCACCCAAAGGTGCAAATACAGAGCCAGCCAGCGAAACAGAGAGAGAGAGAGGGAGAGAGAGAGAGAGAGAGAGAGAGGGAGAGAGAGAGCGGTTGGCCCGGGCATAACATCAACCAAATCCTCTCCTTTCATAATTAAGAAAGCAATGTGCCATTATTTTGTTGGTAATTAAAGCTGATCAAATATTTACGTCTTTTTTAAGGTCAACCCGGTGACAAACTATAATTGATATTGGCCTGATGGATGGAGCAGACAATAGGACGGGAAGTGTTCTCTGTCTGTGGTGTCGTGTGTGGGGTTGGAGATCTGACAGGAAATGGGGAACGTGTGCTTCTCCTACCTAAAAACCGCACGCCAAGTCTTTCTCCTCATCCACTGAGTGCAGTTCTTCACCCCCATGCATTTGAAAACAATGGATTCGGTTTATGGGCTGAATAAAATAGTGTCCACCACCGCCATACCACTGTCCTCTCCTATTAAATACGTCCAAGGATTTTGACCAGTGCTCACCTTGGACATCCAGGGCAGAGAATAAGGCCTATGGGTCCTGGTGTCCTGACAGAGATCAGCACGTGAGAGAGACCAATACCGGGCCGGGGAGACCAGGGTGTGGCCAGGTGTAGGTTTGGTTTGAACATTGGTACAAAAACATGTGTATCCTTTTCCTTTGCTATTTCTTTCTTGTCTAATAGAATAATACGTTGACGCATGCCACATACTGTGAAGAGAAAACATATGGCTATGTTAACATCATTGTTGAGTATTAAGATACTATATGGCAATAACTCACTATCACAATGCATCGCCATGTGCCTCAAACAATATTATCTCAAAACTGAGTCATACTGTAAAGAACCCTAATTTTTGGCTGCCATTCTGCTGTCACCTAAAGCAAATGAAAGTAATATGCAACAATATTATCAAAACATGCTCCCAAACACGTACACTCACTCACACGGTCACCAAACAAGAACGTGGGCTGCGCAGCTGAGGAGCAGTTAGCCGGCGAAATCAAAACTATTTGAACAACACTCTCGAGTAGCATAATAAGACTGTCTTCATATTGTGATGTTATGGTTTATTCACTAAAACTGTGTACTGACGATACCTAACAATACCTTCACAACCCAGCCACTATCCCTGGCTCTATGCAGACTCTCACTGCACTGGATGACCACGTAGCTGTGTGTTAATTGAGATCTCAGCCTCTTCATCCTAAACCAATCAAATTAGAGATTTATCGGAGGCGGGTCGGGAGGAGCAACAGGGATCTCTAGAAAATGCCGAAAATGCCAAAAGACGTTTCAGATTTATCAAAATTATCAGACAGTTAAATGGTCCTTTGATATTGGTAGACGTGTGACTACAGCAGATGACTTGTGTATTCATGAGCAACTACTGTAAGACTACTGTTTGATGCCACATTTTGTGTCAAGCAGACCCTTTATAAGTACTTACAATAAGTGTATTTGTCTAGAGGAAGTGAGCTGACTGTCTGAGTCAACGCCAGTCAAGCCCTCAGTAAGAGCCACCAGCAGCTACAGTGCTTGAGAAAGAAAGAGAGCTTAGAGGTTTTGAGTCAGTTCTGTAAAGTTAGCCTTTTCTGTACGGTTAGGCTTTGTCCATGCTGAATGACACAGGCTCTATGAAGCTAAAAAGAGATTTGGCAAGTATTCAGTACCACACACTACCCCACTACCCCAGGACAAAGTGAAGACACTCAGACAGAAACTATCCCATAATACAGTAAGTTGCATTATATTTGCAATAGACAGGAGCCCCTTGGACAAATCCAACAAAATCTACGATACCTTGAAAAACTATAATCATGCATTATTCAATTGGCAAGGAAAGTGTGTAATAGAGAGATCTAAACCCATTCTATCCTGTAAATTATTCATTGAATTCAAATAACAGATGGTATAATTTTCTTAAAATATCTCAATCATTTTTCACAAAGGCTTTTAATGGTATAAAATAATATCTTTGAAGTCTTTGTATACAGGTGCGTTACGATGACGCAGTCTACACAAATTCATTTCTGAAGCCGAGTACCATTTTTGATTGACGCATATAATTTATTTTTTGTAAGAAAAATCTAAACTATTTTTATATTTTCTGTTTGCGCTACACCAACACGCACGTACAGACAGAACCACGAACGCCGTCATGAATCACAGGATAATAGTTGGCTAAACGTTGAACTAAGGTCAGAGTAAAATATGATAATGAGAATAAATGGGATGATTAGACGACTGTGTGTCATCACTCTGACAGATACATGATGTCAAACTACCCAAGCAAATTCAATTACCCCAGCCATTACTCCCCACCACCAGTGAAGACGTATTGGGACGTTAAATATGGATGGAAACATAGATGCCACATTTGTTCTCCTCAAAAGGTGAACTCATCTCTTCAAGGTAATCACAGACGCTAAACGTATAGCCAGCTCGTTTATCACAGTGGTCATAAAAAGAACCACATCACATCATAGACATCTAGCTGAGATCTGACAATGTAACGTGGAGTTGTTTAGCTTCATGCTGTAGACGACACTACCTCCGTTGAACAGGTGTTAGAAATGTGCAACTTTGCTGAACATTTCTGCAGAATCAGTCTCATGACGCGTGTGGAATTGAACAGTTGAATCTCGTATGCGCTGTTACATTCCGCAGCTGAATAGATGATCACGGTCCTGACCTCGCAGGCTTGGAGGTGATGAAGTCATTTGGAATCATTTTCTTCTGGCTACGGTGACATATATTACATGTGTTTGTGTCAAATCCTATACAGTATCTACTCCGCAATCCGAGAATCAACATATTACAAAACCAAAAAAGTATCTGAAAACAATTACGCAAGCCTATGTAAATATGATATAGTATGTTCAATAGACAATGCAATTCAAGTTAGACTTACAGTACACAGAGCCTATGAAATACTAAAAGCAGAGATTGCGTTACTGTATCCAACCCATATATAGGTACAGTATATTCCATCTCATGCTGCATATTTACAGGTACATCTGTCAGTCCCAGTTAACACACCCTGATGACTTGACATGCAGAGGCTTTCAAAACAACCACCACCAAGTACAGTATAGTACAGTACAGTAAATATGCATACTGTACCTGCTGTTGAAACGTTCCGGATGCTTCTCTCTCATGATGTGGAATCGATGTGCAATGGAGGCGTCCTAGGAAGAGAGACATCACAAACGTTGATTAATTTACAACTGAAATGACACTGAACTATTTAGTGTGATTCTACAGTAAGTAAGAACTATAGAACAGAGTCTATAAATTGAGTTTCAACCCAGACGTTTAAAAGTCAACTTCTACCCCAGCACCAAGAATCTCTGCCAACTTTGCAAAACATGGCCATATTGCTCCCAAACAGCTCATGTGTCCTATGCATATTCATACAACAGATAAAGATGGGCCAAGTAGAAGGTGGTGGAGATTTGGCGACAGGGGCGGGTGGGTATTGACAGAGAGCCTGAGAGCAGCACCCGGTCTCCACACAGGCTAATTAATTAAACACACATCGCGCGTAATCACAGCTCCCAACCTCAGTACAGGATGCTGCCGTCTCCCCTGGCAACAGACTTGTTTTCTCTCTCTCAGTCTCTGGTTCTGTGTCTCTGTGGCCCAGGGCTTGAGGATCATGCCACACTGGTTGACTAGGTACTAGATGTGTATGTGTTTGTGTGTGTGTGTGTGTGTGTGTGTGTGTGTGTGTGTGTGTGTGTGTGTGTGCATGTGTGTGTGCATGTGTGCATGTGTGTGTGTGTGTGTGTGTGTGTGTGTGTGCATGTGTGTGTGTGTGCGTGCGTGCTGAAAAACTGACAGTATTTCTTCTCTATATTGAGTATCCACAAAGCTGGCATTCTATTTATGGGATTGTAGGAATATTTTTTGAGATGTGAGTAGATGAGATATCACAAGCTAAACGATTTTGAGGCTTAATCACACAAGTTAACTTGCTCATTTGAATTACACCTCAATCAAAAGAGTCAGTGTGGTTGCAAAAAAACAAAGAAAAGTTGGGTCAACTTTTTGGGTTCGTTCCTGTTCCCCCACTTGAGCAATCTGTTTTGACCCACTCCGTCTTGAGTGGCACTTTTGAAACACGAGCTTCGGGGAGGACCCCCTGCTGGGACTCTGTACAACATTTAGGAGAAGCCAAGAAAATCAATGGACTTTCTTTTTCTGTTTTTTCAAGAACGCTGTTAGATGAAGACCAAAGGAATTCCTAAGATCCCTGCAGACTCGCCTCTCTCCTCAACAGGAGCCAGAAAGGTGAAACGATGGATATATCTAAGATTGTAACTTGATTTTCTTACAACCAGGACAATAACTGCAAACAAGTGAAGGGGAACAAAGAAAGGGTTGTGTCCCGTTTGGTTTAGGCCTCTACTTCAGACCTACGTGGCTCCACTGCGTCCGTTAGCGCCAGCGTCAACCATCAACGATAACAAATTAATCCGTTGTTATTAATCACAGCGGCTCCACTGCAGCCGTTGCGTTGCGTTCGATAACAGCGTTCGATGTTGGGGAATTGCCGAGGTTCATTTCTTGATTTTTGACGGACGCTGACAGTTGACGCTGACGGACGCGGTGGAGCCAAGCTACAACCTTTAGTTTGTACAACCATGAAAAGTATAGCCACAAAAGTGAATAAAGTACACCCAAACTCCATTTCATTCTCTAAATTTGAGTTAATACTTTATGCTGTGCCAGTGCTGGAGAAAGATCTGGCTCGACTCATTACCATTCGGGGATAGGGGGGAAATTTCTTTAAACCAATCACAATCGTCTTGAGTGGAGCAGTTGCTAGGTAGTTGTTGTCTCACATAGTCTGTTTTTAATCTGATTGGGCCAGGAATCAGATCCGGCACTACCGATTGGACAGTAATAAACGAATGACACGGCTTATCGCCCCGATAGCAAGCCGATCTGGGCCATATATGGGCCAGATGCAGCACATATGGCTTAGTTCCGGCCCGTATATGGCCGCCAAAACCTACATCCGTTGAGTCAGACATGTGACTGTATGCTTCATGAGGGTTCAAACCAATCGTTTCAGACTACTGTTTGTGGACTTTTACAATAGAATTAAATATTTGAAGACGTCTTAATGTCTGGAGCATCGAACCCCCTTCGTCATACAGGGACCAACATCCTCTCCCTTGTTTTCACTCACCCCGGACTGCCTTCTAATAATTACCACAGAATTAATACAAGACATGTGTAATGTTCTCTCATTGCTCAGAGTTTAGTCCAATTATATGAGTGGAGCTCAGGCGGCATGATGTGCCTTTCAGGGGGGTGGGGGAGGTGGGAGGGGTAGTCAGGAGTAATGGCTTTGACATGAGCACCAGGATCATTATGGGTCTGACTGCATTATCTTAGGAGGTCCTCAGTGATTAGTTCTCTCCCTCACCCCTGGTCCTGATTGAGATCATTACACTCCACGTCACTTCAACGTCCTCCAAATGGGACGGCCCCATTAATTCCCATCCAGCTGAGAGCAGGAGGAACTGAACAGGAGGTTAAAATAGTTTACAGGAATGATCATCTTTTCAGAGGGGTCATTTGAGAGTTGGGTGTGCTTTACTGTTAATCACTTGAAAGTGTGTAAAAGGAAGTACAGTACGGTAGTAGAAAGGTACTTTGCTAAGTACAGTTCGTTATGACACTGATTGTGTTAAATTGACGTTGATGCAACGAGTGCTGACACCTATTTCTACATTTTTATATTCAAAAAAGGGTACAAGCAAACTGGAACAAACTGGAACAAACTGGTGTAAATGTGACTTTATACGTCAATACAGGAACAACTGTTGGTAGTTACTGCTGAGCTTTATTGTTTGATGTCATTACTGAAACAATGTTTCCTCATCTCCATAATCTCTGATAATCTCTGGAAACTAATTATTAGCTTGACTTGCTTTGTCATCTTTATCGTATTGAGTTCTTCTTTCTTCCGTTGGAAAGACACATTTTAAGTGAAACGTGTCACAAAATATCACATCACCCTCAATTCCATTGAGAGATCAAAATTTTACTAATCCCTCACAAACAACTTCATTTGCCATCATCACGCCTGCTGGGTACTAATCCCATTGTTAAAGTAATCCCGTTGTTAGAGGACCAAAGCAATAAAGTTCTAATGACATTCCCTTTTTCCACAGTCGTGCCGACCTGGGCTTTAATTTGCAGGCCCAGGGCACATTGTCCTTACTAGCGTAGTACAGTAGTTATAACTGCGGTTGATACATACAGTAGCCTACAGTAGTCATGTCTCTCCTATGAAGTATTTAGCCCATGTTTATGACTCTGTAAATGTTCTTAGCCAATGAGAAAACATTTTCCAGGGGCTTGTTCGATTGTCTCGTTGAGAGGTCAGGGAAGAATTTTTACAGCTCACTTTTCTGGCCCCTGGGTGAAACAGTTTTTTTTGCTTCCCTCTGGAATATGTAGGGGTGGGACCTATGCCCCCCCCCCCATTGCTCTCTGTAAAGCGCATTGTGTTGCCTCTGTGTACCAAATGCGCTATACAAATAAAGTTCGATTTGATTTGAACCAAGCCAGCAAAGGTTGTATGGCAAGACATGGACTTGGCTCTGTACAGTGAAAATGGTAATTAATGTATCAGTTCAGCAACGATGCTACTGGAGTTTGCCCGAGTGTGTTTTCCTAATAAAGTAAGGTTCTTTTTTCCACCACATCCAAGTCATTAAACCTAATAACTAATACTCAGATTATGTTATTTGACTAACATTTGTAAGGGCATGCATCACTTATCTTCCTTGCCGTGTGGGAATGTCACAACATGAAGATGTCAGTGCCTCCTCCACCTGCAAATGTCAATGACCGTATTTCCCTTGACATTTCTCAGTAATGGCTAACATGTGCAAGGTGTAATTTGTGTCATTATGTTGAAGATGGTCAGCAATTGATAGGTTTAAAGGTGCCTCGCATGCAGAAGCATAAAATATGTGTTGCTCTTCCAGAGGTGATGGAGGTTTAAACACAAACCAATAAAGCAATAACTGGTATTTGATGAAAAGACAGGTGATAAAGAGGAGAGATGATGTGACCACTGTAGATATTGTACTGTAATAAGCAGGGGTGTAGTGGTGACTAAAGAAGAAGTACAGTTTCTACATTAGTGGTGTTTACAGTAAATAAGTGGGTTGATGGATGGGTATACTCCATATACCTCTGTATACTCCCACTACTCCACTGGTAATAAGTATTAGGTTTAAAAGTGTATATTAAATTGAGGCCTTAATCACTGACGAAGGAAATGGATCATTTGCAATTGGTATTAAAACGTTCATCATATAATGTTTTATGTTTGCAAGTAACGGCATGGAGTGAAGGTGTGTTCGTCTTCGTTGGTGTGTAACAATGAATGATAACCAGTTTCCTTGAAATATGTACTGTATGTACATGAATGGGAAAGAGGGGTTTTAGGGGGCTCCTTGAAACGCACGTATGGCAATGCCCCTTCTTTAAAACCAATGAAACTTTAGTTTAAAAAAGAAACACGGATTTGTTGTTGGTTGAACTCACCACCCCGATGGAGAAGTAGTTGTTGACGATGCTGTAAGGCACGGGGTCTCCGGTCTCCTCCTTGTCTGCGGCCGTGACGTCGATCTTCCAGCGGTCCAGCAGAACCTCAGAGCTGTTCTCCACATCCCTCAGGATCTTCAGCAGGCTCTCGCCGTCATAGCCTGAAAAACATACAACTCTCACCGTCATAGCCTGAAAAACACACAACTCTCTCGTCGTCATAGCCTGAAAAACACACAACTCTCTCACCGTCATAGTCTGAAAAACACACAACTCTCACCGTCATAGCCTGAAAAACACACAACTCTCATCGTCATAGCCTGAAAAACACACAACTCTCACCGTCATATCCTGAAAAACACACAACTCTCACCGCCTGAAAAACACACAACTCTCACCGTCATAGTCTGACAAAAACACAACTCTCACCATCATAGCCTGAAAAACACACAACTCTCATCGTCACAGCCTGAAAAACACACAACTCTCACCGCCTGAAAAACACACAACTCTCACTGCCTGAAAAACACACAACTCTCACCGCCTGAAAAACACACAACTCTCACCGCCTGAAAAACACACAACTCTCACCGCCTGAAAAACACACAACTCTCACCGTCATAGCCTGAAAAACACACAACTCTCACCGTCATAGCCTCAAAAACACACAACTCTCATCGTCATAGTCTGAAAAACACACAACTCTCACCGTCATAGTCTGAAAAACACACAACTCTCACCGTCATAGTCTGAAAAACACGAATGTACAGTAGAAATAGTCTGATATCTCAGGTAAACCAGACTTAGAGTAGCAACGCAAACCTGGCATCACTGTGCTCTGTAAGAGATTCATGAGAATCATTTAACTGTGTCAAGGGTAATGAATACATTATCTTATTTTTTCAAAAAATACAGTTATTCATTTTCATGTTCATTTTAGTATAATTTGCACACTCTCAGTCATTATTACCATGGTAATACGGTACTGTACCTCCTCCCCAGCGTAGACATCTTGCCAGGTCATTTCCTGTGCCAAGAGGAAGCACACACACAGGAGGGCTTCTGTCCAGGTTGGCCTTATCTGGGGGAGAGACGGAAAACAACAACACGCATCACCACTCAATAATACAGAACTAGCAACCACAAGCTAACTGCAAACCAGCTACACCTGGCCACTCTTGAGCTCTGATGACTTGTGCTACATAGAGGAAAGCCAATGTGGATGTCCAGTCAAACAGTCTATTTTTGAAGAAGCATTCTGTCTGAGTTATTACTGCTCTTTGTTTTGATTGATAAAAAATTGAGGCAATTTTTGAAAGATAGAGCAAGGAACACGTCTGCAACACAAGATTTCGTGCAGGCTATTTCTCAAATGATCAAACTAATATGTAATTTTGGACCCCAAAGTAATCATCCTATTTTACCTCTCTCTGAATGCGTGGACTGAGACATAATGAAAGTGTTTATAAAGTATATATATATATATATATATATATATATATATATATATGCTCTACTATATGCTCTACTATTTCAACCAAAATAAACTCAACAAAAAAGATGCATTTTGAATGACATTTGAAATTTACTAATGTCATATTTTTCTTTTTACACAAGTAAAGTTAATTAAATGATTTATCCGTATTGACGTATGCTGCTGTCCAGTAGTACTCACCAATGAAGTCCAGAATCCAGCCCACGGTCCCGTCCCCTCCGCACGCCAAAACCCTGAAATCTGGAACGTCTCGGAAGAAATTCAACCTGCCACACACCAGAGATCAGACCATATTAGGACAGCAGCATCCAATCCCCAAATTGGGAACTAATCCCATTACAGGAATTTTCTGTGAATATGCTGTGTTTAGAATGTCTTTCCACTTTTGGCATCTTTATTAATCGGAAATAAAGTCATAGAACGCTTATTTTCAATTCCATCCTTATATTTTTCAATGGATTACTATTTTCTTTATTCAGACACTGCTGTTCTAGCTCTTCTCTGTAAAACCCTTGTAATGTCACAGAATAGCACATATCACATTGACAATTATTCAGCCAGCTAGCTTGTTCAGAGGCTAATTGGATCATGATGGGCTATGTTAAGTCCAACTCCTTCCGTTCCTTCACAATAACAACCCCCCTAACTGAATGAGCAAGCCTCCCGTGCTCGCATGGCGGATAAATGATTCGCTCAATTACTCTCCAACGGGGACCGCAAACTGTATTAGCCGCAAAACAGACGGCCGCAAACATGAAAGGCAACTTTGGGGATATTTAAATACCAAGAAACAAACACTTCATTTGCTGTGATCGAGTTTGTGAGGCCGCTAATTGACAGGAGCGCGTGCGGCTGGCTGCCTCGGCCTGCAGTGGCCATGGTGACCAGTCACCTCGCTAATGCCCGCTGCATTACGTACACTTCACAAAATATTAACAAGGTTACGGCCGGGCAAGGTCATCTAGAATGTTCTCGGTTATAGACTGAGTTCTTTTGAGTACAACAAGTCCGTGTCCACTCTATCACGGCGGATAGTCGATACGTGTGACCTTTCTGGACAACAAAGCTCCAAGCACAGAGAAATCAATGCAAAAGGACCAATATGACCGACATGGTCATGTATCAAAACATATAGTAGGCTTTGCCAGCCAGAGCTATACAGAGCTTGCTAAAATAAATCTATGCCTTTAAGAGCAAAACACCTTTAAGAGTTGCTATTTGAGAATCATTCTTCATAAGGCATTGGCATTCTGTTATCAAACCTAATCAAAGTCAAATTACAAAGCATGGTAGGAATATATCTTTGTATTTCTAAAAATGGTGGACAGGAAAACAAGAGTCTTGTGCATGTAAATGATGTGTTCATCTGCTTAATCATTGATTTGGACCGTCCATAGCCCCGATGTCCATAGTTCTCCAGTGACATCATGGCCTCATTGGCATGCGTGATCACACATGATCATGGCCTCCTTCTCCCTACCATAGCCAACCCTCGGACTACACAGGAGCCTGATGTTGTCACCTTGGCTGTTTGTTATGTCTGGTCTCAGCTCCTAATCTCAGCTCTATTTGCTCTGTGATTGAATGAAGGGTCCAATTTCAAATGCTTCTCTTGCATGAGATGTAGACTATTATCTCTGGGCAACAGCATTATTAATGATGTGTGTTTGTGAAAGCCTCCATTGGCCAGCGTGGTCCCATAGGCAACTATAATGATGACGGCGAATCATGACTGGAGGGTGTTCTGTACAATTAAGGCACCGTTACACAGTTTGTGACGATCTACAAGGAGAAGAAGTTACCCAGGCATGGGGCCGTTCTTGGCCAAGTTGTACACCTGCCGTGGGTTTAACAGGTACTGGAACTTCCTATAGATCCTGCAAGTTGAGGAGAGGAGGGGAGAGATTATAACTGAAATACTGTACAAACACCAAACAGTAGTTGTATTATCAGAGAGACATTTCGTCATAGTAGCCTAATATGGGCAGGCCTATTGTACAATCACAGAGTATATTTTATATATATATATATTTATATTTCTGGACTGAGTGGGCAGGGGGTGGGACATACCACAAGTCCCCTTGGGGAGAAGTCATTAAAAAGACTAATTCATTTTAATTCCAATTTCATTATATCAACTAGCTCAAATCATATTTTGATCTCATAATTTAAATAAATGAGTCCTGGAGTAAAAGGGACTGGAATGAATATGTTCCAGTAATAACCCAGTAATAACCCAGTAATAACCCAATTAGCCCAGGGTTAAAAAGACAGGGCCTGAATCTGCAGCCAACCAAGGACATGCAGCCGCCATGGTGTCATTGTGTCATATTGCAGAATCACATTACATAGTATAGCTATTGTCATTTTATTTGACGTACCAAGCCTCAAGTAGAGCACATTTAAAACATGTTATTGTATGTTCCTGTGTGTGTGTGTGTGTGTGTGTGTGTGTGTGTGTGTGTGTGTGTGTGTGTGTGTATTATTGTTTGTTTAGTGTTCTATGTGTAACCCAGGAAGAGTAGTTGCTTACAGGATCAAAATAAAGGAATAAGCGGCCATGCTGCAGTCTGACAGAGCAGCTTTCACTGAGAAACCTCTGAGATTGGTCTGGGAGATTAGTGAAGTGTTAGTTAAGTGTTAAGTGTTAGTTAAGTGTGTATACATACCTATCTCCCTGCTTCCCTCCACTCTTTGGATTCACAAACACTAGCAGAGGATGAGTGCCTTCGACGGTGGTGATCTAAACAGAAACCATTCACAGAACAAAAGTGTTCACATCTTGAGACTAGAGGTTTGGAGCTACTGATGGTGGCACAGATTCTCACTAAATAAATCACAAACAGGTTATACATCAATAGTTCCTCTTCAAACTAACATTCACTTCTAGTGGTTATGTGTCACCATCTCCTAATTGGAGGTGTAGTTTGTCTCGTGTGACAGAGCAGTCTCGGGGGGAAAAGCCGCGGTGTCGAGCACCGGTAGTGCCGGGCGGTAGATTGTGGCGCTGGAGGCGGGACTCTGTGTGTGGCGTTAACAAGCCCTAATCCCGGGCCCATACGAGCCGGCCTTCCTGCCGTTGGGCAGAAAGCAACGCCGCCGTTCACCGGTGCGCTCCGTGACACAGATGAAGCGCTTAACTCTCCCTGTCTGCTTTCCCAGCAGGCTGGGGTGAATTAACGAGCTCCCTGTCCAGCCAAGAGTGATCCATTACTTCCTCTAATTATAAATAATAATCCTGATTATTACGCTGGTGCGCCGGCGAGGGCAGAGATGGATGTGACAGGGATGTGATTCGTCATATTTCTCCCGGCCACGAGCAGACAAGCAGTCGCCACGGCAGTAGCCAGGTCCCCCTTCCCACATGTCTGACAGATGTTGGCATTGTGCTGCTCTGATTCTTTTAACTTCATCCTCATCAACGTCTCTCTCATTTTATTTGTCTGCTCACAATTTACACACTACTGAATTGAATGTTAAATGTTTTACTTAGACTAAGGATGATTTTACAGTGTAAATGTACAAAAAACATTGATTATTGATTTTTTTTAAATTTAGGTTGTGAATGCTGCTGTTTTCTCCCTGACCTGTAGTCCTTGGCCGTCCACTGTCACTGAGTTGGCTCTCTGAATCTTCCCGCTGCCTCCTGATTGGCTCGATCTGGAGTCTTTCCTCACTGTTGTCTGTCTCTCCTGGGGTCAAAGGGCACACATATTTTTCCAGGAGGGAAAAAAGGATGAATGGGAGAAAGTGTGTAGATACATCCCCTTTCTTGTTTCTGATAAAGGGTCACCTTAGAGAGAGGGATGACAGAGCTTTATATTTTAAGGGCCGTGTTGTTTGAGGCATGGGCTCACCAATACGACAGGACAGATGGTGTTTGGGGGCAGAATGTGGTCCCTCAGGGGTCCGCAGTCACACTCAGGCTTCACGTGTGAGGCACACTTGTTATGGAGCTGGAGACAAACACATGTTTACAGCTGAAAAGCATAAATGAAAATATAGTTCTGTGTGCATTTAGAGAAAATTACCGGTTAATCTATTTTGAATTATATGCCAGTACTGTCAATTACAGCTAGATTTTACGAAACATGCAATATTCCCATCACAAAGGCGTAAATGTATACCCAGATATAACAGCAAAAATATTTTCCCTTTTACCAGAAGACTGAAATAACTGTTACTTGGTGTAAATTGGAGGAATAGAACGATAGTTTTCAAAAATGAGAGGTGCAAAAAATAAATCATAAACAGCAAGAAATAGTTGAATATAATGAGGAAGTTGCCTGGTGCCCTCAGGGTGGCCTACCGTGATCTGGCACCACACACAGTGCAGCCCAGTCAGACCCTGGTAACACTTAATGGTTTTGTGACACTTGTCACACTTGGTCGTGCAGTTCCCCTCCACCCAGAAATGGTGCATCACCTGTGGAGCGAGAGAGACGCATGGAGGGAGGGAGGGAGGGAGGGAGGGAGAGAGACACATGAAGGGAGAGAGAGAGACCCATGGAGGGAGGGAGAGAGAGACACACATGGAGGGAGAGAGAGAGACCCATGGAGGGAGAGAGAGAGAGAAAGAGACACATGGAGGGAGGGAGAGAGACACATGGAGGGAGGGAGAGAGAGAGACACATGGAGGGAGAGAGAGAGACCCATGGAGGGAGGGAGAGAGAGAGACACATGGAGGGAGAGAGAGAGAGAGAGAGAGCAGGGGAGAAAACAGGTGAGGAAGAAAACATGTAGAGTGAAAATGATTGCAGAAAAAACAGGTGGAAAGAAAGAAAGAAAGAAAGAAAGAAAGAAAGAAAGAAAGAAAGAAAGAAAGAAAGAAAGAAAGAAAGAAAGAAAGAAAGAAAGAGAATCTTGTAATGTTGTAATTAGCGATGCTTAGCAGCAGATTGAGTGGTTTAATTCCATTAGACAGAAAAGGGCCCTTGGTCTAAGCCCCGCACAGCATCACTGATCCAAGCGTGCCGATTGGTAAACACTCCAATTGGACGTACCTCCGTGTTTTTCTTGGACTTGACGTAGGTTTTGATACAAGACGGAGGGGCACGGGCCACACAGCGCTCATGGGCAGTGTACTTGCAGACTGGGAGGGTGAGAAGAGGAGGAAGGAGACGTGTTGGGACAGGAAGTGTCCAGGAAACACTGAATTATGTGATAAAACGTCCCTTATAGTAAGGGAAAAATTGATAAAGAATGATTTTATGAATGAAGATTACGTCCTATTTTGGTCGATACAAAGGCAAAGCTTTATACTATTAAATACTATACTATCTCATTATACTCTTAGATACTATCTAATCTAAATCAAAAAAATCTAAATCATAAAACAAGTGCAGTCAGCTCACATCATATTTTTGATATTTTTGAAAAAACAATGTGTCATCAGGTAATAATAGTAGGCTAATAATATAATAATAGGCTACTACTACTACAACCACCACCACCACCACCACCACCACTACTACTACTGCTGCTGCTGCTACTACTACTACTACTACTACTAATAATAATAATAATAATGATAATAATAATAATGATAATAATAATAATAATAACAATAATAACAACAACAACAATAATAATAATAATAAATAATAATAATAATAAAACCTTGTATTTATAAAGCACCATTCCAGATGTTCTATTACAGTTTGCAGGTCCAGCTGTCAGTAGAGCTCCAGCATGTCTGACTTACATGAGCAGCACAGCCCCTGCTTCCCCAGTCCAATCAGCATGTTCAGACAGAGGTTGCAGTAGGCCGGCTTGTTGAAGTGCTTCAGTCTCCACACGTGCTGGCCGTCATCTTTCACATTCTGAGGGAGAAATCATGCTATTATTGACGGACTGATAAACTGGTGATTGATAGATAAGTGATATGGGGAACTTGGGAGGTTTGGTCCAGCCTTCAGCTTATCCTACAGTATATGAATCATGCCAATCATGTACAGCCCGGTGTCAGCAGGACCATGAACAAAAACTGATCAAATGGCTCCCTCTAGTGGACAATCCATGAAGTCAGGCCAGCAGTGATCAGCAGTGATGACATGTACTCTACAGTACTTGAAGGAAGCGGTCTACTGTCTTCTATAGGCCTACTCTAAATAAAAAGGGTGCTATATACTGTAGAACCATTTGTAACAATACAAGAACACTATGGTCCCATATAGAACCCTATAGAACCCATGGTTCAAGTGATGTTTGTCAGAAATCTCAGAAACAAGGGTCCATATAGAACTGTTTCCGAGTACCTTTCGAGTACCTAGGCACCTTTGAGGTCAGTAAGAACCATTTAGGATTACAAAAAGTTCCCTTTTTTTATGTAAGTAGTTCTTGGGCATAAATCCTGTGATCTATGCGCCCTACTGTGTGTAGCAGTGGTGCTGCTGATGTCCGGGCCGTGTGTCGACGACACCCACCGTCTCCAGGCCCAGCAGGACCAGCAGTGGGATGGTGGTCATGCCCCCCTGGATCCACTCCTCCAGAGACACGGTGCCGTCGTGGTCATAGTCGATCTCCCGCATCATCTCCTGTAGAATCTACAGCAGCCAATGAGAAACACACTCAAGGCGTCTTGCTCAAGGACACTTTGACATGTGTACAGTCGGAGCTGGGATTCGAACCACTGACCCTTCGATCATTGAACGACCCGCTCTACCAACTGAGCTACAGCCGCCCCAGATAGATAGATAGATAGATATAGATAGATAGATAGATAGATAGATAGATAGATAGATAGATAGATAGATAGATAGATAGATAGATAGATAGATAGATAGATAGATAGATAGATAGATAGATAGATAGATAGATACTTTATTAATCCCCTTGGGGAAATTCTATGTATCTAATAGCTCACAGTACAGCACAACATAGAACAACACAGCGATACACAACACAACAAGAGACAGACGGCAAATTCAATCAAACGACATGTCATAAAACGTGAGCCTATCATAAAAAGTGTGTTTTTTTTTAAAACTGAATTTAGGAGCAAGGCTCTAGGGGCGTGTCCATTCTGGAATCAGGCCACCCCCCCCCCCCCTCCATATTCAAATATAGAACTGTGGCTCAGTTGGTAATAAGGTAAATTCAGGAGACAGATTCTGTTTGTACCGGCTTCAGCTCAGTCACGTCCCATTCCAGGTACTCAGCTACATGCATCATTTGAGAGATGATGTGTTCCAGTTCCTAAAATTAGAAACAATGTATCTGTTATAAGACAATATCTAAAGTAATAGGCATTTACTCTTGATGTCTAACATCCATGGCTCAGACTGATGCCAAGCATGTAATGATAGGCTGGGATAGTCTCTCTTCTACAAAACGAAAGCAGCTTGAATACTGCAAGCGTCTAGGTTGATGGCTTAATTATAATGGTCGCTCTAAGGGGGTGCAATTATTGTCTATACTGGCAGACCAAATACTAAACTGAACTGAAGAGAACCCAGAATTCGGTGAGACTATCCTTGTTTTTGTAGCAGACTTAAAAATAATAAAATATTCTTTAAAATGCAGCAATCTTTAGTCTATATGAACCGTGGTGTATTGATGCTTTGTACAGAGCTGCATGTCTATGAGGTGAATGACAGAGAGAAGAGTTACCGAGCTGTCCAGAGACCCGTTCCCATCAGTGTCATACAGACGGAACATAACTGTGGGAAAAAGAAACATTTAAGATGTATTAAAATGATAGAAGGATAGGCCCCCATGAGAGGATGCATCTCGTTTCTGAGGGGGTCCTTAACACAACAAATACAGTATGCTACAGAACACTAAACAATACAGACAAAACAACACAATACAGGCTAGTACAAAACAATACAATAGCCTACAGCACAATACACCCATATACACAGAGACAAGAGCTCTCCCAGGCTAGGACCTCCCAGTCCAACACCCACTTCTCATGTGAGGGTATCATAATACCTGCATTAAATATGCGCATATATTGATTACATACTGTACGTTTGCATAAACCAAAGCATTAAAGACAACATTTCAGATTATATTTCGTAGTTAGAAACAAGAGCAGTGTCTGTAGATGAGTAAACAGAGAGGCCTTAACGGGGTGAAAACAGGTATTAGATCTGAGTGAACTGGGTAAATTGTGTCAATCAGATGGTGCTAATTTAATGGCACGCCGACGAATTTCTTTAGTAGTTCGAGGAGTGAAAAAGAAAGGGTGATCCATATGGTTGTACGAAGAGCTAAATGGGATTACGAATTGTTTTAGGTAGGAGGGATAATTAAAGAAAATACATTTGAAGATAAATTGTAATAAGTGAAAATGTCTTTCACTGGTTAAACATCAAGAATCATGTTAACATTCTGATCGATTTCAACGGTTCTTTGAGATGCAGTAGGCTTTAGGCTACTAGGCTTAGGCTAGATATCGTTAATGTATTCAAGAAAACATAAACAGTATTTGATGGTAATATTCTGATATAGGTTAAAAGAAATGTCCTTCCTCAGATAAAGATATTTGTTGACATGCGTCGAGTGTTGCTGTGGTCCATCGGCCAGGCACGTGATCACAACGCCGCTCGGTCACCATGGCAACAGACGGCTCCCACACCGCGGGGTGGTGATTGGATATCGCATAACACCAGTGACACATTAACAGTCCTCAGTCGGTCCGACCGCAACAGAATTGTGACAGCAACAATACCTCCTGCTACAGGTTTTAATTTCCATATTAATGAATATCGCCTAGATTAAGTGTTTTTGCTCAGCTACCCCCCCCCCCCATACACAGTGGTGCGGTTGGAGAGAAGCCAGCTGGATGTGGGTGAGCTCACTGAGGGCTTCAGAAAGGGGGTGATGTCATATGGGGCTGATGTCAAGCTGCTGTTTGTCAGAGCAGTAATGAGGAGCTAATTGATGGCTTCCTGCAGGAGTGCGGTCCGCCGGGAAGGGAGGAAGCAGACGTGGGGTAGGTGCCTGGTGGGGACCTGGGGCCGCCCTGAGGTGTCTGCGGTGACCCAAGATGGCTACAGGAAGGGGATGGTGTGCAGAGAGAGATGAGGATTAGTGGTAGCCCATAACCCTCTTTATGGACGATGGGCATGGGCTGCATTCCCACTAGTATTTAAATTTAAATTGTCCGTTGCTGTCAATCAATGCCTCCTTAAAAGTCTTGTTTCCAGGTATAACTGTCTGGCTTGTTGATAAAGCGTCATACCAACGCTGGAAATTGAAAAAGAAAATGAAGTGAAAATACATTTTGAATACAGCAATTCTCAGTGGGACCAGCAGAGGGCGCTATTTACCACTGAAAGAGCTGGGCTGGCGGAGGGAGATAGGGAAGGAGGGAGAGAACCAGAGGAGATATGCTCTTTGTACTCTATAGTCTGTAGTACTCTATACAGAGCGATAATATACAGTGCTAAATCACTGAAGTGCTAACACGGGGGCCAGACTCGCTAAATTATTAACACGTTCTTTTGCTTAATGAACCCCTCCGCTTCTCAATTATTCAACAGTAGAAGAGAATTATAGTAACACATAGAAAGTCTGTTGTCCAATTAACTAATATAACCTCATGAATAAATGAATAAGGGTAAATAGAGTAAAGACATGGTACTAACACAGTACTATGACTGTTAGGATTCGAGTAGACATTGGGGGTAGGGGCATACTGTGCATGTATCTGCTTATTGTATGTTGCTGATTCTTGAAATAGAGCAGAAAGTCCATATTTTGGTCAATTCCATTCTGTTTTATGGGCGAATATGAACACATTTTATGACTGTGAAAGGAGAGAGAACAAGAGGGGCAGAGAGAGAGAGAGAGAGAGGGAAAAATAAGTAACTAGAGGGAAAGCGAGATGGGGGGGGGGGGCACTCACACTCCAGCTTGTCCTCTGGCCGGCCCCCCTCCAGCAGAGAGAGGTAACACACGATGTCCTTCAGCCGCACCGTGTCCAGCGGCCTGGGCTGGGCCAGCCCCTTCTGGGGGGTGGAGCTTCCTTTGATCAGCTTCAGCCCTGCGCAGAGGAGGGAGGAGCCAAAGGTCAACACACCTCTGATGTCAACCTGTTCTGGAACTGTCAACCAATAAAGCACATTAATACTCAGCGAAAAGGATTGACTGCAGAGGTTAGCGGTGTCACATTAGTCGACAGTAGGCTACTGCTGGTGTTGGATACTGGCTGTAGTTGACAAAGAGTATGGTAAGAGTATGGTATGAACGGGTAGGCTACTGTCAGGACTGATGACTCAGTGACACACTGTAAATACTGTAGCCTTCCTACATCCCCAGGCTAGCCAGATTGATGCACACCATGCACCAAAGCAGTGTGCAGAGTTAGGTAACAGAATAACTCTGTTTAACACTGTGCTTAGAATAACAA
>NC_140243.1:19114374-19306874 GCF_949987555.1 Borostomias antarcticus | reverse complement strand
CTAGCCAAAACTAGTCTACTCAAATGTATCCAATATTATACAAAAATACTTAAACTAGACCCACCTAATCTATTCTGTGCAGTAATACAGTACAAGGACTTTAAACAGTAAGTGTACCCACACTAACCTAACCTCTACACTAACCAATGAGAATCCTTTTTTTTTTTAAGTAGCCTACCTATTATACCCATTTCAATAGCCCCCGCCCCCCGCCCCGATTATACCGGGTGGGGGACAATAATAGGAGAACGCTGTGAAAAGAGGTTCCATAATAGAACCCTACCCTTTTCAGGTCTGTAAGGTGTTAACGGAGAACGTAGGTGAAGGATATGGTTCTCTATGGAGCCAAATTGGCTTGAAAGACTGGGCCTGTAACAGTCTATACAGCACCTAGAGTGTACTGCAGTGTTGGATTGTGGGTAGCATAACAGGACTATTATGTAAGGCCCATTCATAGGACCTCACAGCGTGTCCCTGCTGGCGGGGGATGTAAGTGGGCGGTGGTGCCTCACGGTGTCGACGTCTCCGGAGTCGACCACCACAGACAGTCTCTCCTCTCCTCTCCTCCTCTGTGTTCTCTTGTCGTCCCTCCCTTCTTAGCGACCCTGCTGCTGGTTTTTACAGTATTCTGTCTGTCCGTTTGCCTGTCCATCCATCTGGCCAGCTGTCCATCTGTGACGTGGGACAAGGCCACTCGGGGACATGGAGATTTTTTCATCCAGCGAATTTCTTGGAAGCATCATGGTTTCATTTTTTGGCTTACTGGAATTCAGCACACTGTGAAGAATACATTCTGTCTTAGTTTGTGTGTGTGTGTGTGTGTGTGTGTGTGTGTGTGTGTGTGTGTGTGTGTGTGTGTGCCCGCGTGTGTTGCGCATGCACGTGTGCAGATTTGTGTGTGTGTGTGTGTATGTGTGTGTGTGTGTGCGTGCCTGCGTGTGTGAGTGAGTATGTGTGTGACAGAGGGACTACCCCCTCCATCTACATGTTAGCAGTTGGTAGAGAGCACAAGGCCATTACCATAACATGAGCCACAGGAACATTCTGTGGCAGAAAAAGAAACATCATAATTTGTCGCTCTGCCCATCTGCCAGCTTGTGAAGGAAAGCCCTCGGAAAAATGAGGCATCAACTATACGATGCAAGAAACAGTGCTGTATACAGAGGCTTAGTACATTAGAGGAGAGGCATTGTGGGTAAGGATTTCATTCCAGGTACCTACTGTACAGTGTGACAGATATGTCAGGGGTTGGTAGTGAAATGCATTTCACAGAGGATTACAACAGAGTGTTTCAGCTGACTGCTAATGTGACTTAGCCTGAGGCCAGTGAACAACAGGCTCACACTCACACAAGTGCTTTGATGATATTAAACTGGCATAACATTATCGCCATACAGAGTCAGACATGGGGGGAGAGACAGAGTGAGTGAGGAGAGAGAGAGAGAGGGGGGGGGGGAGAGGGAAGGAGGCAGAGAGAGAGAGACAGGGAGGGAGAGAGTGTGGGCGAGAAGAGAGAGCAGTGTTGTAACTCATCCTGATATGCAAGGCTTATTCTCTCATGTATAATAATAATTCTGTCTGCCAGTGACAAACATGAAGATGCTTCATTTCTGGGACGGGAGCATTGAGCTCTCCAGATCTGCTCTGGCTGAAATAGTTTGTCATACTTTTGAGGTGCTGTTTTGCTAGAACACATTTCAGGTTTTAAAGGAAGGATTTAAAGGAAAGTATGCCTGTCATCGCTCACTCTAGTCGTAGATTCAGATCGATAAACGGTTAACAGTAGGCTATGTTTCCTTTGTTTACAAGGGTGTCTCATTTATACTGAAGTAGAAGAAGTAGACAAAACATTTGATAGAGAGAGAGGCAGATACTGTAGAGAAAGAGAGAGGGGATGGAGAATGTCATTACTCTATGTGTCGCAGGAAAAATGATTGTTCCTAATGGTCTGTGGGTGCTCCCAACTACACAAGGGAGTACCTTGTGAGAGCTAATTCCTATTGAATGAGACAGAACGATCGGTTGGCTTCCCAGAGTGACATTTTCTCTCGCCCGTTTATTTCTCCAGAGGAGTGGACATATTAGACATCAGTTCTAACGGTGGAGGCCCTGTAGGCTCAAAGGGGATCAGACTATTCAATATCTCAAGGACTCCAGTAAACAGCTTCAGTGTGAGAGCTGTAAGAACACTGAAAATGTTCTGAACACGGAGGGACAGTTAATGCTCAAACCATCTGTGTTTTAGATGGTTTAGGTCCACTTCTGTTTGTAGTGTATACAATGTGGGTAGTTTACACACCGTTAGCACTGAATAGTGTGGTAATATTTCTTTGATCAATGCTCTGCTTCATCATTTATCTTAATCATGTAGCTAACGTCCTCTGTCAATGTGGTATGTCCTAAACCGACCCATGGATTCTGGAGCAGGCTATGATGATGAACGCTTTTATCCAAAGTGCTTTACAAAGGTCTCTCATTCACCCAGTCAATTTGGGGTTCAGTGTCTCGCCCAAGGACACTTCGACATGTGGATAGGAGGAGCCGGGATTCGAACCGCCGACCCTGCGGTCATTGGATGATCCCCTCTACCTCCTGAGGCACAGCCGCCCCCAAATCTACCACCGCTCTCTTCTGGAAGGCTCCGGATAGGAGATGACCATGTCAGGCCACAATTGTCTCTGTTTAGAGTGTGAGGGCGATGTCCAGAATCTTCTCTTCTTTTGTTATCAGGGTTAGAGTGTGTTTGAATGTATTTATTATTTATGAATTGAAGAATACCCTCTATTCAAACTGAACGGTCTCTGTGATGTGTCAGTCTGCATGATTGACTGAAGATAGTAAAGTGGGTGTATTTTGAGTTGTGTGTTTGTTTGGTCTCAGAGGTGAGACCTCACTTTTTGTCAGGAAAAGGTTTTCATGAACAACATTCTGTTCTGCTTCTGCTTGTAAAACTGTTTTCCCCTTTGCAAGGATTTGAATGAATACTAAGTTGATGTTTTAATTGAGAATGTCTCTGTTTCTGTATAGTTCAATTTATTAGAAGGCTTGGGTCAGTAAGACCGAAAATCCAATTAATAAAGCATTCATACGACTGTCACTCTACCCAGAATCCCATGCAGCAGGTTGAGCTCAGTTCTTCTAGATGGAAGAAAACACTTCTTGTCTTTGAAATCGAGAGTTTAACATGTTTTTGAAAGATTTTTCAAGGTGCACACCCACATCCATTGTATGACCAAAACGGTGGTAGAGCAATTATCAGACTTTCTCAAAAGTGCTAGTAACGTTTTGATCTGAACCATTGTATATGTATAAGTAACCTTAAAACAGGGCTAAACATGCATTTTCCCTTTACTACTCCTTTAATAATTCACAGTGTTTCCACTCAAAACCTGCTGAACCCTCAAGATGGACCCTCAGAGGACCAGGGGTAGCGGGTGACATGAGGACATGCTCTCAGATACCTGCTCAGCCAACAGGATTATGTTGTCTAGGTGCTTTCTATAAATGACTCAACACTGGTGAGGACTGAGTGTTGAGGATGTGGGCATGTATGTATATTTGAGTATTAGTATACATATCTATACAGACTATGTATGTATGTATGTATGTATGTATGCATGCATGTACATCCTATATTTATGCATACTGTATGTATATGTCAATATCAATCAATCAATCAACCAATCAACCAATCAATCAATCAATCAATCAATCAATCAATCAATCAATCAATCAATCAATCAATTAATCTATCTATCTATCTAAATGTGTCCATCAGTTTCCCTAACTAATCAAGCTAGTTTTACCCTTTGAACAAGACACACACCGTGTTTGAGACACATATTTTTAGCTCACAGCTCACAGTGGTTAAATTATTAAAGCTGTTTTCTGTTGGTGAGAAAATTAATGTGACAGTAGTTTCTGAGGTGTGGATTGTGAACGGCTCCAAACTGAAGGGCAACAATAGCGCCACCTGGTGGGGATTTTTGAGGCTGTGTGAGAGAATTTAGAATAGGCATAGTTACACATATCCAGTATTCAATTTAATACAAAGGATTGTTCAGTATTCATTTGTTTATTTTTTATGTAGCCATTCAATATAATGGTGTTTGACAATGACATCTGTTAAACTGGAGAAAATCGTTTATTTAAAAAATACTATTGTGTATTACATTTTATGAAAATAACATGCAAAATATGACCATATTCATCTGTCTCAGAGGTCTTGCAATGGTAAAGACAAAGCAGCAATGTAGTATGAGAGAGCATTAGTCTGAATCTGAATGTAACTATGCATTGTCACATTGTATATAATACAAAAATCATGATGCCATCAAAAGCATTGTAGAAGTGTCTCTAATACAAAGGATATTTGGCAGGGACATAAACACAGATAAACAAAATGTTACAAGGCAAGATATAAACGTCAGTTAATCCATATCATCGAATCAGTTGGTTAATACTTGCTAATGACAAAATATGTTATAAATGCATTTAAACTAGTTAAGCATAGTCACCTAATGTTATGGGGAAAAAATCCCTCATGTGGTTGAGCCAGGCAGACTCTCTAAGACCCGGTCACCTCTCGACTCATTGGGACTTCTTCTTGACGGCCACCAGCTGGTTGAAGGTCTGCAGTCCCCAGTACAGAAGAGAGAGGGAGACAAAGGCCTGTACAACACACAGAGACAGCCCATGAGAACAGGCACCTCACCAGACTACTATATTGTTAGCGTTGCTATTTTCTGAAGTCTGGTTGTGTTGTGTTGATCTATAAAGATCCAGGTGTAAACTCCAGTCTACATGTATAAAGTACTGTTCACTCAAAGAATGGTGCTATTGTGCTACATAGAAACAATAATTGTGACAAAAGGACCATCTGAGGTTCTAGAACCCTCTTTCCTAAAGAAAGAGGGTAGCACCCTATTTTAAGAGTGTACAGCAAAAGTGATTGGCCAGCCATTTTCTGCCCTACAGAAGAAAGGAATATTGCCATTCACAGTGTGTATTTCGCCATTCAAAGTGAATAGCCGGCCGGAGTCGTAAGAGAACAGAGCGGCGGCGACCCACCGCGGAGGCAGGCCTGTGACGAGGACACTGCAAGCCTGCGGGACCAGCAGAGGTTAAGGACAAAGGTTAGGGGCAAATCATCTCCCATGATGCTCTCGCCTCGAGGTCAAGAGGTCAGCACCGTAGGGGGAACACACTGAGGGGGGGGGGGGGGGGGTTCAGACGAAAACGCCAACACACACACCACACTACCCCACTGTGTTCTGGGCCACAAACTGTATCCTATCTCCCGGACCGAGCCAAAACCAGGCCACTGACTGTCACAGGCACAAGGCCTGATGGGAAAAAAAGCAGCGTTTCCTCCTGGACACTGCAGCTGTGTTCCTCAGAGAGAGAGAGAGAGAGAGAGAGAGAGAGTGAGAGAGAGAGAGAGAGAGAGAAAGCAAGGGAGCGGAGGAGAGAGAGGGAGGGAAACAGACACTGAAATCTTCGTCTTTTCTTCCTGTCCCTACCTGTCCTGGCAAACGGGGCTCCCCACAGAGAGGCGGAGGGAGGGAGGGAGGGAGGGAGAGAGGGGAGGGAGGGAGAGAGGGAGGGGAGGGAGGGAGAGAGGGGAGGGAGGGAGGGAGAGAGGGGAGGGGAGGGAGGGAGAGAGGGGAGGGAGGGAGGCTTCCAAGGAGGAAAAAGAGATAACCCGGGCCAAGCTTCCCAAAGTCTGGGATGGATATTTTATACGCTGTAGCCATTTACACAGACCGTGAAGTTGCAGCGTTAGTGCCCATCGAGGAGATGGATGGGGTTCGAGGAGGAGAGGCGGAGCCCCCGGGAGAACCTCACAAATCACATCACACAGACGGCCGGACCCAGAGCCGACTGACGGTTCAATCAAAGCAGCATGTTTAGGAAGGCCCTGCGTACGTCCGCACCGGGCCGGGCTCCCATCCCTCCAGCCCCACTGTGCTACATTTTAATGGACTAGGGTGGAAATGCATGTGGGACAGATTACATGTGTGCTGTGGGGTTTTGGTCGTCTGCAAATAAGCACTACAAGCAGAGAACACTGGTTTCCAAAGTCGGAATCTCAACAAATCAGCTCACACACACTTTGTTTGGATTTGAGAGTGGGTACAGTACTTTGTTAAAGGACCAGTAGAAGAGAAGGAGTCATTTGTGCAGCGCAGGAAAGATCAAATGTATGCAGCTGATCTATGTTTCCTGCGGTTTCACATGCTTCATCCAGTTTGAAAAAGATGGAGCAGGAAAATGTTTTCCTACATAGGTAAGGAAGTCTATACTACTTGAGCTAGAATATATTTTGAGTGTGGTTCACAGAATGGCTATCAAAACAAGTAATATATATATATATATATATAAAAGCGGGGTCCAACATTCGGTTCACCCTCCAATACTGTACACTGACAACAGTACAGTTTCTAACACAGGACTAAGACTACACAGAATATGTTGTGTGGGGTTCTACGGTTGAGCCCACCTCCACTCAAGAGGGCGCTTGTGTTGGCGCTCAGGGCAGTACGGGGTTAACTCTCCAGAGCAGCTGCATTCGTGATTGAAACCCAAACAAGGCAGAATGGTTCCTGTCAGGGTGGTGATGTATGGGTTGTAATGGGATGTTTCCCGAGCCGCGCGTCCATATGGCTGCCTACTACGGTACACGTTAGGTAATCCACGCTGTCTAGAGGCGGAGAAGCAACACTCACACATCTGCATCCCAGGACTTACACACACACACACACCAATTAGACGTGACAGACATGAATACATGAATACATATAATGTACATGCTTGAACACGCATGCAAACACACACTCTCTCCCTCTTACACATACGCACAGACACACAGACACACACACACACACACACACACACATCCGCCTGGCTGGTTTTAGCCCATGTATCTTCACTATAGGCGGACATTGCTCTGCGCTCAGAGGAAGGATATGTGGAACAGGTCATGTCTCACCAGAGAGGCTGGTCTGAACTACAACCAGCCATGAGAAATATACCCAGCACACCCCCACAAAGGCACACACACATACATACACACACACACACACACACACACAAACTCCCACATACACACCCACACACACCCACATACACACTCACACACACATATGCACGTGTACAGGTGCATACACACGCACATAGTATACACACACACACACACACACACACACCCACATACACACTCACACACTCGTATGCACGTGTACAGGTGCATACACACGCACATAGTATGGACACACACACACACACACAGTACACTGCCAGTACAGGAAACATATATGAAATCATTGTGTAGTAATCCTTCACCAGCTTCTGCCTCTACTCTTTCAGCCTCTGTCAGGTGGCTCGCTGCGACTGTTGACGTTTCAGAGGTCAGGTCCCATTTCAGGTCAGCCCAAACCAACCCTGACCATTGCGGTTTTCCCTTCCTCCTTTGTGGAGGTCCGTTTACACGAGCGATAAATCACTATTACACGCGTAACTCCTCCCCCCCGGAGTCCTACTGTCTCTTCTCCAGGGGTCATCACGTTGGCACCTCACCTCGCCAGGGGGCCTCTACACAACACCTCACTGGTGCCCACAATGTCCAGGGTGATTTAGGTGGGGGCCAGCGGAGGGAGGAAGAGGGAGGGGGGGGGGGGGTGGTGGGGGGCGCTGGTGGAAAGTTGGCAGCCATGAAGGTGACGGAATAAAAAAAGAGGGGAAGATTGGAGGAGGAGAGGAGGAGGAGGAGAGGAGAAGTAAGGAGGAGGGGAGGAGAGGAGAGGAGGAGTAGAGGAAAGGAGGAGGGCAGAGCAGAGGGGGAGGAGGAGAGGAGGATGAGGGGGGGCTCAGCCTTGCAGGATCCTATCCTGTGCTCTTTGATGGTGCAGTCAGGAGAAGCCGGGGCTGTAGGGGCCTGAGTCTCGGTGGATGCTCGGTAAATCACTTCAATGGGATTCCACAGAGAAGGGATGAGGATGGATGAGTCCCCGGGGGCTTGTAAGAGAGATATCCTCTCCCCTCTGGCCTCCCTCGCTCCACCTCTACCTCTGCCTCTTACTCAAGGCCCCGCAACCTGGAAGAGCTGGTCCAGAGTCAGCTCCAGGGACAGTCCGGTGGATACGGTCTGGTCTACAGAGAGGGTAGAACTGATCCAGAGTCAGCTCCATGGACGGTCCAGTGGATACAGGCTGGTCTACAGAAAGGGTAGAGCTGATCCTGGATCTGTATAGAGGTGTCTGATGGATCAGTATTGTATTAATGCTGCTCTAGCACTCAGCCATGTTCTCTAGCACTCATCCGCCACTTAGCCCTCATCCTCTGTCTCCTCATGAGAACTCTAAAGGAACCATAACCATATCATCATGTTAGGTAATCGGGACTAGAGCAAGACTGGCTGGTGTGTGTGTGTGTGTGTGTGTGTGTGTGTGTGTGTGTGTGCGTGTGCTCGTGCGCATAGGCTATGTGCATTTATTTCTTGCTAAATCTTTAGTGAGTGTTATACTGGCACAGGAAATGCTTTATGTTGGTGACTTTAAAAAAATGTAGCTAAAGATTAGGCTACATGTTATTTTGTAATGCAACATGTTTGTGAACACAGAAATGCTCAAAGCATTATTGTCACTGCATGAAATAGGATTAGGCCTACTGTAGCCTATTGCATTTGGAAAGTAACACATAGAAGTTCATACAGTAGGCCTCTCAAAGTGTTTCTCTAGAGCTCCTAAGAAAAATCTAAATTTAATAAACCGCTCAAAAATCCAGCCAAACACTAGAATGACACTGTCCAACATCTACAGTAGATTTCCGCGGCTTTAGGCCTACCTGGCGTGTGTCTGGACAACGTAAACCAAGCGGCTACGCTTGAGCGACACGATCCCCAGCACAGACTTATAGGATTTCACACCGCCGGCACTGTTTACTCGGATCGTTACGGAGGAGAACTCTCCTCCCTGTCAGATCCGTCCGCTTTAAACCCGGAGAGCTTTCCTCTCCTCTCCTTTCCTTTCCATCTCTGGGAGATTTCAGATGATGTCATTTTCCCAGAGTTTCCATAGCCCCGAATGATCTCGTAACCTCAGCGCCGCTGCCGCTGCCACGCCATATTCCCCTCGGAAAAGCGCGCTAACCTCTCGCACCTGAGAGCCAGCTAGTAAAAACAACAGTCGCAGATAACGTCTCTCTCTCTCTCTCTCTCTCTCTCTCTCTCTCTCTCTCTCTCTCTCTCTCTCTCTCTCTCTCTCTCTCTTTCTCTATTTCTTTCTTTCTCTCTCTCTCTCTCTCTCTCCCTCTCTCTCTCTCTCTGGCTGATACTTGTCTCTTTTTATCTCCTGTTTTAGGGTCAGGGCTTTGACAGTCGGGTGGGGCTGTGGGATCGTGGGATACGTAGTTCTTTGTAGGAGTGTCAGGTGTCGAGGCAGATAAGGTCGCTAGGTGAGCTTTTGTGTTCACGTGAACTTGATAATATTTTTCTGACCTCTTAGACTGCATGTGAAATATTTTCCTTTGCCTCAAACACGGAAAAGTAGGTGTTGAGACTGACAAAAACAGAAGTAGAGCGGTGAAGAGAAATATTATTTGAAAAAAGGAGTGAATGTTGGATATGCTCTCAACCATGGTAGGGCCTACTGCACTTACAGTAATAGACATTTCTGTATCATTGGTACCAAAGAGACTGAAGTCAGTCGTACTGTAGGCTACTTGCGTCTCGTTCCCTCAGTCAGCAGAGAGGAAACCTTTAGAGACAGGTTTTTATGAGATCTCCTCCTAAATTACAATGACATCACTGGTAGTCAGGGGGTAGCCTGTTCACTGAGGAGACTCCATTACTGAGCTGAGCCAAGGCCGGGGTCTACGGCACGGCCCTTCATGCCTGCAGGCACAACCCTGGCTCCGCTCGAAACAACCATGCGTTACATCATGACGGGCCGGTCCAAATGTCCTGCCCCCAACTTCACCACACACATGCATCCACACTCTCTCTCTCACACACACACACACACACACACACACACACACACACACACACACGCACACACACACACGCCTGCCCCCAACCTTGCCATCAACACTCGCACACAAGCACACGCACGCCCGCACACACACGCACACACACACCTTCAGTCCATATAAAACCGCATGGGCTCCATGTGTGCCACACAGACGTTGGGTGTGGGTTGTGTGTGTGTGTGTGTGAGTGTGGAGGGTAGGTAGTTGGGTGTGTGTGTGTGTGTGTGTGTGTGGAGGGTCGGTACCACAGTCCTGCTTTACAGGTCAAGCCTGCAGCTTTACAAGGGAAATCTCCAGAACCACTATAAAGACCACAGAGAGCTTTAAGGATGCCGTATATCACACCACTGGGCTTTAAGTGCTACAGCCCGACCTACTTTTGTAGTTTTTGTAGTTTTTTTTCCCCATGTAGAGTGAGCCTTTGAATGAGCCTGAATACAATTAAATGTGAATCCCCCCCCCCTCCCCCTCCCTCTTTTGAGTCACTGTTAATTGATTGGTCGACATCAAAACACGTCTCTCCCTGGCTGTTCACCCCGAGAATCAGACCCCTACATCATTACTGTACCTCAACTCTCTTTTTCTTCTCCTCGTGCCATATTAATGGGCAGCAAAGCCCAAAGTCAGGAACCGTTTCATGAAAACCGTTATGGTTTTCAATGAGCACCACCTGCGCAAGTGATATTCATTCAACTCACACTCGAACACTGGGACTGGGAAAAGGGCTTCATTCATTCATTCAAGGCAGCCAGTCTATAAAACATAAGATGACATCAATATAACACCGACATGTAGCATGTCCTACTGTACATACTGTATATCGCAGCTTCGTACGGAGATGTCGATGAGGAATAGAATCGGATCCGAAATCAATGAATGCCGTTCAGAAAATCAGGACTCGTTTTATCATGAGAGGGGAAAGCTGTGAAGAACCGTCCCGCGGTCCTTTGAACACCTGAGGGAGCAGATGTGGAGCGACGCCATAAAAGGGTGATTCAGCGCTCACATGCAAATCTCATCAGCAAGGCATAGTTAGTGGCAGACCAGACTAATCGCTTCCAGAAGTGTTGCTTTCTCTCAAACTGGCTGGGATGGCAGGTATGAAGGCAGGGAGAGAGGGAGGGAGAGAGGGAGGGAGAGAGAGAGGGAGAGAGGGTGAAGGGGGAGGGAAGGAAGGAAAGAATGAGGGAAAGAGAGAGAGAAAGGGAGGGAGATAGGGAAGGAGAGAGGGAGAGAGTAGTGAGGGAAGGAGAGAGAGAGAGTAGGAGGGAGAGAGGGAGAGAGAGAGAAAGAGGGAAGGAGAGAGAGAAAGGGAAGGAGAGAGGGAAGGCGTGGGATGGAGAGAGAGAGAGAGAGAGAGAGAGAGAGAGAGGGCACATAATGAGAGGTCAGCCATGGATCTACAGCTTGGCTGCTAGTGCCAGAAACGCACACCAATTTTATGGTCAATTGGGCCATGCATCTGGAGTCATACATCACATGGCTGTGGGGCTGGAGCTAGCGCCAGCTAGTATACTGTACACACACACACACACACATACACACAAACACTCTCTTACACACACACACACACACACACACACACACACACACAAACACTCTCTTACGCACACACATACACACACACACACTCACACACACATGCACACACACACACACACACTCACACACACACACACACACACACAAACACTCTCTTACACACACTCTCTTACACACACACACATACACACACAGAGACTCACACACACATGTACACACACACACACACACACACACACAAAGGAACATAAATATACCTCGCTAAAGTGAAGTCACGACTACACATAATACACACAAAGGAACATGAAGTCACGACTACACATAACACGTCTATAGTACATTCATGCATGCAGGCCGCTTTACACCTGAACACAAAGCAGCTTCATCCACACGAGCTCGTCTGGCTACAAGCTGCCCAGGGCTCTAACTAGGCCTAATGGCCCCTTAAGACTGGCTGTCAACTCTACTCAGCGTCACACACACACACACACACACACACACACACACACCCGCACGCACAACACACGCTCACTCACTTACTCACTCACTCACTCACTCACTCACTCACTCACTCACTCACACACACACACACACACACACACACACACACACACACACACACACACACACACACACACACACACACACACACACACACACACACTCCGTCTCCACTCCCAGGCCACACCCACAGCAGCAGGACCAGAGGGCACCCTGCTAAGTGCACTATTTCAGGAAACATTTTGTTTGTTAAGTGGACTGTCACTGTCGTTGTCAGGCAGTGTCCTTACTGATCACTGGTGGTGTCCAATCACACCATGCTGCGATACCCTGGATTATGTGAGCTAATACGATGTGTGAACACTGAGAAAAGATACATGAATCTGAGATTGTCTTCAATTGTATTCTCCACTAAATACCATTTATCACTGAGCGTTCTCATTACAGTCAAATTACCATGTGAATTCCATCCAGTTCATCTGAGTCAAATGAAAATACGCTGTGTTCTGCTATAGTGCATTTTATGGGTTTTACTAGATGACTGTAAAGTGTGTGTTGTGCGTGTGTGTGTGGTCGGGGGTCGGGGCGCCTACCTCCATGGGCACGGCCAGCGAGGGCAGGGGTGACGCCAATGCGCCATATCTCAGCATCACCGCCATGACAGCACAGCGCAGGGTCTCCAACATGGCCGCCGTGGGCCTGGGTGGGGGGGGGGGAGGGGACAGGAACGGTCACTAATGACAGGGTCAATGACATTTTAAACCCAATTTCAAGCTAATTTGCTTATTAAACTGAATTTCGACGGACGACTTAAAAAGTGGATCCATCAACCTGGATGGAGGGGGGGGGGCGGGGTTTCCTGTTTTTATTGTGTGAGCTGATTGAGTTTTGAGTGAGTTTGACCTCCAGCCTCTTGCGGCGTGGCGGCGTGCCGGTGGGTCGTCCCTCTAGAGCGGAGGAGGAGAGGGCGGGGCCGGACCGTACCTCTGATCGATGATGAAACCCAGAGACGTGAGGGTGAGGAGGATGTAGCCCGTCATCAGCACCACCGTCAGCTGAGGCAGCAGCTACACACACACACACAATAACATCCAATCAGATTTAAGAATAGAACAGTCAAATATCATAAACAACTTTATGGTGATTGTGTGTCTCTGTGTGAACTCTTCATCACTGTAAACGAGGGAGACCTCAGTGCTTCACGGGTATAAATACGGGCTTGAAATGGAATGAAATAAACTGACCAACACAGTGACGGCGCTGTGCATCGTCATTTAAACTTCACAGTTGAGGGCAAAAGACTAACATCAAGCATGGTTAATTACGACCGCAGGTGTGCTCCCCAGCAATACCCCTACCCCCCCCCCCCCCCCCCCCCCCCCCCCAACACTGTGTAGCTCTGACGATTAACCATGAGGTAAAACAAACCCTTCGTTTCAGTCTCCAGTCCACGCTGTAGTGAGGTCTGGCTGGACTCGTTACCATTCGGGGATATGGGGGGGAAAAAAACAGGTATTTCTTTAAACCAATCACAATCGTTGTTGGCGATGCGGTTGCTAGGTTGTTGTTGTTTCGCATAGTCTGGATTGAATCTGATTGGGCGGACGACGGATTTCGCTGCCACTGATTGGGCAATGACAAGGCTTATCCCCAAAATCTACATCCGTTGAGTCAGACTAACCACGAGGCAATCCTCCCCCCAGACGCTCTCCAAAGACCTCCACCGTGCCAGGGGACTCGACCGCAACGGAGAAGCTTTTCGGTTCGTAGCCCAAAACCCATGAACCGAGCCAAGACAAACGCCGTGAGAGCCCAGATCCCGTACAGATTCACACCGACCTCTGTGACCCGTTGTGTTCGGCTCGCACACAACCCCGACGTCTGGGTTAGACGGATCCAGTGCGCTGAGTAGTCGATGTCTGTCCTAATACATGAAGCCTGGCCTGCAGTTGGCTGAGGGGAACAGCTGTAAGCTAGCTCTCTCCAGAGAGCGCTGGTCTGTCAAAACCCGTTTGGATCTTCCAACACTCGGCTCCCAGACCCTCACAGCCCAAACTCACCAGAGGGCCCGTGGGCGTTCTCGACAGGCCGCACAGAACGTATATAAAACATCAACATATCAACAGGAAGCAATAAAATATGATTTCTTAATGTTTATCCAAGAGCCATAATCTTTAAGTTCCTATATTCCCCCAAGTCCACACATGGGAAAGGTGAGAGATGTTTGGGGTTCTCTGTGGTAGTTTAAGGGGATAGAAGACACTTTTTTTGCAGCTTGTCTCCATTACAGGGATATACAGTAAAAGCACCCCTGACAATACCAGTGTCTGTAATCCCAGTGTCAGTACATAACAGCGCACTAAAGGAGTTGTATTAAGTACTGTTCTGACGATACCAGTCGATCCGTCGTTAAGAATGATCACCACCATCAATGTGTGTGTGTGTGTGTGTGTGTGTTATTGCACCCATGTTACCCTCACGCCACCCCAAGGCAGAGTGAGTTTAGTCACATGATCTTTAGTGTGACTATCTGAATCCCAAAGGAACAGTCTCTAGACACTACCCAGCATTCCTTGGGAGGAAAAGTCAATGGGTTGTAGTGACATGGAAAGTTCTCGTATTCACAGGAGGCAAAAAAAATAATCAAAATGTTTAGATTTTTCATGCGTTTTCAGCGTGCTAATTTTCAATTTGGTCCCATATCGTATTTCAACAATAACAGCTAGAGAAAAGAAATGAATTTCAACATCTGCTTGCTCTTCAGTTACTTCAACAGCAGACTGATTGTGTTATTGTTTCCATTATTCCTTGAGGCCCGGGGATTATCTTATTATTCTGACCATTATCACCATCATTATTACTATTAAGCATTTCAATACAAGGGTCTAGTCGAATTCTGCTGAATCGGTCTCCATTTGGGCAATATATGCCTCTTGGTCATGGACATAAAATACATCATAGTGACCCTGAACTAACTTGGACTGTGTAGGCCTAGTGCCATTGGCATAATTGAAGAGTAACTTCATTTGTTGTAAAAATAGAAATGTTTTCATGGCTTTGAATTAGCCCTAAGCCCATAAATTGTATAGCAGTGTATCACCAATTGTCATTCTAAATAAGCACCTATGTATGGGTATAAATACAGACATGGGCATGATTTACTGTCCAGTCAAAGTCTTAACGTTGTTATTTTCCATGGAAGGACTGATTGCTGCATCCTGAAGGCTATTTGGGTTGGAAATGGTTGACTTGGCAATTAAAGCGTTTGTGTTCACCGTTGGACCACCAGCTGCTACTGCTGTTTCTCTGGGGACTGAAGGGGGAACCCTCGACTGGGCCTACGTGGAGGGGGGGACCACAACTAAGGGAACACCACGGAGGTAGGAATCACAAGAAGACAGGGCATTTCATTTGGAGTTTGAATGCTGGGTGGGACAGCAAATTTTGGCTAACCAAAACTATGCCTGGGGAAAAAGGGCGTCCAAAGATAACTGCTGAGGAGACCTGACTGCTGTTTTTGAAGGAGGGAAAGGGGTCTTTTGGCTCAGAGATTGGAAAATAATAGACAAAGGTTGTTCTAAAGAGGAATGGCGATCACTCATTCTGTCCCGATTTCCCTCTTAACTGCTCAGTACATAGACAACACAACCCGACCATTGACACGCCACAACAATGCGCTGAAGTGAATACTGTCTACACGCATCACTGAATCAAAGTATAAAAGCATCTGTTGATGACTTGGGCCAGCTGACCACTGTGTGTGAGAAGGCCAGAACTCACAGAAAGATGCGGCAACTCAATCCCACTTCTCTATGACATGATCAACTTTTGCGGTCGACAAGTCCTTTGAAGGCTACCTACCAACTTGGCCGCAAACAGATGGTGGTAAACTCCCAGGACCAGAAGAAACTGTGTGCACACGTAGACCTGCAGGGTCAAAGGCCAGCTGGGGTCATGCGGCTTCTCGTCCCCTGTCAGCTGAAAATGGAAATATCGAAAATATCATCAATACATCCAAAGCAGATTCCTGAATACTGAGAGAGAGAGAGAATGCAGACATTTGAACTGGTAATGTAGTGTATATATCACAGATCCAAACCATCTATGGAGGGTTTGCTTTTCATAAGATACATTTGTTCAGTACCTCAGTACATTGTAGCCTAGTTCTAACTTTGGTCAGAAGCTGTTCGTTTTTTGCCACACTCTTTCTGGGGGTTTCCAGGCGCCTTGTGTGTCAACCCTCACAACACGCACTCTGTAGAGAGTCCAACTCACTGCTCTGCTTTGCCTCAAAAGCTAACACAGTCAACCCTCCCTTCTCTCTCTCTTTCTTTCTCTCTCTCTCCTTGCTTTCTCTCTCTCCCTCTTTCTCTCTCTCTCTCTCTTTCTCTCTCTCTCCTGAGAAAATAGAGAATATCAACACCCATGCAGGCTTACAATGGGAGGTCTTTCATCGTATTTCGGTCAGATTCCAGTGCCCTCCACATGTTAAGAATCACCATTCAGAGTTTAGGGGCCGATTTAATTGTGAAGGCAAAGGGGTGTAGGTTTTTGTTCTAAGTGTGAAGCATGAGGGATCTAAATATGTTCCACCATCAACGCTATTTCAAAGCTAACCGCTGGGGCACCAGCAGGGCCGTTACTGTTACACACACATAACCTTTACACACACACACACACACACACACACACACACACACACTCTCTCTCTCTCTCTCTCTCTCTCTCACACACACACACACACACACACGCACACACTCACACACACTCTCTCTCTCTCACACACGTGCACACTCTCTCTCTCTCTCTCTCTCTCTCTCTCTCTCTCACACACACATACGCACACTCTCTCTCTCTCTCACACACACACACACACACACACACACACACACACACATACACACACACACACACACACACACATACACACATACAGTACACACACGCACACACAAAACGAGACTTTTGATCCCACACACTTGGTATTTAAAGACTGGTGAAAATTAGCCTATTGTGTTCCCTCAACAAAGACTTTATTTGGTGTGGTGCGTTCTTGTAAAGCTTGTTAAAATGTTGTGCGAGTCACTGGAATCCTGCTTTGGAGAATGATAGGTGACCGTATAACGTTATGCGGGTGTTAGATTTAAACTGCATGCCTGATGTGCAGACGCCAAAATCAACCTTAAAAATGTCTCATCTTCTCCCAGTCTTTCCTTTCGTTCTATCTCTCTATCTCCCTCTCTCACGCTCCGTCTTTCTTTCTTTCTTTCTTTCTTTCTTTCTTTCTTTCTTTCTTTCTTTCTTTCTTTCTTTCTTTCTTTCTAACTTGTTTTCTTTCTTTCTAACTTGTTTTCTTTCTTTCTTTCTAACTTGTTTTCTTTCTTTCTCTCACGCTGTCTTTCTTTCTCTTTCTCTCTCTCTCTCTCTCTCTGTAATACACTAACTTGTTTTCATATTGCATGATATCATACTAGATAATATGACCAGGAATAATAATAATAATAATAATAATAATAACAACAACAATTATTTTTCTTCTTCTTCTGATAATAATAGCTGATAATAATAAGTAAGATGGCGTCTCTCTCACCGTGTCAGCCTCTGCATGCTCTCCCAGCCGTGGTTTTCCGGGTTTCCAGCTCGGTCCTTTGAACATGACGGACAGCTTATTGATGATCTTAGTGTAGCGCCTGAATCTCCTCCACACGTACTTATAATAATGTAGCTAGAGGTGAAAAACAAAGACACGTCATTAGTTATATCACAAGCGGTACAGTATATCAACGCCATAACATAACTCCACATAAACGTCTTTGATAATAGTATCAATCTTTGTCTCAATTAATCCTGTTCCATGTCGTTCGAAGTAGACTAGACCTGCTGTTAGTCACCAGTGATGTGGTGGTGGGGGGGGGGGGGTTGTGAAAAGTGAAAATAATCAAACATAACTCCAAGCATTTCATTTGACTGGCCTCGTTCACCTCTGCCGAGTAGTTTGTTTAAAGTGGAGTAATAATGTTATGGTTCCAGCATGGCTGCTGCAGCAGCAGGGAAACCTGAGCTGCTCCTCCATCTCCGACTGGACTGGGGGGTGTTTACTCCCAGTCTGATACACCAGCACTCACTACGCCACCCCACTGATGTCATACTGGGACCAGTATGATGTATAGTACAGCCAGCCGTACTGCCGGTTCTGTAGGGTCAGCTCAGCTTTAACATGCTAGCTGCTACAATAATGTGAGAGTATCTGAGAAACTCTTTGTCAGAATATCAGAATTACATAATGGTATTTAATGCATTATATTGTATAATTCCATTAAGTATGCTATCAGAGAGGCATTTCTTAAGCCTTTTCTGAAGGAGACTGACCTGAACGGTGATGATCTCAAACGTTTTGATTGGATGGACAAGACCATAAACAACTTTGTCCGTCTCTGGAGCAAAGGTCCCTGGTGGAACAATGTGAATAAGGATAATCCTGGATCCATCCCATACAGTAAGATACAGTTACATTATCTGCATATTGAGCAAAGTCAGTTGTCATTATAGAAGAATGCAATTGGTAAAGATGGTGCTCAATTGCAATCTGCACTCACCAAACAAACGGTCCCATATGATCAAGACTCCCCCGTAGTTCTTGTCTATGCAGTAAAGGTTCTTCCCTGCAAGAGAAATGGGACGTAAAAGAAAATATTTCCTATTTGGATTTGAATTAAAGAATAATGGATCCCAGTTAAGATGAAGTGCTGTGTATCCATATGTTATGAATGTGATATAACCACCAATGTGAGATGTCAGAATGTGTTATTGCCACCTTTATAAACCCTTTATAAAGAATGACATACAGTTATGACACATGTGAAGTGCTTAATGAAGCCTTCATAAAGAATGACAGTTAAGGCTCCCACAGAGTCGGGCGGAACGTACGCGGAACGGACTCCGCAGAGGTCCGCGTCGCGCACCGGTGTCACACAAAGCGGGTGTCACATGCAGCCTTTTTGGAAAATGTAGTAAACTGGCATGACAAATGTAGAAAAAGGTACGCGGTGGTACACTCGACTATGGAACCTCAAACGACTGTGGACAGGCCGCGCGGAGTCCGGTCCGCTCACAGTATGCCCGACTCTGTGGGAGAATTTACAGTACATACTGTATGCTTTATAACACGTGTGTAGTGCTTAATGAGGCCTTCATAAAGAATGACAGTTACAGTACATGTTCTTTATAACACGTAATTAACACTTAATGAAGCCTTTATAAGCTGCACTCCATCTTAAGCGGGTCTGAATAATGTATGTAAAGTCTGACCGTGATGAACTCTGTGGTGACTGGGGGTGTTGAGGACCCACTCCAGGGGGCCCAGGTCTCTGATCACCTGACCGGCACACAGAACAGCATCGGGAAGTTTGGATCAGTGCATTTCAGAAATGCTCCACAGTACAGCTGAGGCTGCTACAGTATGTTTTTGATGATTTCGTAAGTACAGTAAATAATATTTTCTACCTCAATTTCACTGACCGTGCAAAATTTTATTTGATAAACTACTACGCTCTGAACTCCAAGAACTACAGGAAGAGCGAGGTGGCCAAATTTGCCAGATGGAAAGAACAATATTTATAGACTAGAAGTGAAACAAAAACTGAAGAGGAGAGGAGCCAAGACCATTGGGAGGTCGACACTGCTGATAATGCTCTTTACACAGTTACACACACTGGCAGACACACACACACACACACACAACACAGTACACACACACACACACACACTCTCACACAACAGAGTACATACACACGCTCACACAACAGAGTACACACACACGCACGCACGCAAGCACGCGCACACACACACACACACACACACACACACACACACACACACACACACACACACACACACACACACAATCATTATCCAGCCTTAAAGCACATATTTCTGAAGTAACAAGTTTCTCTTTGGGTGTGACTTTTACAGAGATTTTGATGTTTGAGTCCACAAGTGGTCGTACAGTCTGGGAAACGTGCACAACTGGACAGAACGCCTCCCTGATTCATTATTTCCATGTAATGAGTCGTCTGGCAAGAGCCGGTTTTATCTTGAATGAAAAAGGTCTCTGCACTTCACTCCAGTTCTAACGCTGGGTCGAGGCGGGAGAATAGCGCACCAATAAATTACACGACATCAAAAAAGTCTATAAAGAAGGCATAAATTACATCCCCCAGAAATTTGTGAATGTTATGACTGTTTTCACTAAAAGTGTACTAAAAGATGGAAGCGATTCCAAAATCCACTCTTTCTCCTTAATGATTGGGAATTGTAAAAGTGATACTCCCAGTTGCTTTAAAAGAGAGAGACTGGTTATGCTTCTGTTTGGAATATTTCATAAAATCTCATTATTTTTTATTAAACGCAGGTTTTGAATTTAGTCGGGGATCTACGAAGGCTCCCTGAGGCAACACAGGGACTTGGTGAGATAGTTTTCAGTCACACAGGATCCATCTCTCCACCGTTGGCAGAACATAATACTGCATCTTCATTGATTATGTGTGAGACGACAAATACTGTAACTAAAGTAATATTCCATTCAAGACACAACCATTGTCATTCAATACACTGGCTCAACATCAAACCCAAGTCGTACTGTAGGTAGCCTAGTGTCCAGTGTTACAGTAGGTAGCCTAGTGTCCAGTGTTACAGTAGGTAGCCTAGTGTCCAGGTTACAGTAGGTAACCTAGTGTCCGGTGTTACAGTCGGTACCCTAGTTTCCAGTGTTACAGTAGTTAGCCCAGTGTCCAGTATTACAGTAGGTAGCCTAGTGTCCAGTGTTACAGTCGGTACCCTAGTTTCCAGTGTTACAGTAGTTAGCCCAGTGTCCAGTGTTAGTCGGTAGCCTAGTGTCCAGTGTTACAGTCGGTAGCCTAGTGTCCAGTGGTGGTGTGTGTTGGTACAGTATTCACCTCAGTGTGGATCCAGAACTGGTAGAGCAGGTTGAACTGGATGTGAACAGCAAACACAGAGGGAGGCAAGACCAGCGCCATGGGCAGATAGAACACCTGAGGAGCACACAACCACAAGATAGATAGATAGATAGATAGATAGATAGATAGATAGATAGATAGATAGATAGATAGATAGATAGATAGATAGATAGATAGATAGATAGATAGATAGATAGATAGATAGATAGATAGATAGATAGATAGATAGATAGATAGACATATACTGTAGATAGATAGATAGAGAGATAGATAGATAGATAGATAGATAGAGAGAGAGAGAGAGAGAGAGAGAGAGAGAGAGAGAGAGAGAGAGAGAGAGAGAGAGAGACAGACAGACAGACAGATAGATTTTGTTTGGATTTCTAATATCAGGGAAAAGAAAATAATAGAAATAGAATAGAATAGAGTAGATGGTTTGTGGGACCAGTACCCATGATGAGAACTGCTGGGTGAGAGACTGTCTGAGGGCGGTGGACAGGTTGTAGAACTCTGAGCTGTGGTGGACCTGGTGGGCGGCCCACAGGAGGTTCATCTCTGTGTGTGAGGACACACACAAGCACACACACACACGCACACACACACACACACACACACACACACACAAAGAGAGAGAGAGACAAAAACACCTGATCAATCAATATTGTCCAACAGTCCAACTCTTTAGTTACATACACAATACACAAACCGCCCACTTCTCAATCTTAACATCTACAGCACATGGAACAATAATGACCGACAATTGACCTGTACTGTAGGCCCCTACTGTCCTAACAGGGCTTCCAGAATGGGCCTTGAAATCTCACAAAACGCCAACATATCAGCGTGAAAACACACAAATGATATATTATTATTATTATTATTTTTATTTTTTTTTACAAAATTCAGCCTAAATCTAAAAATCAGCCTCACGCGAGCAGCCCCTCCCCCCTCCCGCTAACAACCTTGTCCTAAGCTGTTGGTTTCTACTACACTATTATGACAACAAGGGTATTAGTGTGCAGCTGGTGAACATCCAGGCACATCCCAGAGCTCCTGTTTCCATTTCTTCACTGTGTTCTGGAACTTGCTACATTAATATCAGCGTCACACTTCATTTTAACATCCAAAGAGACATGCTTGTTAAGTTTCACTGTATCTTCCAGCTCGATCCGGACCACCCATGCGTCTGTGCGTTTTGGCACCCCCCAGAATCTCTCTGGCTTCTGCCGTACATGAGAGTGCAGCGACCTTCAACTAGCCTGGTACCACATACACCCGTATAGGCTATCTATAGTAACATATGCATTACATTCAAAGCAGAGAATGTTATTAAAAAGCCATTACAACTCCATGCGGTCGCCTTGATGTGCCAGTGTAATGTTTGATTACGTGATGAACAGTAATAATAACAATGGTTTATATCAGAGCTGGGGTTACAAATCGCGGACAAAGTTTGCCTATGAGGACTAAGAATAGGCAGTCGGCGCACAGCGCATATGATGAACGCACGCGGACACTCCCCGAGGCTGACTCCATTCTAGCTGGCGAGATCGTTCAAAAGTCACATCGCGAGGAGGGAGGAGGGAGGGGGCGGTCCGCCTCTCTCGGTGTTTAATAAACTTCTGAATTCTATCGAAACCAGAGGTCATAAAACCCAATTGGTCGAGCCGTAGCACCTGAACAAACACTCCCAGGAGAAGGGTTGTGTGAAGGTGTGTCCGACAGCACAGACATGTTCATTCTCACACACCTTGGGGCGGACGCAAGGCCCCGAGAGCTCGCTTGTCAAACCGTCAAAATCGGCAGGCCTCGCCCCAGGAGGAATTCCCACCGCGCAGGAGACCAGCGGGGAGAGTCTCTCACCTCTGGGTGGGAAGTACCTGACCGCCGCTTCACACCTCCCGCACGTCAGCAGGTTATTACCCGGCTGCAGCGCGTGTGAGGCGATGGATGTGTTACAGTGTGCAGGACTTTTTACATTCAGCTACATTGAAAGATTATTTCAGTCTTGTTTTGCATTCCGTTTATAATGAAATGGAACCTGTGGTTAAGTCTCGAGAGAGAGAGAGAGAGAGAGAGAGAGAGAGAGAGAGAGAGAGAGAGAGAGAGAGAGAGAGAGAGAGAGAGAGAGAGACTGAGGGAGAGAGAGAGATAGAAGGAATGAGAGAGACTGAGGGAGACAGAGAGAATCTGAAAGACAGAGATACTGAGAGAGAGAGAGACTGAAGGAATGAGAGACTGAGAGAGAGACTATGGGAGAGAGAGCGAGAAAGAGACTTAAGGAATGAGAGAGAGAGAGCAGAAAGAAGAGAAAAGTGTTTCTGTTTCTACACATCCTCCTGTCAGGCGTTGCGGTGGGAGTGAGATGGAGCGTCTCGTTCAGAAGCACAAACTGAGAGCAGATAATCCAGCCATTGTTGGATTCCGCCAGCCAGTCCAAGCCTTTTTTTTAATCCCAGGGGGGTTCGGGGGGTGGGCGGCGGAGGTGGGCGGAGACAGGCCGGGGCCGGTTAAAGATTGATGCGGGGTGTCACTGCTAGGAAGAATGAGCTGTTAGGCTTCACTGCAAGCTCATGTCCTCATCCTGGGGCTCAGCAGGACACCACATAGTTTGGCAGGGTCTATTCAGAAGGGAACCCCCTTTAATGATGAGAACCAATGCCACAAGAGTCTCCTTTTCCCAGCCACAGCACAAACGCAGAGGACTGCATTTATACTAGTCTCTGGTGGGCCTGTTCATTTTTAGGATTCTCAGGCATACTGTTGGTTTGTTGATTTCGTTCTAATTTGCCTGATTTTAATTTGAATATGCAAAATGGAGACAATCAATCAATCAATATCCTTTATTTAACCAGGTAGAAAAAAAACTAATTTAGACTAAAATCTCTTCTGGCCAATACAAACAGTAAACAGGACTTACAGAACAAAAACTTTGTCCGTCTCTGGAATACTAGAAACAGAGACAGGAAGGAATTGTCATGTGGGTCCAGCATTTCTTACTATGAAGTAGAGTGTAGTAAGTGAAATTAAGGTGAGAGTTGACAACTTCGACTTGAGTTGAACCCGTTACAAAAGATACAGCCAGGTATTTTGTCTCAAGATAGAACAGTCGTTACATAACATCATGCCATATAACCACTCACTGGCCTCCGATACCTCTTACAGCTTGAGTCATCTACGCTATCTTCAGTAAAGTAAGATCAGGTGACAATCAACACAAATGATAACCTTATATATTTCCTGGAGTGATATAGATACCTTTGAGTACAAAGTACACTTCCTATACTGTAGATGATGGTAGAGGGACTTTTACTGCTCAATCTCTTTCAAACATGTACGTTTGAAGACTTTTTTACTGTAATAATAGTGGACTGCTTAAATTGCCACCCTCTGTGACCAAACCTCAGAATAAAAAGCATTGCCTTTGATGCATTGTGCAATCTTTGAGTGGCCAGCTGACCTGTCAATCACGTTGGTAATGGGCTGTGAACAGTTTTCTGTGTTTGGATTGGAGGTCCTTGCATGAGGCGCCAACCTAAATAGTATCGTGTGGATTCGGGGACAGCAGGCTAACTCCCCCCTGTCAATGTCCTGACTTTCCTTTGTCCTCAGACCCCAATCACCCACACAACACCAAACCACACAGCTAACACTACGGGGTCACACTCACTTACAGTCAAAGGTGACTTTATTCTATTCTTTTCTATATTCTTTCGCTTCAAGATTAGGATTTGACTGACGCATCGTGTGTCCACTAGGGATGTAATGATAACCGGTATAATGATAAACCGCCATCAAGTTTGATTACATTTACCGCAATAAAATTATCATCACAACCATGTTTGATTTCTGCGCTTTGAAAAATTCACTGTCAATACTGTCCAGCGTCAACCAAGTTAGCAACAGTCTCCGAGACGCATTCTTTTAATGTTTATGCAAACAAAAAGAGCATAGTGCTGCTAATTTGATTTGTGGTTTTCAATGTAAAGTTTGGTGAAAAGATTTCAGTGTATCAGTAATTTTAGAACATTTTCAACACATTTTATAATACTGTGATAGTACCGATAACCGTGATAACTTTGGTCACTATAATCGTGATGTGACGTTTTCATACCGTTACATCTCTAGTGTCAACACATGTCTAAATAACAGAGAAAGTATCTGTTGAGCGAACGGAGCACACGAGGGCAGTAAACCCCTGGCCAACAGGAGCGCGCAGCTTGGCTCTGCACGGTCGCTAGGCTCATCACAACAACCCTCCTCTGGTCCTCTCTCGGCCCAACCTAGCTCCCTTACACACACAAACAGACCCCTGTCCTCACTCACACTCACAGACATCACACCCACGGAAGGAAGACACAGGCCAAATAAGGCCCAAGCCTGCAGACTGGCACGTACGGATACTGACACACACACACGCACGCACTAAGACAGCGAGCGAGTGAACGTGGTGACCTGTCGGCCATTGTTGATATTATCCCTGGGTCCCTGAGGGGTCCTCTGGGCTCTCGTAGCTCGGCGAGCCCCCACTTCCTGACCCGGTCAGGCTGCGGATTCTTTTGTACGCCCCCCAACCTGCGCCGGGGCAGGAACTTCCAGTCAGGGCGAAGATTTATGAAGCCCTCACCGCCACGGTTGGTGGCGGGGGGGGCGGCTGGTTAACCCCCGCCCGCCACACGGCCTGAAGAGCTCCTCTTCAAACAATAACATTCAGATCGGCCGCGCCTCCCCGGGGGACGCGGCGGACGCAGCGCCGGGCAACGCAGGGGGGAGGAGCCAGAGAGCGCCAGGCTGAGCACATCTGGTAGTCCTGACAACTACGGCTGTCGGCAGCGCTGGGAGACGGGCTCTGTGCTAATGCCAGACACACACACACGGACAGTATGGGACCCACAGACATGAACACACAAACACACAACAACACCGACGCAGGCACACCTGCACATGCTTTTACACAGTACATACACGTACAAACTGAAGGACACACACACATATACTGTACACACACACAAACACACACACTTAAGAAGAACAAAGTTATTAGTTCAGTTGTCACATGACATGACCTTCTGTATGTCTGACATGACAGTGTAACACCTGTTGAATGAAAAAAACAGTGTGTAAGTTTAGTTTGACTGTATATTCACATTCGCAAGGTGCTGAACAGTGTCACTGCGTCACAGGTGTCACTGCGTCACTCGTCAGAATGGCTTTCACCCTCACTCGCCCACTCTGGGTTTGATCTCAGGTCTTCTCACTTGCTGATGCACGTGACCGCCTCTTACAAACACAACCTGAGCCAGCTACGCTGCCGGAAAGCTAGCGATTCCATGGACCAGGTGGGCTGGTATTTATACTGAGAAGCGAGTTTAACCGATTTAACTCAGTTACACTAAGCCTGTGTGTATACAGACACAGATTTACGCCTCAGAGCCATGAGGGTTTGCCAGTACTCCACTACGGAACTCCGTATGAAGCAACTCCATCCAAGAAGGTATACTGTATAACCCAGAATGCATCTGGATGACAAGGCGCAGGACTGTATAAAGACAGATACCAGTAGTGGCAATGTGATGCTTTCAATCCATGACCTCACATGTAATCAATGTTGGCCGGACTGTGTGATTGATGGCTAGGCCCGGCTGGCTGGATATAGTCGGTTCCTGAGACCAGACTAGCGATTAGTGGGACCTGAGATACGGAGGAAAATCAACAGAACCAACACAACTGTCAACAACACGGCCGCATCAAGCCCTCAGATTCCAACTGGGTCTAACCCATGAACATCTGGTTGTTGGAGCAGAACGGCCTCCAGTGTGTGCGAGTATGTGTGTGTGCGTGTGTGTGCGTGCGTGCGAGTATGTGTGTGTGCGTGTGTGCATGCATGTGTGCGCGTGCGTGTGTGCGAGTATGTGTGTGTGCGTGTGTGTGTGTGTGCGTGCGAGTATGTGTGTGTGCGTGTGTGCATGCATGTGTGCGCGTGCGTGTGTGCGAGTATGTGTGTGTGCGTGTGTGTGTGTGTACGTGCGAGTATGTGTGTGTGCGTGTGTGTGCGAGTGTGTGTGTGCGTGCGTGTCTGTATATAGCCTACATATAGTTATATCTGTGTGCAGAAAGAGGACCGGGGCTGTATGGACAATGAGGTCTCATCACTCGGGAGTAAGCAGACCCCGTTAACGAGCGGCCTCTGGGGTCTTTCACTCCGTTTCCAAAGGAGTGTGTCAAAGAAGGCAGGCATCTGTGAAGAATGCTTTCGCTACGCTCCCGACTGCTGATGAGATGAGATAGGATAGGATAGGACTTTATTAAGAGGGAAGGGGCGCTCGGGAGATGGGGGGGGGGGGGTGTACAGTGTGAATTGTGTCACATGATGTTGCACACAGTGCTACTGTTAACGCTAAACAGCCACACTGACAAAAAAAAAGAAGTGATTTCCTCTTTAGGATTTGGGGGGATTGGGGATGAAGGCCATTCACACAACAACAACACAGCAGGGACTGCTAGAAAAATACAAATTTACCTTTACTGGTACTACAGTAGACTACTTTATCTGTCTCTGTTGAAGTCACCAGACCAGACCTGTGAAAACTAGAACGACTGAGGCCTCCAGCACTAAATGGCTCAATTCCTCAATTCTGTGATCATATCTGACTCTATCCCCAGAACCAGAACCCAACTAGAGGAACCGAGTTGGGGGGGGGGGGGGGTTGGGGGTAGAGAAGGAGCGACAGTGAGGCCACAGTGAGGCTAAGTAATGTCTTCTCAATAAAGATGGCAGAAGAGAAGACTGGACCGACTTTTCACTTTCAAAGCACTTTCCATTCAATTAGGCCCAGGCTGTCCTTTCAAGTGGATGACATGAGGGAAACCATGAAAAAATCTATAAAACAGCTCAAAATGAAACTGATATTTTACAGTGCTACTAATTAGGGCTCATATTTCCCTGCTGAGGATGTCACAGTTGCCTTTTTTCACAGCTCTCTGTTGTAACATCTTTGTTTATAATACAGTGTTGCGATTTATAGTTCATATGTTTTGACACAATTGGATTGAAACGAGATAAGTGTTTTCCATGCTCCATTGATGCGCACATTGAGCGTAAAATCACATTTTAAGATGTAAGCGCTGCAAAAACTGGAAATTATAATAGGGGGGGGGGGGGGAGGGAATGCCCCTCGTAACTCTGATGCATACGGTCTGTACCGCATGCTGACATTCAAAAACGTACAGATACTGTAGTATTGAAAGGTAGTTCATCTGATCACATTCAGGTGTTTCCACTACTGTAGGTCATTATGCTTAATAGATAATGAGCATCACGGAAAATGTTGCTGAATGTTATTTGAGGCTCAAAGGCAAGGATGCATTCCGACAACAACTATCCTAGTTTAAAGCTTTGTAGAGTGGGTCGAAATTTATCTTGGAATGAGCCAGAGGTCAGTCACTGGTAAACCAAGATGACCTCACTCCACCAGAGTGCAGAATGAGGACTGCGTCTGGCCTGTCCTGTGGTCAGGGAGAGAGTTTCCTCTGGTAACAAGGGGAAAAGCTTATATCCTCACCGAATGCAACCAGACAATTATCTGCTACCCCACAACGTTCCGTAATAACAAGTCAAGGAATGGAGACGGAAATTAAAGTAAGTGGAACGTTTCTGAAACATAAAAATCATACCACACTTCAAAAATAACTCAATAAACCGTAGATACTAACATAGTAAGAATTACTTCTGCAGTTCTCGAACAAATTGAGACACAGACAAACACATGCACTTCATTAGAATCCACAGTGTCAGTTGTAATTCAAGGTTAGTTAGGGCTGAGGTCAATAAAGCTATTGAAGAAAACATCTCCCTGCTGTTGACAGATCATGCAATGGACAGTAGGAGGCCTAGTGAGGGTTCCTATTCAAACTATTGATAAAACACACCAAACCCCAATACGAAGGGCCATGGACACTTTTAAAGCCACAATCTGATCCTACTTAAGCCAGGTTATTGGACTGTCATCGGGGATAAAAAGATGCTGTAGTCGGGAGATGTGTTTACATGTTTCACGGCAGGCAGTCACGGGGCACTTGATGAGCAACATCGGCCGGGGAACATTGGCACAGGCCAAGGTTTTGCTGGGTAATTTTCTGTCACGGAATACAGCTGGCATTCCACCTTCAAAAACACAGCTTCTGTTTACTCAGATTCGAACATCAACACACAGTAAAAGACTTTCAACCAAAACTATTTGGATCAGAGAACACGGTTTGATGTGCCCTTGACATACATAAGCACCACCTCCAGTAGCAATGGGCCTACTCTGACAGATACTGGTGAATGTCAGGGTGTAAGAAGTACTGTAGCATACCAAAAATGTAAGTAAGTAAGTAAGTAAGTAAAAAAAAGTATTTCTTAGGCACATTTAAATACAGTTTACACTGGCCAAAGTGCCGTACATAGTGGCATGAAGATAAAAACAAGTCAAGTTAAATATACAAAAACAAAAGAGAAAAACATCCAAGCAGACAGTCATTGACAGACACAGAGGTATAAGACAACATTAGGAGGGAGAAAAGGCCAGTAAGTAGAGGTGTGTTTTGAGTTTTGATTTAAAGATAGTTATGGAAGGAGCAGGTGGTAGCTGGTTCCACAAACGTGGCGCAGAGACCGCAAAGGCCCTGTCGCCTTTCTGCTTGAGCCTAGAGCGGGGAATATGAAGGAGACCTTTGCTCTGAGATCTGAGGGACCTGGGGGCTGAGTAGGGGGTGTACGAGGTGGGAGATATAGGAAGGGGCCATGCCATGTATAGACCATCAATAATATCTTAAAATGGACCCTGTAGTGTACAGGCAGCCAGTGGAGGGAAGCAAGAACAGGGGTAATGGAACAGGGGGTAGTCTCACACCAAGATAAAAAATGTGTATTTCAATGGCTTGAGAAAGAATCACCAAGCTGTTGCTATATTTTTGTCAGAAGAACTTTGGGGGAAAAAACACTGCAACTCATTTGAACTAAAGCTGCAGTGCGTAGCTTCTGAGCAATGAGCCTGTTTTGAGCTACTGTAGCTACGAGCAAGCAACAAGGGGAAATGATGTCTGCCAAGTTAAATTCAGTCAGCTTCAATCTCACGGTTTGTGGGTTTGGGTAGCCATAGCGCCAAAGAAGAAGGCCCTGTGTTGCTGATTGGATCCCAGCACGCGTGCATGCTTTGAACCAGGTGTGGCCAGGCTTTCAAGAGTTTTTTTATGGTCTGGTGTCAACCCAACACCAAATTATAATATGGTAATTGTTGTAATTCCTGTAGCAGAGCCAAACAGCAGTCTACAAAGATGCAGTTTACACAGAGAAGCTCAATCACTTATCCATATAGCAACATTTAAATGTTTAAAATCTTCAACCTCTAAATTCTCAGAGACCAGGAAGGGCCTGGTCACATACTTAGCATGTGTATAGTTTCAGATGTAAAGACGACAGACACCCCGCATTAAAAACAGACAAGGCTTTCTTTGGTGACGGTCCAGGAGCCAGCTGCTGCTGAGCCATCAGCAGTATTTACAGCTCTGCGCTGTGAAACCCCAGGTAGGACACCGTCTCCAGAGATCATGACCTCTCACATCTGCTCCACTCCCCAGCCAGCTGGACTCAAATCAATAATAATTGCTTCCTTCTCTGCATTCAAGAGAAGATGTGAGTACTGTCCTCTTAGTTCCTCCCTGTGGGTATTGCAACTAAATCAACGTTACAGTTTACAGCCATTTATCAGCACACTTGCTTTGTTGGGAGCCATCATGGAGAAAATACTTTGAAGATTAGTCAAATCTAATAAAAATGGAATGGTCTTAATAATGCACGGAAACTAAACTGAAACTAGGAAGTGTGGATCCAAAACCAACAATAATGAGATAAAAACTCTTACATGTATTTCTGTTTTTTTGTCTTTTTGGTAAATCAAGGGCACCTTGACCACTTTATAATATCTGACTCAGGTCTCCATTGAAACTTGATGCGGTCTTCCTGAGGAAATTCTCAAAAAGGGTGATTATAAATGCGTTTCACTTAGGTCTATAGTACAAACATTATTTTCAGTGTTCGACTGTTGACTGATTAGGTGCTACTTGAGTATTTTCAATTATTTTACTAAGTTGCTGACAAGGTTTAACTCAAGTGGAAAAAGTTGGATTCTTTTCATAACACTGATATATAGAGTTGACCAAATTGGGTTTATTGGCCAAGTCACCTGAAAAATGTGGGATGTATCTCTACCATTTTTCCCCCAGAACAACAATTTTAAAACAATTTTGCCCCAAAAAATCTCAATATTCAGGGGGCGTGACCCTGGATCCCTCTAGAAGGGCCTGGATCTCGGAATAAATGCTTATTGACAATATTCAAGAAAAAGTTACGCCCTTGATTATGAACATTGCAGACAATGAGGGATGGCCAAGTGTTTTGGTGATGCTGGTGATGGAACCCGTCATGATCTAGTGTAAAGGCAGACAGAAGGGTCAAACAGGGTAACGTACCGTGAGCGAGGCGATGGACCCAGTAGTAGCAGAAGTCCACCCCTAGGAAGGCGAACCACCAGGTCCAGGCTGAGTCCCAGGGCAGCTCCAGGAAGTGGAAGTGCTTCCACACATAGATGTAGCTGCTCAGCTCCAAACTCCGCATGAACAGCCTGGTAGGACACAATCTATTCAGTCACAACTCTAGACACTAAAGAAAGTGATCAAAGACTGTATTGTGCTGTGTTATGCCATTCAGACATGGGTCAAAACACGATTTGAATTTACTTTATTGCTGGTTTGAGTTTGCCTGGAGTGTTAAGTGAGTGAGGTTTGCATGTTTACGAACAGTCCGTTGAGTCCATTGTGCCAGACAAGAGCAATGAAGCACAGATAAGTAACTGAAATGATTTCAAATAGTATTTCTCCCCGGGTCTGATAATGTCATGTGAATACTCACTGGGGGAGTCTGGATATTATCCCGGCAGACACAGATGTGACTCCATCACTGATACTGATAACTGGGAGGTCGTTCTTCAGATATCCCACCAGCAGCTCCAGAACCATCAGGCCCACGAAGTAAGGGGTTGCCTGGAACGCACAGGGAGCATGGATCAGCACTCAAATGAAAGCACAAGTTTTTTATTGTCTTCTGTAGCTTTGAAGTTGATGGTAAACATGGAGGATGTTTGACATATGAACATGTGAACAGGCTGTGGGGTATTGCTTAAGTGTCCTGGGATGAGCAGTGTTTACCTCATCGCTCTATGGCGAAGTGAGGCCCACATACTGTAGTCTCACATAACCTGTCTCTGGGGGCTCATTTCAGCTTTCGGAAAAATGGAAAATCATTCAAAATTATTTGCAGCTCAGGAAAATGACAAGTGCATGCAGGTGTGGTAAAACATACTGTAGAAGGCGACCAACGTGACTGAAAGAGTTATGACCAAACAAAAGTTCACAGCTCGGTGAATTAGCAAACTGAGACAGCTGTTTGTGAATCAATCGTGAATTATCTGCTCAGTCTTAGAAATAACTGTGCAAATAATGGGGATCAATTGTCAGGTCTTAAAGCAATACATAGCGTTTTCTCTGCTTTTCTCGGAACTGCGCCCCTACAGGCTCTGCGAGTAAGTGCACTGTCGTACTGTCATAACGTTATCAGATTGTCTTTTTCTTTTTCTGGCTTCCTCTGTGATGTTTCGCTTCGGTTTTCTCACCTCCGCCATGATATCATTGAGCTAAAAAACGCATGATATCCATAGACGCCGGAATAGTTAGCTACTACTGTGTTGTTTAAGCACAACGTTGTGCATGCGCACTTCGACTGAATGCTGCGTCCCGGGGGCGCAAGTTTTAAAAGGTAATAAATGTCAATGTATTATCTTTCTGAGTAGACTGTTTGTACGATTCAGCTTACTTTTAGTAAATCTAATTGGAGAATTAGCACAAAACATGTTTGTAAAGGTCCAAATATCGCGATGTATTGCTTTAAGGGTTGCACATTGTTGCACTACTGCAGAGCTATTAGATGTAATAATATTTCACCATGGAGAACTATACTATTCACTGGGGTGTTAGCTATGTTAAACCTGGCAGCTCCAGCACAGTATCAATCTGTATCATCAAACAAACAAATTCATGATAATTAGAATCTGACTACCATGACAAACCTGTTGGATCATCTGAGCATACAGCAGCACAGCACATGTCAGTATGACCATGTTAGTTCTCTGGTGTGTGTGTGTGTGTGTGTGTGTGTGTGTGTGTGTGTGTGTGTGTGTGTGTGTGTGTGTGTGTGCGCGCGCGTGTGTGTGTGTGTGCGTGTGTGTGTGTGTGTGTGTGTGTGTGCGTGTGTGTGTGTGTGTGTGTGTGTGTGTGTGTGTGTATGCATGCAGGGGTGAAAGGACCACATGGGACCTGCGATCACACGCAACACTCACACATCTGGCAGTGGACTGACCGACTATATCTAACAAATGGTCTTGGACTAAGAACTCTCCCTCCAAACCCACTGTGTGAGAGATTATCATTTTGGATTGGGGCCTTAGGCCTCCCTCTTCTTTCGCATGTCTAGAGTATAGTTTTACACTGTCAGGTCTGTGTTCTAGACAGCTTTCCACTTGGGTACAGAAATTATTCTTGAAAGCAATAGATTCTCATGTCATAGAGAAAGTGGGAGGGAACGGGCTGGTTTTGGACTTGAAAATTTCACCAAAAAAAATCATGACCACAGTGTGTACATTTTGTGGCATTTTGTTCAAGACAAAATGAACAAAGGAAAACATATAATTGAAGCTGTAACATTTTTTGAGCTTGTGAAAATTGACTAGGGTGCTTTAATGGTTTAATATAATTCCTGGTTTTTGGACATGGTTCTTGTGAGGCAGATTACATTTGTCGAACAGATGTTTGTGTTTTTCTAAACTGGGACATTTTTTAAACCCAGTTGTGGATGAGTGATGTTAACTGAAGGCTAGTTGTGAAATAAAATTTAAAAAAACACGGTGCACATTACACATTACAAGCACTGTAAGACCTGTCCTTTTGTTCCATGTTTACTGCAGATACTGAAATTGAATCACATACAGTAGATCTCTTTAAAAAAAAAAAGGGATGGAAACATTTCTATAGAACCATGTTGCAACAGAAGAACCATAAGGTTCCATCCTACAGCCCCACGGTTCCAAATAGAGCTCCATCAGCTGTTTGGAACCATAGAAGGTTCATTCTGACCTGAAAAGGGTTCTATATAAATGTTCTGACCAGAAAAGGGCTATATAGAAATGTTCTGACCTAAAAAGGGTTGTATAGAAATGTTCTGACCTTAAAAGAGTTATATATGGTACCTGCATGTTTTCTTCTATTGTTATAAATGGTTCTTCTGTTGTTATAAATGGTTCTTCTTTTGTTATACAGTAAATGGTTCAAGAGTGTAATAGTGCCAAATAACCACAGCAATGAGACTTCCCTGAATCAACGAAGCAGGACATTGCCAAATCAAATGATCCTCTCAGAATTGTGCTGTAGGATTACTACAGTTACAGTAGCTTCTCAAAATGTACTTGGAAGAGTCTGAGAGATGACTCAGACACATCACACAACAGACAAACTAGCCAGCCTTGACACACCCCTGTAAACATCATATAAAGCGCGCTGTTGCAACCATAAAGACGATTGCTTAATTAGCCTATTAGGACTCCTGCTGTGGCAAATTGTGTGTTTTTTCGTGTTCAATTCCTTTATGCATGTGCCTATTAAAATGTGGGCTTTATAGCTCAAATAGCAAACGTGCTTACTTAAACCGGCTTCTTTATCACGCATATGGCACAAATAAAACTACACTGGTGGTACAGGTCTACTGTTCACGAGATTTATGACAAAGTGACATGCATTTAGACATGCATTTCACACGCTAGGACAGATGAAAAAGTAGGTTAATAGATGCAGCACGGACGGTCCTCGTGCAGCTGTAACAGTGCGCCCGTTATAATATAGACTAAGCTCATGAGTGTTGTTAAAGGGTTGTTTGGAAAAGGGGGACAACTTTTTGGAGCGAATGACCTTATGAAATCAACCTGTTTACGGACCCCCGCGAGATCAGGCTGACTGACAACGCAACGTTACTGTACGTGCTACTTCCTTGTTGCTGTAGTAGCCTAGGCTAACCGGCGAGTAAACTGCAATGGCAAAACATGTAGGTTTTAAAACAACGAGCTCACCTGTTGCACGTATGGCGGTACATCTTCCACGTCTTGAAATGATGATTCGTTCGGCGTGACCATGTAAAACACCGAGCGAACCCCTTTAGATAGGGCGCCTGCGTCCAGAATTTGAGCCATTGCACCTTGATAGTGCGACACGAGGTACAGTAACGAAAATGGGTTCCAAGACTTTTAACGGCCCGTTGTTGCTAATAAAAACGCCTTTCGGACTCGAGGTCATTAGCCCGCAGTCACTTCCCCGGAGGAACCAGGGCCATAGGTTACAGTAGGTGATTAGCAACAAGTATAGGCACATTCGTCTGTCATGTTGTGGGTCTGGCTTTAAGGTCAAAAATGTCTACATTCCGACCTTCGAGCCTGCCAGCACAGCGCAGCGATTTGGGTCAAACTGTATATTTGGATACTTCTTTGGCACTATTACATACCATTCCATACACAAAGCACCATTGAGAATTAGCCTAATTTCATTTGCATGAATAGCCTACTGTGTGATTCTACTGTAGCATGCACTATCGCTACCTCCGCCCCAGCACAGGGCGAGAGGTAATGTTTTCAGTGGCATGTGTGCGTTAGGGCTGTCAAAAGAGCTCAGAAATGATATTAGACTTTCTCTCTTCAATATTTTCTTTCATGTCCGGAATTCAAGTATTCAACTAACGTTAATACCCAGTCAACAGTGACATTTAGTGCAAACAGTGTCCTTTTATCAGTCCTATATCCTAGCCAACTGAAAACAAGAGGAATAGCCTATAGTGTTGGTCCACTTGATCGTATTCAGTGCTTGTTTACAATGTTGCCTGCCAGCTCCCGAGAAGAAGCGCTCGTGTGTGCATGTTTGTCTGTTAGCAGGATTCCTCAAAAACTACTGGACCAATTTTCACGAAACTCTGTGGAAGAGTGTAGCATGGGCCAACTTAGAACCCATTACATTTTGGAACGGATCTGAATCACGAGGCAGGTCCACAAGCCGCCTAAACACGGCCGGGCCGGCCATTCACCTCCATTCATTTTTTGGATTAGGATTACACAAAAACTACTGGACCACTTGTCATGAAACTCAGTGGAGGGGTGTAGCATGGGCCAATTAAGAACTCTTTCAAATTTGGCACAGAGCCATGAAATGCATTCAGGGGCGGAGGTTTGTGCTCTCTGAGCACCATTTCTAGTTCAGTATAAATTGATATAAAACTAGAAATGGGTTTTAAGGTGGCCCATGATACACCCCTCCACCAAGTTTCATAAAAATCAGTTTGGTAGTTTTTGTGTAATCTTGGTTCAAAAAATGAATGGAGGTGAATGGGCAGTCCGGCTGTGTTTGGATGACCTGTGGACCTGATCTGTAATTCGGATCTGCACCAAAATTGAAGGGATTGTAAGTTGGCCCATGCTACACCCTCCGCCCAGTTTCATGAAAATTGGTCCAGTAGTTTTTGTGTGATCCTGCTAACAGACAAACGCACACACCCACACACACCTGCGCTGTCGCTGGGGCAGAGGTAAAAATACAATTTAAAAAGCTTTAAGTTTGTCATATCACTTGGAGTACAGTATGATACAGGCTACGGTACGTTGAACTAGATTGCACCGAAAAAACAAAACATCTGCGCTTAGCAGTCTCCAGAGTGCGACTACAAATTAGAATGCACAAGCACACTGTGCTGAAAGAGGAGACCACCTCATGAAATTATTTTCAACAGGATTTTGTAATAGAATATGATCCTTTTGCAGGTTCTCTTGTGGAGTTCTGGCTGCAGTCCTTCCCCTGCCCTGAGGAAAAGGTGAATTTAGCATTTAGCATACACACTGATCAGCAGCTTTCTCCACCTTCTGTTATGTTTAATTCATATAGGCTCCGTCCACAGCATACATTAGACCACATGGATGGACGACACAGAGAAGTTATGCAATCAAAGTGAACGCCATTTATCTCTTGTTCAGCTTTATTTTATGTGAAGACTTTCAGCAGAACCTATGTTCACACAATATTAATGTCAGGTTTGTTTACAAATATTCAGGCAGAAAGAATGCCACCCTAAGAACCATGAGAAATGTTTATTACTGTGTGAGTTGAAAAGTGTGAAAAAGAAATTGATTAGAGCAAAGAAAAGAAAATCCTGAAAAGTATTTACAGAATATATATTAGCTCAAACAATTTGATTTTCCTGCACATGATATGAATACTTTGCAGTTTTCAATACTTACAGTAGAAACAAATGGAGTCGAATGTTAACAGTGCAACAGGATAAATCTGACCATTTCCAATGCAAGACAATCACCATGGAATGTTGACAACCGTTCAACTGAATCTTAAATTATCCTAATCCTCTTAGAATTACTATTTCAAGATGAGACATGTGGCAATATTTCATATTCGTTGTGCAATATTTCATATTGCTTCATACTTTTTACAGTTCTTACAGATACAGTTACAGATTTTTGTTTTATTCTTGGGATCATTTAATGTCCTACACAGTCCTGTAGTCTACTGTAGGTCAAGTAACACACACCATTCCTTTGTACATGTGTACATTTATTTAGCGTCGTTGTACTTTAGCTAATGACAATGACGAATCAGCTAACAACAGTCCTTTTAAGGACATTCCTGAGAGAGGAGGCGGGGCCTACTTTGAGGAGGCGTGGCCTGCCGTGCATCATAAGTGAGCATGCTCAGAACTCTGGTCGCTGTCGTGACTGTCCTCATTGGCTAGGGAGTCCGTGGAGTGGTGAAGCGCCGCTATTCCGGAGAATTCTGAAGGCAGTAACGTCCCCTTTTTCACGTTCACCAGTTCTTTCTCCCTCGCTACCGCCCCCTGTTGGCCTCCTTTCACTCGTTTCCACTTCATCCGCCTGTTCTGAAACCACACCTTTACCTGTGGAAGCAACAGAATAGGAAGGTCAGCCAGTGCCTCTGTAGGGAAGAACATACAGTAATAGCCATTGAGTGTGTCAGTGTTTGAACTTAATGTTTATTTTTATTGTTATTTTTTTTACAAAATGTGAGGGGGGGGTCCTTCGTCCCTATTGGAGATTACACCCCTATATAAAGCAGCCTGAAGTTAAGATGATGCGCTAACTGCTGGTCTGTACTGTAGCATCTGATAGCCTCGTCCAAGGTTTTGGCTGCTATTTCCATGGCAGCAGTTACGTGTTGATGTTCAGTCCCATCTGCCACCTGGCATCTCCCACTTCTCCCTGACTCAGCAGCTTCTCTAGTACGTACGTCTCCTAGATTGATGATTAAGCTGTTGCTTAAAACGGTTTACATGGATCGGATCCACCCCTGGGAGTGTCGACGCCGGGCCTCGGGGAGGAGGCTCTAAGTTTTCCTCACGTCGGGATGGTTTATTTTCGGGTGTGCACCGGGGGGGAGGGTGCGGGGTCACATGGCGAGGAAATCAGTTGGCAGTACAAACATTTGTCTTAAACGTCAGCAGTGTATGCCTTGCTGACGTCCACATCAAGATCCAATTCGGTATAGTTGTTTGGTCCGGGACAGTGGTGAATGTGAGCTATGGCACATCCGCATGCACCCCGTAAGCCAACAGCTGTAGACTTTCCTGAGCACCACATCTACCTCAGGTTCAACAACCTGTATTCAACCACATAGATTTAATTTTTCTGTAATTTACTATAGGCATACATATGATTGCTAAACACATTTTGTGAATTTAGCCTTGCGCATCGCTAAAAAAGATGCAAAGTTCAAGAAAAATAATTAGGCATCAAGTTGCAAGTGCTTTTACATTGATATCAAGTTCAGGGCCGAGTTCCAGACACAGCCACCCAGGTTTCCTACTATCATTACTGTAAGTGGACCATCCTTAAAATACATCTGCAAGCCTTGCACTTTTCTCCCAGGCATGGAGAGGGCAGCTAGGAGCACGTTGCTCAAGTACCTCTCACAGAGATACTGCAGTGTACAGTGTTATGCCTACTAAAGCTACAGTATCAGCAGTGGGTTAATTAACTCAAAACAGAACTGGACACTTGGTGATGACATCATAATGGCTATGGACCTCATTCAGCCCCTAACATTCCATCTTTGGGACATGGTGACTGAGAAAAGAATACAGGAGAAGCCTGTGTTTGGGGTCACCAAGGGCTGGGGTTCTGTTCAGTTTCTTCAAGTTCATTCTGTGCTAACTAATGCATTTTCTACAAACTTCAGTGCAAAATGTATGTGGAATTCAAGCCAGGGCTTGTTTCCCAGGCAAAGATTCAACAAAGTACATAATAGACTGAATTATTATACAAGGATCCAAGGACATTTAAATATGGATAATGCATATTATAATATGATATTGGATCAGAGATCATATTCTTATTTCCGATTATTTAGAAGAGTTCTCAGGGAGGGAAATTGGAAGGGAGTTCTCAGTTTGGTTGAACAGTAGGAAAAATAGGTTGGGATTCGAGACCATATTCACATGTACGTATGATTGTGCGGTCTATATCTCAGTTCATTTATGATTGTGCGGTCTATATCTCAGTTCGGTTGAAGGTCAGATTGGATGTCTGTCCTGAAAATAAAGAAACAGCTTTGCATTGCCCAGAATGTATTCCTTAATCCCTACTGTATCCGCACACCAACTATCATTGGCAAGATGTCAACTTAATGTGACTTATAGCCTCAGAAGGGGTGTCAGGGAACAAAGTGGAGTATGATGTTTCCTTCCCCTCAATTTGTCTACCGTTATTTATTTCACGTGACTTGGTTTTACAGCAGTCCGCCTACGCTCAGAGACTCGTTTGTAAAAGCGGTGGGGGAAGCAGGAAGTGGCTTGCTAGACAGCACTTCCTGCGCCTGTCTCTCTGACTTGACTGTGGCCTGACTGAAAGAATAGACAGGAACATCTGGAATATGATAGTCCCCGCTCGCGGCCACAGCTGGAGCACGAAAGCGCACGCACCGACGTTACAAAAACACAGTAGCTCCCCCCCCCAGTCCTCTGTACGGTCTGCGGCCGTCTTTTGTTTTCGAAACACGGAATTAACGTGGTAATATGGGGAGTCGATAGCACCACCTGGACCTGAGGGGGATCGCGGATCGAATGAGGAGGAGCGACGACGTACTTGTCTCTCTGTGAGATCGAGGTTGACCGCTATCTCGTATCGCCTCAGCCTGGTCAGGTAGTTATGATGGGCAAACTCGGCCTCCAGCTCTCGAATCTGCTCCTTGGTGAAGGCCGTCCTCTCCTTCCTGGGTTTGCTGCTCACATCTGACTTATAATTCCCATCTTGGGACTCTGAAATAAAACACCACACAAATTATTTCCAGTCAGGGAGATTTATATACAAAGAAAATATTGATAAAATGAGTGCTGTGTGGCAGGTGCAGGCCAGAGACGCCCATGCAGGGAGAGAAGGAAAAGGTAAGAGAAACAATAGGAGCTGTCATTCACTTTTTTATTGTTCAGGCATTGTTTATGCACACTGTAAGTGGCTGGAAGGACCCAGGGGCGTCTACATGTGTGTCTGATTCTGGCAGCTGTGCTCACAATAACCTGGCTCTTCCACTTTCCAATGTGGACTTAATTTCTCTTAGTGTTAATGGAATCTGCTGCTACCCTGGTAGTTTTAATATGGAACGAAACAGCTCTGCAGGATGTGTAAAAGTATGTTTCCTCCGTTTATTTACCTCAACGTTTTATGAAAGTCTCCTCTTTACCCCTAGCAAGCTGCCAACTCTAAACAATTTGCAGAGGAGTTATTTTTCTCTCTCTTGAGATTAGGGTTTTGTTGTGTTGGTTTTGCCAATACAGTATTGCTTCACTCTGGGAGGAAGGAGGACAATGTGAGGTGGCCAATCAGATTTACAGAGGCCCTGTGCTGTCAGAGTTGAGTACATTGACTTACAGTACGAATGACTGATTATGGGGTCATAGGTAAAGGTCAGTGGTCCTTTAAAAAATCATCACACTGTACAAACTGCTAAGTTGATAACAAGCATGACTTAAGCAAAAAAAAAATGCAGATCCCACACCTACCACACGTTGATTCACTGAAGTAAAGCAAGGACATCATTACATGCCAAATGCCTACTATGTAGACTATGTGTATTTAAGAATAGGGAAATTGCAAATCTGGAAGTGATTTTCCACAGCTCTCAACTTTTAGGAGGTATTTGTTTTCTTGTTTTCCCTTGTCTCTCAGAAGAAAACATGTATTGTTAATTCGGCTCCCAAACTTTCCCATTGTGACCAGACCTTGTGGTCTCAGTTGGACATGCTTCAGTTGCATATTGCTCTTCAAGGCCATGGAGTGATTGCACGCTAATTCCTCTGAGGCCCTGCTCGGCATTGTGTTAATCCAGGAGGCAGTCCCAAGCCCAACTGTAAATAGGCCTCACGTTTACTGAGCCAAACTCCCCCACCACCGTGGTGGGCGAGTTCTTGCCACGTCACGGCAGAGAGTGTGAGAAACCTCTCAGGCATTTTTTTTCACTGCTTCTCTATTTTGTAGATTCTTTTTGATTTTTTTTACAACTTTTGTCCCAGTCTCCTGTTCCCAGACATAAGAGTCTTGTCACAAAGCCGGAGGGTCTGGCTGCAAGGCGAGTTTAAACAGTGACTTAAAAAGCATCTGAATGCTACACAGGTGTCCCAGTGTTCCCACAGAAACTCTGACAGATCTGTAACACTGTCAAGAGTATAGGCGCCATTGCATAAGGATGTTTAGGCTATTTGTCATATGTGTGAGATACAGGTATGGTGCCATGTTCGATGAAAGGTTGCGCCACCGATCTCATGGTAATTTAACCAGAACAGAGAGTGTCCGGCCTGGTTGAAACAGTCCTGATTGAAACAGTACCTCAGACGTGTTCCCTCTGGTGAGCGCAGACACCGTGCGAGAATAAAGAATATAATAGAACAGGGCCAGCTGCTTGAACCACGCAGCACAGGCCCCGAGTTAAAACGAGTGTCAGGCTTTTACGACACAGCCACTTCACCACAGCAATTAGGTCCCCGCCATAACTTTCATCTCTCCACTAAAAAGAGGGGAATAACTGTAGACGAGAGCCGTGCTCAGACAGGGGTGAGCCCTGTGGAGTCTGGGCTCCCAAATGAAGTGAGCACAGATCCCTACTAACCCTGTCGAAAATAGTCATTGTCCCCTGCTTTTTAGTGCTGTATGGTGAGATGGAATGGAATGTTTTGTTTTTTTTACTAGACAATTGTTTTTCAGTTTCTATTTCAATGTAGAATTATATTAGTGTATTCTATTCTAGTAGAATATGCAGTATAATAAAGCAAATCTCACCACCTTACAGTAATATCCAGTATTGTATTATCTGTATATTGTATTGTCTGCTTTCCCCAAAACAACAGTTAAAACACTAATAAGATTTAAGCTCCTTTTACTGCGCCATGCTGAAACTATAAACTCGGATTGACCACTCCCTCAAAGTTCACATATCTGAGTAAAATGGACCAGGTGACAGAGAGGCTGGTCCCTCCAGCTGGCCCACTTAAAATGAACAGGTTTCACAGCAAGACACCCAAATACCAGCCGGTCAGATAATCAGGCGAGTGACTACCAAAGCCACCTTCAGGAACCCTCACATGACAGCGAAGATTGAGGAGAACTAACACTATACTTTTTTTTTTACTGCCCTCAAGTGTATTTCTTCTTTTTTTTTAAATGAGCTCTGGTGTTTTGTTATTGTTGTGGTATCCAACGTAAAATTTCACAGGCCTTTACTCATGTTTCCAGTCCAGATGTTGAAACCAAATCAGGCCTATCTCATCCGATTGGCAACAATGTGATATTTGGACAGCTGATTGAAGCGGCGAGCTAACTACCCTGGATAATCAGCATGATTGGTGGTAGCGTGAAGAGAATACAGGACACATGTAATGAGCATGCAATAGCTGTTGTAACACAGGGAATTGGGGATTGGTGGCCAAGTGTTGTATTCCAAATGATTTGACAGAGTAGAAAAGGAAATAGGGGATGGAATTCTAAGTTTGTGAATGAAGTAGGAGTTAGCATAGCCAATTAGGAGCACTATTAGAATAGTGGCCTGCGCTGGAAACCCAGGCTCAGCAGCACATTAAATAATCTCTTCAAAATATTTGACCTTTACAGACCTCCCCCGAGATCAATATGCCATGAGCCCTTATTGTTGTAATATATAACCATTAGGCTACAACTGGTGGGGAAATGATATAGGTTCAGAGGTGACTATTGATTGATGAATGTAATACACACCTGACCTAATCAATTATTTCCTACCCACCAAATTAAGAAAAACATTTATGGTAGTTATTACAATTGAACCTTGAACTCCCAGTGTTCACACAAAGAATTCTAAAACAATGAATCAACATATGCTAATGCAGTTAAATGATCCCTTATTTATTTATTTATTTATTTTCATATATATTTTTTGCATAGTCAACTGCGAAGTACTCGTGCCAGAGGGGATAAGTGGCTTATAGCATCCTGAATGACTGCTAATTACAGTACATAGGGAAACATCAGTCATTGGTCAGATGGTGTGTATACAGTACATACCCACATCCAGGTGAGAGGCTAACAGACTAAGACTCCAGTGTGTTAATGATTTTGAAGTAATTATTTCTAAAATTAGTGAACATATTGATTGAAAAGGTTGAGACTTAGAAATGTTGCAGTATAGTTTGTCAAGCTATAAAGACACAGTCAACCTGTTTTAGACCATTTTGCACATGTGATAATCTTTGTACAGTACTATTTTATGACCTTTTTTTATCTTCTGCTGTATTGTTGTGGTCAGTTAGACAACCACTTGACATGGTCAGTGTTCAAGGTCCGGTTAATGATGTACTGCACTCTAAATAAGTCACTTATTTTAGCTTTCATAAGGAGATGCTGACAAGTGACATAATATTTGTGCAGCACACGTATATTTAAACTTTGAGACAGACTTGCTGCTACTTTAGTCTTTTTAATAATTACTTTATTACCATTACTGAGGGGACATCCAGTATGTCCTAAATAGTGGAGCAGAACATTCTGTGATTTATATCTTTTCTCCATAGCAAAATATTTTGAAATAAGTTAGGGTTGATGGCGCATATTAATGCCATACATCAGCAGGGCAGTATTCATCATTTGAGGGATGGATAAATTGTTATGGTTTGAATTGTTAGGCACTACAGGGGACTTTGATTATTGATGTTCTAAGTTAACATATTTTCCCCAACCGAGAGATTGATAGCACAGTTTCCTTTCTGAATAAAGTGATTTTGTTCAGCCTTTATTGTTAATCAAGAGCTCTCTATCCACAATATGAAATCTTTGCTGGTGTTTAGTGCCGTGTGAAGAGCTCGTGTTGTATTTTACTATCCGTGAAATTCTTTTTTTACAGTCCGCTTCATTCTCTGCCCTCTAAAATGCATACAGATAAAACAGATGTGATTTAAACCAAAATTTACCAGAGAGTTACTGAATAGTCTGGCTTTTGCCCCCAAAGTTAGTCTGCGTGCCTCTGTTCATGGTAGCCAACACCTACAAAGGTCTTTTGAGACAATATTATACCACGTTTTCTGTCAGTGAGGCATGAAATTCCCCCACACGGTCTCAGCAAAATCCTTGCTGTATCTCAGATACTTTCTATTATTTAAATTGTTTGAAATCCATATATATTTGATGAAAAACTTTGCTCTGTTTGTCTTTTTCCCAGTATTCCCTCTAAGCACTTTCCAGCGAAGCCGGAAAGTTAAAATGAACGCCGCCGCTCTCTTCCACACTCTTACCTGAACTGTCACTCTTCCTCTTCGTACTCCTCTTCTCCGCCTCAGCGGGCGACAGCGTCTGTCTCCCAAAGTCCGCGGGCACACAGGACGCCCCTGTGGGTACGCTGCTCCCCCCCATGCTGGGGGTGCTGGCGCACATACTGGGGCCCCCCGGGGGGCTGAGGTCAGGGGGCGCGAGGGCGCTGTCCTGGGCCGGGTGGGAGTGGGGGTGAGTGTGGGGATGGCAGAGGCTGTGGTGGGAGCCGGCGCCACCGGGCGAGGGCATGTGAGGGACGTGCCAGCCGGCCTGGTGCTGGGACGAGGGGTGGTGCTGCTGAGGCTGCTGGGAGGTTGGGTGGGCGCGGTGGGGGTGGTGGTGGGGGTGGTGGTGGTGGTGGTGCTGCCCGCCGAACAGCCCCTCGTCCCCGGGGTAGCTGGAGATGATGCAGGCGGAGGAGGAGGAGGCGGTGGAGGAGGCCAGGTCGGGGTAGGAGACGTGGTCGGAGCGTCCGTGCAGGGTCAGAGGGGACTGGGTGAAGGCCGGGTGCAGGGCCTGGGTGGAGGAGTGGGGGCTGCGCAGGCAGCCGAACAGCGTGTGATCCATCTCATGCACCAGACGCTCGCCCTCCAGGGAGGCGAGGAGGGCCGGGGGAGGGGACGAGAAGAGAGATACCAAAAAAAATAAAAAATATCCAAGATACACTTCTTATCTATCTATGACTTGCCCTAACCTTTTGCTCCTCAATAATAATAATAATAAAAAATGAAAAATGATTAAAAAAAAGTATCTGTTGGTGCGCTGAGAAGGGTGGTAATCCCGAGCATGCGGACTGTTGCCAGGCTGCGCAGGGTAAACAGTTAGCCCCAGATAAACCGCCGGAGAGACTCTCAGATGTCAGGAGAGAGCAGTGTGGAGCTGGCGGAGGGGAAGGTTGTTCCATGGAACTGCAGGACGAGGGGAGTCGGCGGAGAGGATGTTATAAATAGGGTGTAACGTGAGACGGAGGCTGGGTCACAGACTGCATACGCGCTACTGACCACATGCATATGATCGCCCTCCAAAAAAGCAGGGCACAATAAATCTGCACTATTAAAACGGCTGAGTCTCAGGAAAGAAGGCAATTTATTTTGGACTTGAACTATCTGACCCCTGGTGGCCCCTTTTTTTTTCTAAGAAAACAGCCCCTTCAGTTCCTGGGGGCCTGAGATGGAGGCAGACAGGAGATAGAGGGCTTTGGTGTCACTGCGGCTCTGTGCTTTTCCGCCTTAGTCACTGTTGTCAAGGTGTGTTTATTTGTTTATTTCAGATCTTTTTTTTTTTAGGCTAATCTTCGAACCAACCAAGAGGCTGGTCTGGATAACTTTGATTTATGTCCCTTGTATTTTACTCTTTCTATAAGTGGTTTTGAACAGAGAGTTGTTGCAAATCAAGATCTCTACTGTATTTATTCTACTCACTCCCTCCCTCAGTACCTGCGAATGTTAGGATAGATTGTTATTGTCAGAGGAAGATTGATGACTGGGATGCAATAGCTTTTGATGAAAGCCTTATACAATTACTGTACTAAAACTAAGATTGAGTAGAGAGCAGAAAATGAATACAGATACACTGTACAGTATGTAGTAGCGGTTGTTTTGGCCTTTGAGGTCGGATAGCCTACAGTATCATACAATAAACATGCAGGCTAGAATGTCAAATTTTTGGGAATTTTTTATACGTATATACTGTACAAGAAAATAATAATTACAATGATATATACATACTGTACTTACATTACATAACTAACTACATTAATTAATAAGGTCAAGACAATCCCCAAGACAAATTGCATGTGCTGCATATTGTATTGTTTTAAGAGCAAGTATCAAATCAAATCAAACTTTATTTGTATAGCGCATTTCAATTCAAGTATGTACAATAGTTGCATGGCTGCAAACATTGCTCAGACAATTTATTCAAATTGATTAACACAATTTATCACGGAATTAGAAATTAGACCACAAATAAATGTTTCGTCTATAATTCCTCATTTATCCAGCTTGTCCATGGCCAGCACATGTTTAACTGATGAATCGCTGGGGCCCAGTCATCAAGGTCACTGTACACACCAGGGGATCTCGGGCTTCTACAGAGGCTGTGCCACATGTATGAGGCCTGCCTGAGAAAGGAAATTAATTCCACTTTGAGGGAAAATGACTTTAGCAGATAGCGAGGAGGCAGGCTGTTTAACTTGGGCGCTATCGCTCTGCCATTCCTGCTGTACCCGTCCACAGGAGCAGGACCAGCCTCCGACTCCTTAGGTGAGTGAGTGTGAAGCTCTAGTGTTTACCTTACAAATTAAGGCTATTAGCAGGATGGGAAAAGCTATAATGTTTATTCAGTCCTTCCTCCGGTATTAATACACATGTGGTTTCAATCTCTTGGCATTCTCCTTGCAGTGTTGCCTTGTGGCAGTGGCGTCTCGGTGAACCTCACTTGCTGCACCTTGTGAACGTGAAGGCTAGCCCTGTGAGGCTGTGTCTCCCAGTGCGTGTGTGTGCGTGTGTGCGTGTGTGTGTGTGTGTGTGTGTGTGTGTGTAGGAAGGTATGTGGGTGTAGGTATGTGCGGAGGGTGGGGGGGTGGCACAGGGATTCTGTGATTTTCTGCTCTGACAGGGAACCACAGGTCTGTGATGGAGATTAGTTCTGGGAAATATCTGGGGCTTGAAGCTTGTTTGATGAGGCGTCGGCCATGGTGGCTCAGGGCTAGAGAGAGACCGTACAGGGCTGTGGGAGACGTACAGATAGAACTAGACCTCTACAGTACGTCTACCCCGCAAAAACACTCCTTGTTCTAGCACCGTGACTACTGTCGTCACTTGCTCTTATAGAAGGCTTCACTGACACGTGGGGTGTAGAGTCAGTTCACTTACTCTTGACAGAAGTAGTTTATAAGTCGCTTTGGATCAAATTGTCTGCTAAATGACTAAAATGTAAGCGTAGACCTGCTACTAATCACTGAACCTGTGGCTGTCAGTCAGAGGTCCAGAGCTACAGGAACGATATAAAAACCCATAGAGTTGAGACTGTTTAATGTTTAATGTGGCATAAAGGTAAAATATGACATATCCAAGGATTGAATGTGGACTACACTGTAGGAATTTATAGTATGAAGACTATGAGGAAATGTGGACTATCCCTTAAGTCCTTTAAACAGGACGGAAATTGTTACAAGGTTTTAGTAATATTCAAATGTTTTTTTGTAGAGCTGTTAGTGTCAGCATAATTTCAGTTGGGCTAAATTCTGATGTTATGATACATACTTATGTGAAGTAATACGGGTTTAATGAATGCAAAATTCATTGTTGGAGAATTAATTCTTTAAATGGAGTCTGCTGAAATGTAAAAAGACACATTTTCTGCTCTTGTTTTTCCAGCACAGTCTACACGCTCAGAGTTTTATGCTGTATTTTAGTCACAAAGCCTTGATCTAGATTTCAGAGAATACAGAGGCTAAAAAGGCCATAACATGTTTAAATGGAAGCTCATATGACTTTTAACAATGAATCATAGATACTTTTCAATCTCTTTTTGGTCATGTTGATTTTTGACCAGGATACACAGATATTTCTCTAAGTACAGTATATCCCAGTGTGTCTCGTGTAGGCATAGAGGTGAAAAGCATAAAGCATAATTTATTTTTGATGATAGAACTCGCAGTATAAAAGCATATTTTTTCATAAGATCATGTCTCATAAAAAGTCATAAAAAGTCTAATAATTTATTAGGTGTGAAAAGTAAGGAACACTTCAATTGAATGATAATTTACTTGTATTATTGAAGAATAGTTTAGCATTAATTAAGTTACTACATTTAGTTTTGCACTTCCATTGCCTAGAATGCAGAATGTAATAGCCTACTAATTAATTATTTTGATATAAATATGGCAGATAAACTATTTGTAAACATTACTACAATATATTACACAGTTTACAATTAAGTACAACATACAATTTTTCTGTATATGCTCTAGTTATATTAATATTATTTTCAAATAAATATGATTATTACACAAGTTAGTTGTAGGGTAATAAACAGAGGAACCGTTGAGGAAGTGTTGAGATGGGCATGTGTGACAGAGTTGTGTGGTCAGTGTTGAAGACTCTGTAGGGAGAACAGTTGTCATGCCGTTTGTTCCATTTCAGACTTAAGGATTTACGGCTGTTGTCAGTACAATACGTGTTGAAGACTGCTTTTATAAACGATAATGTGAGGCTCTAAATGTTGTCTCTGTAGACCTTATAATAATATGAAATTATCAGGATATGTGAATTTTATGAATCTCCATTACCCAAACATGTATATGTGTAAGATATAATGGGTTAGTTTTATGTCCCAGATGTTTATAGAAACATCTTTCTTTCTTGCAACTTGTGATTAATTAGTAATTAATTTGTAAGATAATGATTGAGGATTACTGTACTTACTGAGTATAACATAATAGATAACATTATTTGTTTTACTGTAAATGTTTTCATTATATTTTAAAATCTGCAATTAATTGTTCCAATAGCTTAGTGTCCGCCAGCTTAGTTTAAGATTAAGGGTGTAAGAAATCCAGATGATTGTTAACAAATCAATGAAATGTAACATATTTTCTGTCAAGCAGATGTCATCATCGTGGGCCCCTCTGCGTCATAGATAATAGTATCATTCAGATTAATACCTTTCCATCAGAAATGATTAAAACATATAAATCTATGTAACACTTTATACAATATCTTCATTCATTCCTGTCTTCCTGCTCGGATGTAACAATCTCTGGCAATATTATGCTCTGCGAGATGATGACCAGGTCCTATCAGTCTAATGGTCATAGACAGGAGTGGTGAGGTCATCATCTATAATGGTGGTGGCGGTTGGCGCTGTGGATAGCGTGATGGTCTCCCTCTGCTTTCAGCCCGAGACGCTGCAACTTCAGTCGTGGGTGATGCTGAGCAGGGCCTAGCACCAAGGCACACCACACCTCAAACAGCTCAGGGTCGCCCACTAAAACCCCCATTTAGATCTGGACTTGGTACAACCACCAAACCCCAAGGCCTGTGCTCAACGCGCATTACTGTAGCGCTAAGCCCGTTTCCTCCCCAGACTAAAATTCGTGAACGCCCTTTCCCTCCATGTCGCTGCTCTCACACGTAGCCCTCGAAGGCTTCAGATCTGAACGAGGACCAGGCGTTGAGCGTGTCCAGAGTCGGCCTCCAGAACGTGAACGATGCCTTCGGTGCCATTAGCCTTTAGTGGTTATCGATTGCTTCAGCACGGCCGCCTGTTTCACAATGCAATTTGTTTCGGACGGCCACAAATCTGGTTCAGTCCAACAGCTTGGAACGGCGATCGGCCAATTGCATCACTTTAACATCTCTCTGATCATTCGCTGCAACATGTTGTTCCAATAAGGCCGTCCATTCAGAAGAGTGAAGTCAACGTTTTAAGATTTAAAGAGCTTCCTTCTCCCTTTAGGTTCTTGGGGGGTTTCTGGCTGTCTCCCAAAGCACTAGGTTCCTCTGCTGGTGACTGAAAGCTCTGACTAATAACGCTATGTCAATGTGCTGGTGGATCCTCATCAGTGCCTCATTCCAGACCTCATCATCATGCCAAACCACCATGCTTCCTCAATCAAACATTTGGAACCTATCAGATGAACGACGATGTACTGATACGCCGTACATCAACTGCTGGTGGTTCCAACCAGTGCTTGACCGGGACTGATGTAGGTGCCGCTAGTCACCTGTGCTGTTTATATTTAGGTGCAGGAGCTCCACAATACTTTTGAGCCGATATTTTGTAAGAGGTGTATGAGCTCAAGCAGTAGAACATTTGAGGTGCTAGTAACTTCGGCGAGCTGCTGCCCAGGTCAAGCACTGGTTCCAGCACTGTGGCCTACAGGTACCTGGCCTGTCCCAGCCTACGGTGGGGAGGTATGTATGTGAACGCTGACCTCTACTGGTGGGTGCGGAAAGGGGTGGAGGGGGGGGGGTGAGAATGCTAGAAACAGAAACATAGCCGTGATTATGTTCCCGGTGATCTGATTTGACTCTGTTTTGACTGATGTACATACTTAAGGTCAACGAGGTGGGATGAACTCATTTCCTTCACTTAGACAGCAGGGCTACTTTTAGAGAACGACAGAGATCAGAATGGCGATTACAATCAGTCATTCCTGTCAATGTAATGCATGACTATTGTCATTTTTTATATGCTTGATCTAAGTGGAATTTGTTCTCCCAGCCATTGAACTATTTATGTTACTGCCCATTTCTATCTTAATTTCCTACTTTGGGATTTAAAGACAGTTATCAGGGGGAGATAACATTGTTAAATGTCATGTATTTACAAGTAGACATGGAAAGATGTTTAAACGCCAGGCATTATTTTCTTGACATTTATCTGTATATTAATAGGGCATCTCAGAGCAGATCTCAAGTCAGGGTTATTGCTGCCCGATGTCTGTCAAATTTAGCTCTGGCCCAATAGGAACCCGGTGACCTCTGCATATTTCACTCAGCGAGGTCATTGGCTGTCCCCGAGGGAGCCGTTCTCCTCTCTGTCTCTTCTCAGGCTGGGAAGTGGAGTTTCCAAGCTATTTCCCCCTCCAACCCCAGAACAATCCCCCAAGTCTCCCCAATCAAGAGCATCCAGTGGCTGTCTTTAACAATCCGCACACAGAGTGGCGCGGACGTGACGCATGGGGAGGACAATGGGAGGATATTGGGACACGGTCCTCCTCACCTTTCTGGGAGAGAGGCTGGTGCTGATTGTTTTGATGGAAGGCCATGTGGAAGTTGTCTAAAGCAGTCTTTAATTTTTACAGCCTTGTGTTCGGTCATTTTACACTTTTGATGTTTCGTTTTTGGTCTCCGCCTGCTTTCTGGTTCATTTTGATGTTAAACAGAAATGTATTTTGAAGTTTATTGTGTATAATGGAACAATATGTTGTACCAAAAATGGACATAATGTACCAAAATAAAATCTATGTCCCTCACTGCATATAATCCATCTCGTATAGACTGTATGTGTTTGGTGTACATCTGGAATAATGAATATTGAGTGATTACACTAGTACAATTTAACAAGTGAAATCAAACCCTAAGATTTCCATATTATTTCACATCTGTTTAAACCATACAGCACTACACAATAAGACAGGCCCCTGTCCTGTGCTGTTTGTAGTAGCCATGGCGATGCGTGTGGAGCAGGAGGTGCGAGGGTCCATCCAAGGAGGGGTTGGGCAGGAAGGACAGCATCATTTCCACAGCTCTGCAGGCGTCCCTGGGGTTTCATTAAGGGGAGAAGAAGACGAGGGGGCGGGACTTCCTGTTCATGAGCCCATCCGCCCACCATGGCCGCCTGGTAACAGAGCTGTACACAGTAGGAAACAATAGGGATGTTGTCAGTCTGGTGGGAGAGGAAAGAGTAACTTCACACTCAGGGAACGCAGCATGGGATGGGACGACGGTGTTGGATTAGAGTTTTATTGTCCACACACACACACACACACACACACACACACACACACACACACACACACACACACACAAAAACGGTTTATCACCTTCTCAGATTTCCGAAGAGTTGAACACCGTGGAATAAATATGTCCTGTAAATGCAGCTTCTCCAGAGCTGTGGAGGCAGCAGGGGTGAGACAAAGTCAGCCTGGTAGTTCATAAGTCAGTCTTCACCCTCAAGTCTGGAGTCAAGTCTCAAGTGAGTCAGCCATGTTCAAGTCCTCAAAACACGTTGCGTGTGCTTGTCAAACTCAAGTCCCATGTGTCTTTGCTTTTTTGGCTGGACCAAAAAGCAACCGTGGTTTCAGCCCTATTAATGCATATATCTGTGACTGAGTGATGAAGTTACACCATTGGTCGAATTTCAGTCACATGACTGCTCTGGAGGCCTGGCGGGAAAAACAGTGTTCAAACACGGCGGCTAACGCTGAAAACTATAGAGCTACTGCACAAGCCAGTCAGAAGACGGAAAACAAAGATATACAAACAAGCTGCAAGTCTGGGCCGTTGTGACCCATATTCATCACCCGTTAAAACAGTGTTGTTACCAGCGATGTCCCTGACGGAGCTGAACTTTCTTTGGTGATGTGTATATAATTGTGGAGAATCCATCCCTTTACACTGCTACCAAGATGAAAGTGTTCAAAAGTACAGACAGTTATCTGTACTGTCAATGAGGACGTGTCAATAAGGATACCGTTTGGGACAAGAAGTTCTTCATTGTCAAAGCGAAGGTGTGTGCAAATTAACTTCACCTAAGTTACCATTGGTTCTATGGGTGGTTTCAGTTTCATTTATTTGATTAAGAGGGACAACATACATTAATAAACACATAGAGTAAAAGCACACGATTTTAGCCAAAAGGCTAAAAAGAGGCATGGTCAGTGTAGTGAAGTTAAGTTCAGCATAGTGGACTAAGGTAATGTTACTGAAGTACTGTAAGGCCTTAATATAATGGTACAGATAACACAGAATATTGTGACATAAATGTAATATAAACATTTTCACTTTAGATAAAAGCGTCAGCTAAATGACTGTGTACTGTAATGTAATTGTCGAGTTGTCAATGATGAGCAATTGGAAGAGGACTTGGTTTGGCTCCAGGGGCGTTCCCATATGCCATGACATGTGAAAACTATGAATACACTGTCTAGCCATGTACTAGGTTTGGACCTAGTCTTGTTTTAAGTCAAGTCTGAAGTCCTCAAATCGGACTCAAGTCTGAACCAACTCAAGGAGGTGCCGTCTCTCGGACTTGAGATGAAAGAAAGAAAAAAAAACACCAAACATTTACAGCTCACTCATTCTCAACCATGTCAGTTTGGTTGTTTGGAAATCAAGATGCCATTTCTCTTTCAGCTTGATAAATAGACCCTTATTAAAAGATGTCGGGGGTTCGTGATGTGCAGCACTGAGAGACACTGTCATACTTGTGGTGAGTCATGTAAATAATACGAGTTTGGCCCAGCCCTGATCAAACAGCAACGAAAGCACCATTTTCTTTCTTAATGGAGTGTGTCTTACAACCATGCCATGTTTACCTTCAACCAGATTGGCGTTTTTCAGAGGACTGATTACCATGTGATAATTACGCCACACTGAAAGGGAGGAGTAACACACACACACGCACACACACACACACACACACACACACACACTCACTCACTCACTCACTCACTCACTCACTCACTCACACACACACACACACACACACACATAATAACAAAAACTCACATGCATAAACTCACATGCCAGAAAGCCCATAGGTACATGCACTTCACACACACACACACACACACACACACACTCGGAGACACAAAACCACACATACTCTGTTGTGATCCAGCTTGCGTGTGGTGTGTTTACTGTACGTGCCGGCTCTATTCTGTGGTGGTGTGTGAAGTAATCAAAGTGATCAGAATTCTGACTAACAAATGCTTCAATTGAGCTGTTGAGTAAATAGGCAATAAATCACATTAGCGTAACACTCCAGTGTAAACACTTCTCAAAAATGAGTATTTGTGGCATCCTGTCTCCTGGGGAGAGATGCTTGACATTCTCACAGCTCTCCACAAGAAAGAGCTCTGGAGGAACAGAACTGTGAGTTTATGGGCTTCGCCAAAGCATCTGGCGGCTTTAATCACAACCCAGTTCAATTACTCACAAACGATGAAATGGTGCGGAAGAGCTGGGAGGACGAGAGGTTCTTCTGCAGTCATGACTGGATCACACCCAGGTCCGGTTCGACTGGACGGTGAACATCGAAACCCAGTCCCCCCGGAGTGTCCTTACCTAGTTTTACACATAGATGACAAGTTGCAAGTTGTTCATTTCAACAGAATCACTTGTTGCATTTGATTTGAATTGATGAAGTCATCGGACGTTATCTTCATTTCGGACTTAGAAAGTGGAATTAAGCCAACGGGATGTGAATGTCATTCAAAGGTGTTCTCGCTGGCCTGAACTTGAACTTGTGTATTCCCTATAGCTTTAAAAGCACTCAGGAACACTTGATCACTCTACCGGTCAACATCAGGTCCAGTTAATGGAGAAGGAAAGACGCTGGGATCTCTGAGCAGAGTCTGAAAATGATCCCTCTCTCTTGTAAAAGGTCTACACTTAACCAGACACATGCAGCCAGGCAAGCCTCAGTGAAATTGATTGTGGCGTACGACTGTGTGAGTGAAATGTGTTTCTGTAGTGTATGTGTGTGTGTGTGGGGGGGGGGTGCTTGCCACATGTGTGTGTGTTCATTTGTACCAACAACAAAGACGCCCAACCCCGGCGCTGGTGAAAGCCGATGCCATGGAGGGCTGGGGGGCGATAACACCCATAATTTCCACTCCTCAAATTAGCAGCGCTTTTAACAAGGCCTCCCACATACTGTACTGTTAACTACGAACTCATGACTACAGACCTTCTTATTAACTCTACAGCCCCCACCCCCACCCCCGCCCCCATCAGCCCCAAAGGACAAAATCATTTATCACATATCTACTGTAGGCCTACATGAAAGACATCTCTCTCGTCTCTGCCTGAGATGGGAACAATATCATAAAAGAACCGGTGACATAAAACAAAATGATTAGCTTTGACAAGCAGGGAGAAGTTAGCTCATTTGGGGTTTAAAAAAGGAAAGCGCCTGAATTGATCCTGTGTTTTATGGCTTGCTTGCCCCTCCGTCCGTGGCTGCATTTATTTCTGTGTCTGTACAGCAGAGCATAAATCATCTTGGGTCTCTCTCTCTCTCTCTTTATTTCTCTCTTCCCTCTCTCTCTGTTTGATGTCGGAGCGAGAGAAGAGAGAAGTGGAGTATGCGTCTGCTGTCCTGTTCTCTCTCCTCCGGAAGAATTAGGCCCTCAGACATTACCACATTGTATTTTGCGGTGCACAGTTTTTCAGGGGGGAACCGCTCCTGGCTCCACTGCAGCCCCAGTCCTGCTGGCCTCGAGGGCCTCTTTCCCTCACTCTCTAATTAGATTAGCCGGGTCCCCAATCTGGCAACCCGGGGCTCCAATCTGGCAACCCCGCTAGCTCCTTCGCGGCACCGTAATATCTGGTCTTAAGGGGAGGAAATGACCTAAATGTCGGTTAGGACGGTATTCTGTTACACCCAATGGTGTGCTGACAAAACGACTTCGGTAATGGAGACGTTAAAAAGCAAGAGGAAAGAAGAGAGAGAGAGAGAGGATTTACGGCCGGGCTGTAGGAAAAGTGCTCGCCCGACCAAACGAGCCACAGGCCTGCGGCCGGGCGGCCATTTTGGGGCGGTAGCTCAGGGAGCCATCACAGCCCGGGTCAGCTCCAAAACAGCCAATTAGAAGCCCGGGGGCAGTTGCAGATCAATAAATTTCACCCAAGCATGGCAGCACTCGGAGGCCTCATTTGTAAGGGAAAAGGAATAGATTCCGAGTCCGGATACATTTGCTGAGGTTGCGGAAATAGGCTACTGTCCTTATTGCGCAAGGGCTAAGTATTTTCAGTTGTCGTCCCAGCAGCAGTAAATATCACGGTGTTATGAAGGATAGACTAGGCTACATAAAATAAACCATAGGCCAACTCTGCGAGCCAGACTGCAAGGACGCACGCTTGAGGAATTACACTATTGCAAAAGCACAGCTGTCTCGATGGACCTCATTTGTCAAATCTTCAGGTTAAAAGTAAGACATCATAAAAAAGATAAGCTACGTTGAAGGTTTTGGAACAATTCACTGTATTATATGCTCAAACATAGCCTAAGAGAAACCTACATAGTGAGAGCTGCGCCGCGGACAAGCTAAGTCTACCCGCACATTAAATTCCTCCCAGAGTGCCGTCTGCATGAGACGTGACAGTGTAAAACAGAGAGTGATGTCTGGAGATTTCAGCCACAGGAAGTGAGCGGTATGACTGATTCGTACTCATAAATCATTTCTGTGGGATGCTGGGTGCTGCCAAAGCCGAGGAGTTCTCTGTGTACGACGGAGAGATGATCGCTCAGCAGGCGTCGCGCTGCCCAGCGTGGTGCCTGGATAGATGACTTGCTGTGTGCTATTTGTCACTTGTTCCTACAAGATGATACCGATCATGTTTGTCTGTTTGAGGTTTGGCTCAGAAAATGGTTTGTCTTTCACGCCGTGATGGGAATGTTCTCATCACTCAGCACCATTGATACAGATCTTCACTCAGGGTCCAGGATCTCTCAGCTTCATCTACTCCCTGCCTGTGTGTGTGTGTGTGTGTGTGTGTGTGTGTACGCCTGCCGTGTGTGTATATGCATGCCTGCGTGTGCACATATGTGAACACGTACGTGTGTGTGTGTGTGTGTTTGGCATTGCATGAGTGTGTGTATGTTTTCACTCAACCCGACACTCACTAAAGGTGCGTTTGATGGAGTGGCGTCCAAGGAGTGGACAGAGAAGGAAACCAAGGGAGATGAATGCTGGCTCGGGAGGAGGGAGATGCCTTGAGAGGTGTTGATATTTCGTCATCCGTGCCGTGCTCCGGTTTGCAACATGGGGGTCAGAGTGATGAAGCTGCTGCCATGGACGCAATCTCACAGGTACAACACTGCCAGGTCCACAGCTGCTTTCAACTAATTCTCTCTTTATTTCTCTTTTATTCTCTCTCTCTCACACACACACAGACGCACACACACTCCTTCACTCTATCTCTATTTCTCTCTCTCTCTCTCTCACACACACAGACACACACACTCCTTCACTATCTTTCTCTATTTCTCTCACTCTTTTCTAACCTTCCCTCTCTCCCTCTCTCTCTCTCTCACACACACACACACACACACACACACATCCTCCCTCAATTTTCTGTAATTATCCCTCTCTGTCTTTTATTTTGCTTACTGTCACAGACAACCTCTCTCTCTCTATCTCTGGCTCACACTTTGCTATTTGCACAGCAATTACTTGTCATTTGTAGTCAGTCGTTTGTGTACACTTCAGGGAGAGGAGCTGAACGTACCTTCTTCACAGTCCGGCGCTGACCTGAGCAAGCGTCTAGACTCTCAAACTGCTCCTGATTATCCCCAATCCCAATGTTTGGATTACTCCAAGGGGACATCCACATTTGTAAAGTCTATCACTCTTTAACACACACACACATACACACACTCTCTCTCTCCCTTTCTCTCTCTCTCTCTCTTACTCTCTCACGTACCCACACATTACACTCTTTGTCTCTCTTCCCCTCTCTCTCTCTCTCTCTCACACACACACACATACACTCACACACACACAGACACGCACATGACTCACTCTCTCCATCCTTCACCTATGACAGAGCCCCTCCTCAACTGCACTCAGAAAACTCCAAACACAAATAAGCATCCATGATGAGCGATAGGACCTGCCCGAACTGGTAATTGTAGATAATTGCTGAGCCCAATTTGAACCACTTCATCCAACGACCGAGCCTACCCTAAGCACTTGGCACGGTGTCGCGGGCGGATTCTGGACCTCGTTCTCGCTGATGGGTCTGTCTTTGGGTTTAGCAAAGGCGCAGCCCCGTGTTAAACCTGGGGCTCGTGTGCGTCACACAAGGCCGCGCTAGCCCCCTGAACTTAAGTCCAGCCGTTAGCCCCAGCCGACACATATGTCCAGGTCAACGAGAACCGCCTCACTGGGCCCTGTGCGCGCCCAGCGCAGTAGGAGCGGGACACAGAGCCGGGACCGGACTGCCCCCGCTGTCAGACGAGACGCGCCCCGCTGGCCGACTGGACCTGCCCGTTTCCTCCGGCCTCATGCGAGGCTGTCAGAGAGAGGCCGCCTCCCGCTGGGTCCCATTTATAACCGCTCACCTCCGCGGCAAGGCCCAGTGACAGCCCCACCCGGCGGGGAGGACATGTGGAACGGATTACCGCGAGCGACACGGCCGGTCAGCGCGAGACGAGAGGATGACGAGGAGAGAGGGACAGGGAAAGAGAGGAGGTGAAAAGACAGTGGGGTTTTGTAAGGAAGCTAAGAGGAAAAGTTGTAAATAAATAAATAAATATGAATAAGAACACCAAAAAGACACACGGTTAATGTTGTATACTGTGGTTAAAAGGTGGTGAGCTGTTGCAGGTCTCACCTAATTAGACATGTTGGGTTGGTCTTTGGGTGTGTGTGAGTGTGTAGTAGCCTGTGTGTCGTGTGTGTGATGTGTTGTGTGTGTAGTATGTGTTGTGTGTGTAGTATGTGTCGTGTGTGGGTGTCTAGTAAGTGTGGTGTGCATGAAGTATGTGTTGTGTGTGTGTGGTGTGTCTAGTCTGTGTGGTGCGTGTCGTATGTGTTGTGTGTGTGTGGTGTGTCTAGTATGTGTGGTGCGTGTAGTATGTGTGTGGTGTGCGAGCCATTAACGTCACTGATATACAGTTTACACTTTCTCCCCTCAATTATCTCAGTTTAATCTTACCTCAATCACTTTCTCATTTATCTGGCATTTTGATAAATGTGTTGTATACTGGATAGTTGAACCTTACAAGTCTATCCTTCACAGCACCCTCGACAGAGCAACAGGACATAACGAAGCAACCTTGAGAAAACCCGGAATGGACTCGTGTTGTGAATGTTGACGGATGTTGTGAGCATAATCATCATTAGCTGGAGTTTTAGAGACCGCAACTAGACCGTAACAAACACAGAACCTCCCCAATCCAAAACTTTAGCTCCACAAGATGGCGATCTTGACTAAGAGCGATTCAGTCATCAAACGTGTTTCTGTAGGCTACTGCATTCAAAGGGTGAACCGCACCAGCCTCAAAATATATGTGGGAACCTCGTCCTATGTAAACAACGTCATGTTTATTTGCCCATCTCATTATCATCGGAATATAATATCCATTAATCTACACCCATTCGTGTCCCGTTATGAGTTGATGTACGTGAACGAGGCCGAGGATGACATCATAGACGGTACTAGCAGAGCTGACCCAGGGTTACCTCTATGAATAGGCCTACCTCCGCTCCTGAATTAGGCTACAGTCCTCCATGTTGTACTTGGCTCAGTATCTGCTCTTCCTGGCTGCTCTCTCTGGTCTGTATGTCGATGGCTGGCTGCCGAGTTCTGTCTGCTCCGTCTGTTCTTTTTACCTTCACTTCTTTCTTTTTTTTTTTACATTATTTTTTAAGTATCCGGGAAACCATTTTCTCGTGGTCAGTGTCTGTTATGTCTTTCTGCGTTGCAGACCAGGATGACCCGCTGTCTCAGTGGACCTAAACATCATGATAAGTATAGGGAAAACACTCGTACATTGGGGCCTCCAAGGGGTACAGCACCAAAGGCAAGACCATAATCAGAGCTGTGGTTGGCTAGAGGGTGATGACTGGTTGTCTGTAGACCTACCAGTACAATCCGCACAATGGAATTCCAGCTCCCAGTCTCACTTTATTGATAAACATGTAACGTTTCAACCTTTAGGTCTTCATCAGGCAACTTCACATTGACCTAAAGGTCAAAACATCAGTGTAGACCATTGGTCCCCAACCACCGGGCCTCGGCACAGGTGCTACCGGGCCTTGGAAAGTATAGCCTAAAATATATATATATATATATTAATTATTATTATTATTATTATTTGTATTTTTTTTTATTTTTTTTATTTTTTTTTGGGGGGGGGGGGGAGCTGGTGGGGTAATACATTTATTACATTGAACTGCATTCAGTCTGTTGGTCTTCTTTTTTTACCAGTAACCACTATCTGTGAACCCCACAACAATTTACAGATTTTGAACTTCCGACCCGGAAGTTCCAAATAAAGGAGCACTTCCGAGTTGATCTTGAGCTAGCCACGTCAGTGTGTTGTTAGGCCTACTTAAACTTATTATTAGGCCTATAATAATAATAATAATAATAATAATAATAATAATAATAATAGGCTAATATGTGTTGACACCAAAATAATATGCATGTAATGTGTTTAAATCAGTGTGCTGTTGTTAGGCCTACTTACTGTAAACTTATGAAAAAGCGACTACACTACAATGTTATAGGCTCAGAAAAAAAAACAAGAAATAAAAAACGTTTTAGGCTACCGTCCGAGCCTCGGAAAATTTGGCTATATGAAACCGGTCCTCGGTGCAAAAAAGGTTGGGGACCCCTGGTGTACTCTAGCACCATCACCACATTTTAGTCTTAAACATCGTTGTCCACCAGGTGTCGCTATAGCCTCGGTTATATTTGTCTCAGTTGATCAGTGCGCGCGCGGTCTTATCAGGAAACGCACGCCGTTGGATACAGAGAAATGTTTGCACATAAACAGCAGGGGTTCCCCACGGACGCGGGGAACCGTCTTCTGAGGTAACAAACGATAAGGTGTTATTATCTGAGGGAGCTTCCTCTCATCACGAGAACAAAGTAGAGAGCAGGGATTTCTGTGTCCCCCGAGGCCGGCTTCCATCAACGGTCGGAATTCCACCCGGTTATGGAGGATGTTAAATGATGGAAACTGGAGCCACCGTGGAAGTGTAAGTGGCATATACAAAGCAACAACACGACCCGGTCGCTCTCCACGTCTCCACACGGCGCTATGGAATGCTGTGGGATCAACGGTTAAAAGCTCTTTGATGTTGTGAGACTTCCAGTTCAAATATATCTTAAGGACTGCCTTTTCTTTCTTTCTCTCTCTCTCTCTCTCTCTCTCTCTCTCTCTCTCTCTCTCACGCACACACACACAAACACGCACACACAAAGTAGAGGCTATAGGTTACAAAGTTAGGCTATAACTACATATAGGCCTAGGCCTACATGTCTGTAGCCTACTCAAAGACTGATATCTCACACATTTTCTCTATCTCTCTCACACACATGCACACGCACAAATAATGCTGGTTGCAACACAGGTAGGCTAGCCTATATCTCCATGTCTGTGCTCAAAGACTGATATCTCTCACACATTTTCTCTAGCCTATCTCTAACACAAACCCATACATACACACACACACTCACACAGATAATAATGACTGAGAGGGTGGATGAACAGATCATCTTTAATGACGTGTTCTTAAAACACCGGATTGTCGGGCCTAACTTTGGACTCACAACGCTAGTACACACTCTCCCCTTGGGCCCGGCACCCTTTGATAAGGTCTTCCACAGCGGTAAAGACTACTGCCCTCTGGGGGCCCTCATTATCAGGCTGAGCCTGGGGAGTTTATGTGAGGAAACAGAAGCCGACTCGTCACTAAGCCTCCTTCATTACAGGCTCAATAGTTGTGGGGGGTCTGAGACAGGCAGACAGACAGACGTGCCCTCTTCGCTCCCTGCTCACGTCATGAATAACAAACCTTCAGGGCTGTTTGACAGGCTACTGTGCTTCCCGTCTACCGCGGGTTTGGAGTGGTTTGTCCCAAACCCAAGGGGATGACATTTTAGAAGTGTTCTGATCGAAACAGATTGCTATCCTACTGTAAAAGACATAAGTCGGTTTATGAAAAGCAGCCATTTAATGATGCGCCACTCCAATAATAAAGTAGAAAATAACACAGGTGTGCTTCAATACTCCTCTCCATGCACATGTACTGTATATACTGTATATTACATTACATTAGTCATTTAGCAGTAATACAATATACAGTATATATACAATTCAGTCACTTTGCATCGCCCTCCAGTGATAAAGACCACAACACCACAGGCTGAGATGGTACAGTAGTAAACCCAGGAGCGTCTGTAAGACGCTGCATGTCTGCGTAGCTCCGTCCATGTTCCACATAGTTCATAATGTTCATAACACACCTTGACACCTTGTAATAAATCAAGGCTGATGCTGGAGAGTGGTGGTGTGGTGTGGTGTGTCGGGGAGGTCCAGCCATGTGTGTGGGGCTGGGTCCGGGGTGGGCCAGGGTGGTGTGTGTGTGTGTGGGGGGGGTCCGGGGTGGTGTGTGGGGGGGGGCCGGGCTGGTGTGTGTGTGTGTGTGTGTGGGGGGGGGGGGTCCGGGGTGGTGTGTGTGTGTGGGGGGGGGGGGGCCGGGGTGGTGTGTGGGGGGGTCCTCCTGATGGCTCACGCCTGCAGCAGCTGCCCAGTGAGGGCGGGATTTCTGTCGCGGATCAGAGCAGATGTGATCTCGGCCGCCCTCGCTACCGATCTCTCCCAGCGGTCCGCCTCCTGTGACACACACACACACACACACACACACACACACACACACACACAAACAGGGAGAAACCTTTAGTGCAGTGCAGAGTGTATACTTTGTATGTTAACTGCATATTGAGGTCAGCTCTTGATTCACACAAACGTCTGAGTTCCGACACACAGACACATGCTCAACCACAGTAGGACCCTAAAGTGTCCCCAAAACAAACACACACACACACACACTCCTTGGAACTGCAACACATAGTCCTGCGATCCACCTTAACACTCCCACAGGTGACCAACACAAGCTGTGATGTGTCCCACGCAGAGCCTGCCTGCTATGGTGGACATACTGACCTGACCACACCAGCCCTCCTTCTCCTCCTGGTCAAATCAAATCACCAACGCAGACCAGCCAAACAGACCCCCCACCCACGTGACAACATCTGAATCTCAAAATCAAATCTGGTTAATGAATACCAATTTTAACAATGGGTTCACGCTGATTCACGACTCACGTTATTTGACATTCAGTTCAATCAGCAGACGGAAGCAGCTTTGTGAGGGACAGAACGCAAACGAAGCTGAAGCTCTTCAAATGCTTTTTCTAATGCGTGTTGCTAAATTACAGGTTCAGCTGCACTCGCAAGCCCGACAGGCGAAGTTGGCGTTCTCTACCGTTCTTACGGCGTGATGTTGGACAGATCGACAGCAAACCACAAGAGGAGAGAATGGGACAAAAGGAGGCTCTTTCTAACACACTGCCCGCCTCCCTCTACGGTCACAGGCAGACTGCCTCCCTCTACGGTCACAGGCAGACTGCCTCCCTCTACAGTCACAGGCAGACTGCCTCCCTCTACGGTCACAGGCAGACTGCCTTCCTCTATGTTCACAGGCAGACTGCCTCCCTCTACGTTCACAGGCAGACTTCCTCCCTCTATGACGTTCACAGGCAAACTGCCTCCCTCTGCGTTCACAGGCAGACTGCCTCCCTCTATGGTCACAGGCAGACTGCCTTCCTCTATGTTCACAGGCAGACTGCCTCCCTCTATGTTCACAGGCAGACTGCCTCCCTCTACGTTCACAGGCAGACTGCCTCCCTCTACGGTCACAGGCAGACTGCCTCCCTCTATGACGTTCACAGGCAGACTGCCTCCCTCTATGTTCACAGGCAGACTGCCTCCCTATACGGTCAAAGGCAGACTGCCTCCATCTATGTTCACAGACAGACTGCCTCCATCTATGTTCACAGGCAGACTGCCTCCCTCTACGGTCACAGGCAGACTGCCTCCCTCTACGGTCACAGGCAGACTGCCTCCCTCTACGTTCACAGGCAGACTGCCTCCCTCTATGGTCACAGGCGTTCACAGGCAGACTGCCTCCCTCTGCGTTCACAGGCAGACTGCCTCCCTCTATGACGTTCACAGGCAGACTGCCTCCCTCTACGGTCACAGGCAGACTGCCTCCCTCTATGTTCACAGGCAGACTGCCTCCCTCTATGTTCACAGGCAGACTGCCTCCCTCTACAGTCACAGGCAGACTGCCTTCCTCTACATTCACAGGCAGACTGCCTCCCTCTACGTTCACAGGCAGACTTCCTCCCTCTATGACGTTCACAGGCAGACTTCCTCCCTCTATGACGTTCACAGGCAAACTGCCTCCCTCTGCGTTCACAGGCAGACTGCCTCCCTCTATGGTCACAGGCAGACTGCCTCCCTCTGCGTTCACAGGCAGACTGCCTCCCTCTACGGTCACAGGCAGACTGCCTCCCTCTACGGTCACAGGCAGACTGCCTCCCTCTATGACGTTCACAGGCAGACTGCCTCCCTCTATGTTCACAGGCAGACTGCCTCCCTATACGGTCACAGGCAGACTGCCTTCCTCTATGTTCACAGGCAGACTGCCTCCCTCTATGTTCACAGGCAGACTGCCTCCCTCTACGACGTTCACAGACAGACTGCCTCCCTCTGCGTTCACAGGCACACTGCCTCCATCTATGTTCACAGGCAGACTGCCTCCCTCTGCGTTCACAGGCAGACTGCCTCCCTCTACGTTCACAGGCAGACTTCCTCCCTCTATGACGTTCACAGGCAAACTGCCTCCCTCTGCGTTCACAGGCAGACTGCCTCCCTCTATGGTCACAGGCAGACTGCCTCCCTCTATGTTCACAGGCAGACTGCCTCCCTCTACGACGTTCACAGACAGACTGCCTCCCTCTGCGTTCACAGGCAGACTGCCTCCCTCTACGTTCATAGGCAGACTTCCTCCCTCTATGACGTTCACAGGCAGACTTCCTCCCTCTATGACGTTCACAGGCAAACTGCCTCCCTCTGCGTTCACAGGCAGACTGCCTCCCTCTATGGTCACAGGCAGACTGCCTCCCTCTGCGTTCACAGGCAGACTGCCTCCCTCTACGGTCACAGGCAGACTGCCTCCCTCTACGGTCACAGGCAGACTGCCTCCCTCTATGACGTTCCCAGGCAGACTGCCTCCCTCTATGTTCACAGGCAGACTGCCTCCCTATACGGTCACAGGCAGACTGCCTTCCTCTATGTTCACAGGCAGACTGCCTCCCTCTATGTTCACAGGCAGACTGCCTCCCTCTACGACGTTCACAGGCAGACTGCCTCCCTCTACGGTCACAGGCAGACTGCCCTCCTCTATGTTCACAGGCAGACTGCCTCCCTCTACGGTCACAGGCAGACTGCCTCCCTCTATGACGTTCACAGGCAGACTGCCTCCCTCTACGGTCACAGGCAGACTGCCCTCCTCTATGTTCACAGGCAGACTGCCTCCCTCTACGGTCACAGGCAGACTGCCCTCCTCTATGTTCACAGGCAGACTGCCTCCCTCTATGTTCACAGGCAGACTGCCTCCCTCTGCGTTCACAGGCAGACTGCCTCCCTCTACGGTCACAGGCAGACTGCCCTCCTCTATGTTCACAGGCAGACTGCCTCCCTCTATGTTCACAGGCAGACTGCCTCCCTCTGCGTTCACAGGCAGACTGCCTCCCTCTACGTTCACAGGCAGACTGCCTCCCTCTACTGTCACAGGCAGACTGCCTCCCTCTACGGTCACAGGCAGACTGCCTCCCTCTACGTTCACAGGCAGACTTCTGTTGTGGTCGTTTTGCTTTCCTCATTCCTCTCTGTCCTCCATCGCTGTTTTCCTATTTATTTTTTTTGCCCGAATGCCTGCGTACAGTTATTCTCTTCTAATGGTTTGTCATCTCTCTCCCTCCCCCTCTCCCTCTCTCCCTCCCTCCCACTCTGGGGCCGGCCCAGATGAAGCCTGTGTATGGGAGCCTGCTGGTTTGCGTCTTTCAGACAAAGGGAGGTTTAGATCTTCGATCTAGTTTAAAGATATATGGTCTAGCGCACGATGAGATGTTTCTGTTCTGCTTCACCAAGCATCCAAGTTGTAAAACCAGCAGATGTTTACACTGAAGACATCTTATTACCTCAATTACAAATTTGCTGTACAATAATATCTTTATAATATATCTGCTTCCCCCTCCTTCCACAAGCAGACTCCACTGTTTGTTTTTGCTTTGGTGATTTGTGATCTCTTTTTCCTCTTAGTATTTTTTTTTTTTTTAACATTTTTCCTAGACTATCTGCCCAATTCTCATGTAATGGTTTTTCACACAAGCGCCTTGTTATGGGACTGGATCTGACTTCATAGTTCAACGTATGTACGCACTGACAGAAACGACAACAAATCACACTCAGACCCTCCCAGGTGTTCTTCATGCAACACCTCGTCGGTCAACAGACACGTACGGAGTCGGAAGGAAGGTGACGAGGCGTGAGAGCGGCAACCGTGGTATCGGGCCCGACCGTGGTTAATGCGAGCTAGTGAGCTAGCGCTCTGCGATCCAGAGAGATCCTCCAGCCCCCGAACCCCCGTTAATCAGAACCACTGGTGGGGGAGTCGGATGACTTGGATTTTCCACAGTGAGGCGATCCGAGGCTAGAACACTGGAAGACGGATCAGCGCTGGTCGTATTGATTAAAGCAACGCAAAGTCATGATGGAATCAAAATCCGATAGCTTTGAACAGGTTCCAGGAGCGTTTCATGTCAGCATTTCCTGTACTAGCTTAATATGTTTTTCTATTTAGATTTAGCTGTTCTTTTGAGAAATCAAAAAAGAATGAACGGATAAAAAAAAGATTAGGCTTTCCTGTTTTTGTTTAAGATGTACCCAAGTCATTGTTCTTTCACTTAATTAGTAGTGCGAGGCAATGAGGACAGGAGCCAATACATCTGTGAGCAGTCAACAGAATATGGCAACGTGGACACACACACACACACTTCCACCCCAAAACTTGACTGCGTATTCATCCTTTGCAGGAATATGCGTAGGTTCATCAATGGTCGGGAGCCAAACCTTTTTAGGGGAGAAATCAAAGGAACTGATTGTATATTGTATCTTTCATTGTTTACAACATACGCAATCAGATCAAGGCATTCTTTCGCCCATTATCTAAAAACAAAATAATTGTCTATAATAAAAATTGGATAGATGTCACTTGTTAACGCGAGCCACAGGAATGAGTTCCCCACACAGAACCTGTTCCAACGTCACATGTGCTTGAGGGCATTAAGAGGCTGTGGGGATTAGGTTGATCATTAGACCATTAACCACCCAGGAGCTCGCGGAGACCATGGGAAAGTGCCATGTCTTGGGCGTTCTTGGAGACGGCTACATACAGTAGTTAGCCATCAAACCGCTGCTAATGATGACTCACAGAGATCTGTTTTGTAACAAGGCAAACACGCATGTACACACACACACCCACACACTCACACACGCACACACACTCACAGACACACACACAAGCTTGCTGGAAAATAAAAAGGCAATCAGACAGCAGAAAGTCAAGATCACCAAGGAGGATCAAAGTTTTAAGCCTCTTTCAGCCTTTTCTATTGAATGATTTCCACCCCGAGATATACAGCCTTTGAAATATGAATCATACTTCAATAAAATAGCATTATTAAATCAAGTAGTTGCTTGCTCGCTGGTGCACAAGCCTGCTTTGGGTCCTCTACAGAGTAACTGGAACTTTGAGCACTTTGAGGAGCCACAACTGTTGGAGTCATCTGTTGTACGACAAAAAAAAAAGACAATAAATAATTTGATGGAAAACAGAGGAAGAAAACATTTACATCTCTAAGTGGTTTCAGATTGAAATGAGTCCGAACTAAGAATGAGGAAATAGGCGCCCTAATAATCGCGCCGCGCACACAAGAAACCGCAGTTAACTAGAGTTGACCAAAGTTTCTGGATGAGCTTGACAGGCACCGTGGGCACCTCCACTGACCCCTGACTCCACCACAGCGCTCGCTCGCTCTGCCAATGGCAGCCTTCTCCTCTTTCCACTGTGGACTATCCAGGAAGCACAAACCAGTTCACTGATGAGGAGTTTTCTGATCCATTGTTATGGGCAGACACACACACACACCCATACAAACAAACACACACAAAAGTATGCGCACGCACACACACACACACACACCACCAAACACACATGCAGGCAAGCAAGCATACACACATCAGACATACAGTACACACACACATACGCATGCACACACACACACACACTTGCGGAGAGAGTAAGTTGTTGAAAGAAAGGGAATGTGAGACCAGAGGGATTTCCATTTGTCTAAGTCTCCACCATAGTCAGACCCAGTAACCTCTTCCTGGGCCAAGCTGGATGATTTTCCACTGCCTCTTCAGAGTCTCTTCCAGGGCTTTTAGAGATGGAGAAAACTTTTGGGGGTTGGTGTTTAAACACTCCACACCGCCCTCTGAAGTGGAGAGGACTGCGGCGACCAGCAATGCGCGTAAATGACAAGCAATTAAGATCTCGCCTAAAGTGTATCTATCCAGCAATGCTGTAGTAATCGTTAGGTAAATGCGTTATTTTGCAATGCATTATGGTTTGACTTGGGGGTATGAGCCAATAAATGCAGTTCACTTTTGCCGTGGACTAAAGTCAAGAAACACTCTTTGCATACTGTAGTAAACCTCAGACAGAGGGCTCTCAGTGGGACTATACAGACTTGGCACATCTGAACGTGTCTTTTCTGCCATTTCATCGATAAAAGACATGAGGTGACCTCAGTTTCCACTTCATGAAGACTGGCTGTCAGAAATTGTTCGATTTAACAAATTCCTCAGCCAAAAGTGTCATCATTTGTTCACATTAGTGGTGAGATTGTCATCCATGATGTATGTCGTATTAAGTGCAAAACTAGCACATACATTTTTATTCTGAAACGTATGATTTTTTTTCCACTGGAAGGAACTTCTGGTACATCCATTACTTGCCTGTCCAATAGCCTGCTTCAAGAAACTGCACAAATCATTTCTGTATGGACTTTTATACATCGAACTCAAGCAAACACAAATGCTTTCAATCTCTCTCTCACACATACTGTCCTGCAGCCTACATAACGTACAGTCCACAAACACCCACATATATACTGCATACACTTGCAACTACCACACAGCCCTGCTATTCCAAACTGATACCATAAGCTAACAGAATGGAACTTGAAATCATTAGGGTCTATTTTTAGAGAGGATTCTGACAGGGCCATGATGTGGGTCTTTGAAACAAGAGAGAAAAAAAACATCAGCAGACCACACAATAAGCAATCCTCTAAGTTGTACTCTTAAATGTCGAAGATGCAATCAACCTTTCCATCGCCAAGAAGCAGACGACCAGCCCGCTGCTGCCACACATGAAGAGACACTTTGAAGCAGTTGGGATTCGGCAATTAGGAGTTTTAACAGAGACAATTTGCACGCCTCTGTCATTCTTTGAGATCTGGGCCCTGAGGACCGCTACTGAGAGGACTTCTACTTCTGTTGGTGCCGGTGGCGCAGCGCCATCCTCAGTACAAACACGGCGAATGGAAAAGCTTGAAAGGTGCCCAGGCCCAAAGTGCTGGAAAGATCTGTTAGAATCACACTAAAGCTACCCAACAGAGAGCAGCCAAGGAGAGAGAGAGAGTTTTATTGCCTTCTTTCATATAGTCAAAACAGCTTATTGTCATCATCATTTATCCTTCTGGCTAGTGCTCGGAATGTGAGGTGTGATCGATGCTGGTTGTAGCGCCGAGGGCCCACTTGAGGGCAGTATGATAAAAGCGTCCCAGCTAATCGGCGGTTTTGTCTTCCACAAGTTCCACAAGCAGACATCCTTAGCTCAAACAACACCCAAAATCAACTCGATGGTCTGTACTTACTCATTCAATATTGTCCTGGACTGCAAAGTAGAAACTACTGTCCAAGAACCTCTCCCCAAATGACCTGACTGACTCTAGTAATAATAGGTCTGAAATCATCAAGTGCTTTGGTTTGAAGGGCTAGTGTTTCATGCTTCTGACATCCTGTACACAGAGAGCACAGCGAGACAAGATGCCACCCCCCCCCCCCCCCCAGACTTTCATTCAGGAGGGGGGCAGTAGCTAGGGGCTAAGCTGGACAAGGGGTGGGGGCGGGGGGAGACAGGTCCGATTACCGTCTAGGTCAGGGACTTCAGGAGCTCAAACCTGAGGCCAAATCTAACAGAGAGGAACCTCTCTCAAATCATCAGCCACACTACTGTGATGGGAGCAAAGAAACAGCTCAATGAGAATATCAATTGATATTATCATACCCTGACCATCACTCCTTGAGGGGGGAGTCAAAATTAAGTCAAGATTATGGTAAGACTGATAAACTATCTGAGCGAATCCCTTTTTTGCAAGGCGTTTGTCGATCACTGTGCACAGACACCGAACTTGGCAGGGTGCCTGAAAGTCTGCAGCCTGTTTACGACGACCTCGTCATTCCAACTCTGCCTCATTGCATTTGAAAAGGATTGCATTGTAGAAGAATGGATAAGCCTGGATTTTTACATCCTTTTCCACTTTTGTGTGGCTGTGAGTTTTGTCAGACAGGAGAAACCACACGCGTATTGCTAAGAGGCCTACCTGTTATCCAGAGACCATTCACGCAACGATTGTTGTAGTACAAACTAGTCATGGTACAGTGAGAAGACGCTTTTTAAAGTGAGTTTCTAAAATATACTGGCAAACACAGTATGTAAAGAGCCTCAGCCTGATCAAACAGTGTGATAATCAACTGTACAGTATGTGTGATCTCTTCTCTCGCTGTCTGGTCTACTTGGGGCAAGAATAGAATTTTTTCAGTAAATGCTAAACTATTTCACCAAGCTCTAATGAGTAATTAATTAGTTTGAATTTGAAATGTCCACTTATTCAAGGATTCAAGGAACTTTATTTGTCATACTGAACATGATACCGGTATCATGTGTGATAACATGCTTAAAAGTAGGTATCAGCATGTTGGGAGCATTACCATAATGTCCTTGTGCAATTTCCCCACAGGGTTCAATAAAGTGCTGCAATTATAACTACTACTGTGACAATGCCAGTGTGTCACATTATGAACATTATGCACTGTGACGTGCGCACGCGCACACACACACACACACACAAATACACTGAAATGCCTCATTTGATTATCACAATAGAGTCCTCACATTCCAGGTAAACATGACACGGTCAGTATCACAGCTAATCTCGGATCTGCTGCCGGCACAGGTGCTTCTGATCAATGACACCCCCAGCTCTGACACACCTGAGATCCGAACCCAGCACCTCCCGGTCACGGCCGAGCATCCTCACTTCCGCTCCGAGCACCGCGCGGGAACGTGATCACACTCATACCGCGCATGGAAACATGGGAGCAACAAATGTTTTGATGAAGCTCTGTCAAAACAACAGCATGTTTCAGACTAAACAAGGCGGGGGTTTGCGGGTCTGCAGGCCTGGAGGAGGCAGACAGGGAGCAGAGAGGGAGACGGGGCCTCGGAAACTTCCAGAAAACACTGGAGGTGTGCGATTCGTTTGAGGGACTTCAAATACACGACTTGCTTTTCGAGTCGAAGGAATTTCATACATTCAGCCCCGTGCTGCCTGTAATGTTCCAACCTCATAATTATTACACATTCAAGGGTCCCTCTTGAAGGCGCGCCCTGAGGATTTTCCACAACTCCAAGATACACAAGACTGTATGAGGTCGTCTATGATTGTAAGCACAGGCAGATCTGGAAGGTGAACGCTACAAAAACAACGTGAACGGAGGCCTGTAAACCAAAGCTATGATCCTCCCAGCGCTGTGTTCCACACAAAATCACTGCAACCTGGTAACGCTACCCGCAACGATGGTGGGTGGTCACGGAGAACTCAAAGCAATGTGGTGAATTAAGTAAACACACACATACACTTTGGCATTCTTCTTTGCGTGATTGTATGTCTACAAACTAATTCAGAAGACCTGGAATATATTTATCCCTTATAAGAATATACTGTGTACATGCCTTGTTTGTAATAGTTCTCCGTTGGAATGTCGTTCTCCAATCGGATGTACTGTAAGAGGCGGATAAGTCAAGTCCTATCAGCCAGAGAGGGGTTTCTGGTCTTTTTAATCTAAGAAATCAAAGCTGAATAAACAAGGCTTTGGTATGTCTGATTCCTCTATAGCCAAACCCTGACGGTCGAGTTTCACACATACCGACACACATCTGGGCGCACTCTGGGCGCAGAAGATCAAGCTTGATATCCTACACATGTCGCAGCAGTTCGCGTCTCCCAAGGATTTGACCTTAACACTCTACAAATACATCACTGAGAAGAGGGCCTATCCCAGGGCTTCTGTCTGTATAGAGACGTCAGCCATTCTCAAGGGGGAACATAAGGTCTCTTGTCTGTGTTTCCAGGGGGGATCAGGAATTAAGGTTACACATAATTATGAGGCAACAAAGAGAGATAATTAGACGACTGACAGGCAAAAAAATACAGTGTGAATGAGCGGGCTTGGATATTGGAAGATAAATCTGAGAAGATCTACAGGAGATAGGCCAAATCCGTCAGCACCATCTGAGATGTTGTTGGAGTAACCAAAAACTGTTTTTCAAATCCCATCATTTATCATCGTGGTTGGTTTTTGGAAGCTTTTGATTCACTTATCTACTGTTCATTCAGCCATGCAGTTTTCCGAGGCAGCAGCCTCAAGTCGAGTCATAATTTTCCAAAACATTAGTTTGGTCTTCTGAATTGGTCTGAAACATAATGGTTTAAAGTCAATAAAGCAATTGCTGGTTGGTTGGTTGGTTGGTACTGTAGGTTTTCAACAAACCAATATTACAATAACTAACATGTTTTTGGCAACTTATAACACAGCATTCATGTTCTCAATGTTTCACCATCAGCACACCTCAGAGTGCGTCAACGCAAATTAATATCCGTCACTGGAATCAGGCAGATAATTTCTGGATTAAAATCAAAGTCGGAAGTGTGCGAAGATCGTGTCGCGTCCGCCCTCCCTGGTCCGCATGGTGACCCCATTGCGGGGCTGGGGAAGTGTGTGTGTGTGGGGGGGGGGGTTAGGGGCTGGGGGGGGTGTACAGGTTCATAGGTGTCACAGCAAAACTCAGGGGGTACGGTTACAACCGCCTGCCGACCAGTAGGTAGATCTAAACAGCTAGAGGAGAATAGACCTTCAGAGCCTCTTTCTCTCTTCTTTCTGCTTTTCTCTGCCTCCTTTTTTCCCCGGACGGCTAATCTCTTCTCAGGTTCAGGCCTCTCGGTCTGGCCTCTTCCGAGGGGGAGGAAGCGTGGGGAGGGTAAACATCAGGGCTCTCACTGCGGGGATTACAACACCCATATATCACTGTGACAACCCTCTTTTCACTCGCTGACAGGTCACCAGGACCCCGTGCGAGCTGGGATCCGGTGACACTTCCTATCGCCGCGGCAACCATTGATAGGGAATACCGTCGCCGTGTTCGCTCCGGCGGATCGGTTTACCGGGCCACGGGCGTCTCTGGACTCTCGACGCCGGACGTCGGCGGCTACGTCTCCCGTGGTGGAGCGTCCGCACGGCGGTCGCTTGGCGTCTCCGGCACCGAAGGAGAACGCCGTGGCTCTCAGAACCGCTTTGATCACGTTTCTTTCCACAAAGACGGCCGCTCATTGTCCGTGACTCCCATTTGTTTAGCTCTGGAGAAAAATCCTTTAACTTAGGTAAACAGGGGGTCGGGTCCTGCTGCATGAATTGGGTCTCAGCTGTGGGTGTTGATGTGAATAACGTGAAACCGCAGTCACGCCTCATTTGAGAAGACCAACTCTCCGGTCCAACAAGACATTTCTAAAGGCCAATGAGGTGGATTTTCCCAAGTCTCATAAAGCCTTTGATGCACTTCAACTAAAGCTTAAATTAAGCTGCAGTAAGAGTAGCACTAACAAAGTAAAGGTGTACATTTGCTCATGCAGCTATCCAATAGTACTGAAGACAAATCTGACTTTTAAAACTCTCTGTTCAAGTCCAGAGCTCAGGGTGTGGCCATGTCCCCCAGAATGACCCTCTCTGTGTCTCGTCACTGTTGTATTCATGCACAATAGAACCAGAAAACGAAATCATTCAGGGACGAACACGAGTCATATGTTGTTCAGCAGATCTGGTCCTAATACCTCCTACTAGGAACTACAATTCCCTGTTTCTCTAACTCTCTGAGGACCATATTATGCACACCAAGCTGTGATCCAGTAGTACGGTACTTTAAGTACATCCTGTAGTTCTGAGCATACATGTTACATTTCAAATAGATCTAAACCGACCAGCTCCAACTTTGTTCCATTATCACAAGACTAACATCTAGTAACCTTGGGTAAGTGTGTACTACTCCTTCCTGCTACATAATCTCTACTGTATTTTTCTAGAAATCAGATTATTTAAATGTAACTAATCTATTACAAGAGTTGTGTCAATCCCACGAAGACCATAGCAGTATGCCTATATTAAAAGAGTTGTGTCAATACTATAAACTGTATATTAGAATAATACATGTCTCTGACACTACCTACCGTGCAGTCAACTATGACCAAACAGAGGAAAATGGGCAGAGAAGAGAGACATTCGAACCTTTGCTGCTCCTTCAATTTTGATTACAGATACTTGGAAGACGTTCTCTCATGGTTCTCAGCAGTGGAAATGTTCCAACAGTCTCAGAGAGTGGTAAAATGTCTTGACATGAGGGGAAATTAAACACGACAAAAGCTACACATCCAGATGTCAAAGGGGACAGCAGGCAAGTCCCAGACAATACGAAAGGCTGTTTCCATTATGACATTTGAGACTGTATTTACAGGAGTCTGTTTACTGATCCTTATCAAATGACGGCAGTACCCTCAGAACATGACTAGCTTAAGAATTCAATCTCTAAACAAGTGGAAACACAGCGCACTGAAAACAAACCAAGATTTCAGTTATACGTGTTTAATTTGGGGAAACGCAACAACGCACCATCTCACCAACTTACTATTCCAGTGTTGCAATCACCGACATCTTCTTCCTGACACAAAACAGCCCTGCTGGAGTTTTAAGGCACATTTTTAAAGAGCACCAGCAAGATGTGTGGAACACGCAGGCAATTACATGAAACACATTGTTGCACTCTGGGGCTTTTCAGCTTTCAGACCTTAAGTGTACATTAAGTGTGGACCAAGCTGTTGGAAGTCTAACCCCAGTCACGCAGGAAGCTTTGATTCTTTAAAAATAATACAGGAATAACTAAGAATAAAGGTTCTGCGTCGTTTTCTACATCAAAACTCAGCAATACAGAAGCTTAGTGTTGAAGTTTTGGATTTGCGTCGATACCGAGGTATCTGTACATATGGCCTGTGCTGATAAAGAGAGTGTTGGCAGCCATTTGACATGCATGAATACGGCCATCTGGGCTGAATTATCCTCATTATAACAGAACTCTAGCAAAGTGATTTATGTAAGGTCTTATTCTGCTGTTCCACTATCTCATAGCCGTAGGTATTTTATCATGCCGAACGCATGTTATCTCTGTCCACTCCCTTTACTCCTCCTGTCCTCCCACAGACATGGCAGAATGAGTAATTAACGCCATCGCTCTCCGTAAGCCAGGCGGACCACGGCGTGCTCAGTACAGCGGCCAGGGCCAACATCCCATCCAATGAAACTCACATGTGAATTTGTGAATTCACTGTCTTACCGCCCGCTTCAAAGCACGCGGCTTTAATTAGGTGACACGTCGACGTCAAAAGCCAACGCGCGTTGCCGACCAGACTTGACAAGGCAGAATATGGGAATCCCATCTTCAACGCAACCTGCAGGTTCTCCTTTTAGTCAACATTGGCAGGGCTACATCGGAGGAACCTTTTGGAACAGAGCTGGGCTTGTGGTGGGGAGGTAATGCCATCGGGTTGATATTTGATGTTCCTGCCAGAACTGTTGCAGTCATTTGTCATATCAATCACAAATACAGAGCACATGGGTCTGCTTCTTATTCGAGAGCCACTCAAGAATGAACTGAAGTGTGTCTTTAATGGGTAACTGAATGTTGACTTAGTGCGCATGCATATTTAGGTGGTCCTCTAACTACTGTACCAAGTTACAGTACCTTGTACAGTTGTTAAGTTTATACGTTTAACATTTATTAGTAAAGATTACTTTCAGTGATTCAGCTTTCTTGGTAATGCATATCTGGACATCTTCAATGCAGTAATAATCATAATAATAGTTATTATTATTATTATTAATAACAATAATATTATTGTTGTTATTATTAATAATATTATTGTTGTTGATATTATTGTTGTTATTGTGATTATTATTATTATTTTAATTAATATAATGTTGTAATTGCAGACAGCAACAGGTCATCCACATCTGGCAACTCCAGTGAACTTTTGATAGGTGCAAGGGCAGCTCAAACACTGAGAAGAACATTTCCAAAGCACTGAGTGGTTTTATACAACATGGGCTATAAAACAGGGTTAAACAGCCCTGTCTGCCTCCAGCTTAAACGGATGTGGAGACAAGACATTGGAACAAGAACTTAAGACATTTCCCACTCTGTTTTGTTTGGCTATTGTCATACATTCATTCCAGGGGAACTATGGATTCACTTGAACAGTTCATTATGCGCATATATATATATATATATATATATATATATATATATATATATATAAAAGAAACAAAGAGGCATACCTTTGAGTGATGAAGCTGGATGCCATAGAGGAGGATATTTTGGAGCTTGGCTCCTCTGGCAAACTCTCTCATGGCCTCAGGCTCTCCCGTCGTCCCGGTGACGGACGAGTCCTCTGACACGTTCAGATGCACCTATCAAAACACAGCCCACCGCGCCCAGTCAGAAAGCACCTCCTGCCAGTATTCAGGACCTCTTACGGAGGGGGGAGAGCGAGCGATTATACTTTTTTTGGAGTAATTACAGCCCATTGTTCAGACAGACTCGCTGCGACTGCACAGGGCTGTTTATTCAAGGTCGTCATCGGGGGAAGATGTCGGACGAGTCTGTTTCAGTGTTTTGAATAAACAGATCACGGATGATTTTTCGGTCCTGTGCGGGGAGCTAATCCCTCCAGATCAGGTTAAAATATCCAGCCTCCTGGTGTTCATTTAGATCGATGAGCCACACATTAAGAGAGCAGGAACCAGACCAGGCCCAGTGCCTCACTTTTAGCCCTTTTCCACCAAAGTAACTCTGGTTCGTGAACTGGTTCGGTTCAGAATTCTTGGAACCTTGGTTCTATCTAGGGAACGGGACCGCGTTTCGACTAGTTTTGAGCGGAACCGTTGTACGTCATTATATCATCACGGTTCGCGCTGAAAAACCTACTATTTTTTGGTGCCGGTTCGGAACCAGCTTTCGGGTTCCCAAACTCATTTATTTTTGGTCGAAATGCTTGGAACCGTTCAAAATTAGGTTCGCGAACCGGCACTGAACCAGTTCCTTCTTGGTGGAAAAGGGCTATCTGTGTGTCAGGCTGAAGAGTTTCCACTGCTGCTCAACTGCTTTTCCTAAGTACAGTATCCCGTTGAGCGACAGACGGGCAGAATTTAATCCAATCCTGCCTCATATAAACGTGTAAGTAAGGTGCAAAGAAAGCTGTCGATGAGTTTATAAATCCATTATAAAGCTTATTGTCAAACTATATTTCAGAAATTGATTACACCAGGTCAAGAACTGAAACAATTTATTTGCTGTCTTTGGGTAGGGCGTTTGTTTGTGGATGGGTATGTTTTTCTTTACCAAGAACATACTAAATCAATTGGCATTCCTTCTTTCTGAATTTGACGGTGAGATCATTGTTTAATGCTACTGACTGGACCCAGGAGTTATAACACAATGTGTCATCTGACACCGCCCACACACTCCCACTTGTTGATTTTACTGTCCTCGTCTCTAACCTTGACATCTTTTGAGATGGCTTCCTGCTCTAACTCTGCTTGGATTTCAGCCCATCTAGGTCCTGTTGATCTTTATCTGGGACATCATAAGGGAAAGGAGAAGTGAGTACTCTTTTGTTTGGTGATGGACTTTTGACGTGCATCCTTAATATTCTCTCTACCAGAGCTACATGGCCGCTGGTCATGAGACCAGCTGTGGGAAGCAGAGGAACACAGATGCTTTTACTCTGGTGTGGCAGCGAGAGTCAATCCCACTTTAATACATCCTGGAACCCAGCACGAGAGAAGAGTCTGTCTGTCTGTCTGTCTGTATGGATGTGTGTCTGTGAGTAGGGTCTTTCAACACAAGGCCTGAGGTTTCATTGCGTTATGACATTTGCAGTGATTAAAACAGAATTGTTTTGAGGCATGAATTCGCTTGAGTCCAGAGAACTTAGGTCTTCTTAGGCCCTCGCTGCCTCCCTCCCAGTCATTCTTAGGCAGTTGATGGGGTGAGAAGGTCAAGTCAAAACAACAACAGGGCCTTTTTAAATCCAAATGTTTCATTTTGGCTACAATCAGATACATTTTTTGTGTTTTTTCCCCTCAGGTTAATGTCAGTGTTGTTCTGTTGACATTTGAGGCAGACCAAACACTCAGTGAGGTATTCTCAAGGGGGTCTAGGGTTTCTACAGCTCAGAAGGTCTCAGAGGACCCAAGGTAAATCGCAGGGAACCTTTTTAAAAAAAAAAAAAAAAGAAAAAAAAAAAGAATAAGCTGATAAAAGGTTGGCTGGCCGCGTAGTACATATACCTCAAGGAAACTGGATCTGGCCTGTGCCAGATGTCTGCTTTTGAAAACATGCACAGAAAGTTCATTCAAAGTGTGGGAAACATGACTGAAACAAGCTAATAGGTAACGTCTACCGTAAATACACTCATATGCACACGCACGCACACGCACGCACACACACACACACGCACACACACACACACTTGTTTCCTTTAGAGCATACACTGGCCACCTTGTTCTGAGTGGAACTAGTATAGTAGCTACTGGGTCATCGTACATCAGAGCATTCCATGGTCTTCTCTACCTTCCAATTTCATCCTTAAACCAATATTTCCAACTCACCATCAGCAAAGGAAACCGCCAGGGGCACAGACAAGCACAGGAAATAAAAGACTAAATTACCGCTACCTACAGTAAGTAAGGGTGTTGATGAAGAAGGCATATCGTGAGAATTCACACCATCATCACTATCCCCCTGTGAACTCACCCAGACAAGGACCACTGGATGCAGGAGTGCTTGGTTTGTCTCCTCCAAAGCTCTCGTCATTTCTTCGACTTCAGACAGACAAGCATTGTTCACCTGTGAACAAATGAGTTGACAGAAAACGAATCGTTTGATTAACCATTCCTTTTTTACAATGATATCTCGTTAATTTCTCATTAAATGTTCCTAGCCTCAAGTTGTCCTTGTGTGGGAACTTACAGAAACTTGAATGAAGTTCCACCCTTTTGACAGAAACCTGGCGTTGTCTCCATTTAGATTTGGAAGAAGCTCAACCTCCTATAGGACACAACACATGGAAATGTCACATAGGATTCACACTTTGGACACAGAAATGAAAGAATGCCCAGATTTATCCTACTCGTTTCTGAATCCACTACTGTATATAATGGTGCCCGAAAGGCAAGTGGCTGCTAAAACTAATAGTGTTGGACGACTCCAGGGCTCGAGGGTCACAGCCCTGCTGGATTTTCCACAGCATTCAATCCATTAGCCAGGAGACCCCCACACCTGCTCACCCCGAAATAAATCAATTGATTAGAAAGCTGGGAATACAAGGTCTGGATCTGAGCACACTTGATCTACAGCTAATTTCTCTTCTCCGCAAACAGTCTCATTAGAAAACATGAAAGCAAGCTGGACGCCCTTTGTACTTCTGAACTTTTGGAATGATTAAGAGCTAACAAGAACACCGAACTCAGCCAAGTTGAGATTTTATTACACTAGAAATTAAATTAAAATTCAAAGATAAACCAAAATTGTGAAAAGCTTTTTTGTGCGCCATAAAAGGACATTTTAAGTGTTTCTTTCAGCTGCATTAGTCTTGGCGCACAAACGACATCAAGCTGAATGTTCATCTCAGTTGTTTACCCAATACTTCTTCAATGGATCTACCATTTCACATTCAGAGGACATAAACATGGAAACAAACATCTCACAGTCAGTGTTTGGCAGTCACTCGGAGTTGTACAACTCTAACCGTTAAAATAACAATGAGAATTGGAAATATGAAATGCTTATAGGAAACATGTGTGGTATGGCTAATTGGTCTTGAAAGATAAGTGCCGGAGGTTCCAGAGTAAAACCATTTGAGTCGGACATGTAGATTTGCGAGATTAAGAGTCCTGACATGATCTAAACCAGGTTGGGCATGAAATCCTGGAGTGGGACTGTTTGTGTAAAAGCAAGTCAGAGTGGAGAGCCAAGGAGAGTTGGGAGCCCAAGGACAAACAGCACCCCCCTGACAGAAGCAGAAACACGCTCTCACAGCAGGGGAACAAAGACGCTAAACCCAAACAATAAGATAGAGTAGATTATTGTTGAATAGAATGTTTTGAATGTTTAGAATTCAGAACTTCGGAATCCAGTCTATATTTTAGCGTCTCTGGCCCAGAGTGGCTCAGCGTGGAGGAGGAGACGGCAGGTTTGAAAACGCTGCTCTGAGACACTCAAACATTGAGAGTGGATGGGCATTGCGTAAAAAGCTGGTCGATGTTTGAATACACAAAATATACTTCCTTAGCTTGCTCAGCGCTAAGCTCTTCCTATTTCTGGCTGTCCACATGACAAATTACCGGCCTGGGCTTCGGAAAACAAATGTAAGTAGATGCATGTGTCTCTGTGGATGCTACATCATCTGGGGTGGATCTGAAAATGAGATCGTATATCAAACTAAAAAGTGTTGGAGATAAGAGAGAGGATGTGGAGGAGGTGATGCATCTTCTCTTAATCTATTCCTCCTTTCATGTCCACATCTAGGGGGGTTTAATAAGGAGAAATGGTCCGTTTGGGACCTGGTCAAATTGTGGTAGACACCAAATAATGTGTGAATGATGCATGCTGGTGTAGTGTAGCTGAAATACGACTCGCGCTGCATATTCATATTCGTACGGCTAATCTGCCTCATCCTGCTTCGTCTGCCTCTCCGGGATTCAACCCCCGCTGTCGGAGAAGCCCGAATATCTCGGCTCAAAAACACACACAGGCGCCCGCGACCGTGAGCACGGGCTGCCAAATCCTCCACCTGCTCACGCTCTGCAGGCGCACTCCTTCAGCCCCGGCTCAACTCGCCCCTCCGCCTCCCTCCCTAATCCCTGTATTAGATTTAGCGATGGCACTGATACAAAGATAATTCCTCATGCTCCGTTTCCCCGTCCTCTCCTTTCATCCTCCCCCACGCCCCCTGGGAAGGATATATCTGGTCCCAGGCGTGCATCGGAAAAAAACAGCCCCACCGGCCACCTGAGCACGCGTGGGGATGGTTCCAATTAGTCGCGCGAGTGGCCGACGCTGACCCCCAACCCCCCCTCCCCCTCCCCTCCCCCTCCCCTCCCCCTCCCCCTCCCTAATGCGCCTCTGGGGCCTCGCCTAGCGCCGCGACTGCTCAGATCCGCCCGTCCGACACCCTCTGATGAAGGACTTGGCACCGCTTGAAAGGAGGATGAGCCGTCGGTGATACATGGAGACACGTCATCCGCTGTCCCTCCGCCGTCCTCCGGGGGGAGGATGTATACGTTGGGAGGTTCAGGACAATACAGGAGGTCAGGCACGGCGAATAACAGAGAGTGAACGGAGACGTTCCAGAGTGCACATGTGGGGACAGCATGGCGGAGGGCCCCGGACCCCCGACTAGGGACGGAGGTGGCGACTCATCACTTAACACTCAATGATCGAGCCCGTTCCCACAGCGTGGCAGAGCGGAGTGGCATCTGCTTTTCCTCATGGCGGGGAGGAAGAGCTGGTGGTAGAGGAGGAGGAGGAGAGCGTGGAAGTCCCAGACAAGCTCCATTAGAGGTCTGACCGCAGCGGAGCCCACCCACGTGGAGCTCACAAGGTCTGGGGAACACGGGAGAGGGAACGACGCGGTCTGGGGAATACGGGATAAGGAACGACACGGGATAGGGAACGACACGGGATAGGGAACGACACGGTCTGTGGAACATGGGATAGGGAACGACACGGTCTGTGGAACATGGGATAGGGAACGACACGGTCTGAGGAAAACGGGATAGGGAACGATACGGGATAGGGAACGACACGGTCTGGGGAACACGGGAGGGGGAACAACTAGGTCTGGGGAACACGGGATAGGGAACGACGCGGTCTAGGGAACATGGGAAAGGGAACAACATGGACTGGGGAACATGGGAAAGGGAACGGGGACGAGGGGTGAAGCAGCACATGATAATCAAATGAGGTGTCTCACCAACATTGTCGTCCTCATCATTATCATCATCATCATCATCATCATCATAATCGTACCATATCCAAGGCTCCCATGGTGTTCTGTAGAGCCTTAGACAGGTCTGTAGCCGGTGGCGACCCACCTGTGATAACACAGGCAGACCGGGATAAAGTCTCTGGAAAAGAAAGATTTACGATTGGCTGTGAATCTCCATTACATACTGTAGCAGTAATAAAGATCATTTAGTAAACATTGTGAGATTACATTGACATGATCGCTCAAGATTGGATTACAAGCATATCAACAAGCTGCCAATGACACACACAGACACAGACAGACAGACAGACAGACACAGACACACACACGCGCGCAAGCGCACATACACACATTTTGACACCCAGATTAGGACGAGAAGCTCCTGTCTAATGCTCTCAGAAGACAAACAATGAATTCCTTCACAAAAACCTCTGGGCATAATCACTAAGCTCATTATGTCCCAATCCAGTTGATAATTGTTAGTCCAGGTGCACCTAGAGGTGAAGCGCAGAGCTGTGTTTGTGTGTTTTTCTCCCGGTTGTGTATGGTGTCAGAGTGCGGTTGGTTCCACCTGGCCCTGACTTGTACGCCAAGGCATTCTGAGAGCATACTCCCCTCCTCTCTGACAAAACCTAAACAACATTACAAAGAATGTCTTCCTGGCGAGACAAAAGGGACTCTTGTTCTTTTCTCACTGTATTCAATTCTGACCTCAAATTGCCTCAGATGGACAGAGAGACGTGAGGTTTGTGTTTTTTTTTTTTACCCAGCCATGTTACCAGGTGGGAAAAGGCTTCTGAGCATACTTTATAGATGGGAAAAACAACAGAATAGTGTCCACATGTGTACTATTTCTTGCTTTAGTTGTATTACCGTCTGTATCATGACACTAGTGTAACGGTAGTTGGTCTGTGTTGTTTTTCTTTCAGTTCAGCCCATGTTAAGGGCTTGCCCTGGGCTGACGGTTGCGCCGATACGGACGCCTCCCTTGGAGGAACTGTCAGCGTTCCTTTGAAGAGTGAGTCTCCCAGCTACTCGCTGCTACCACCTCTGACTCACTCCACGAGGGTTTATGAGGACTCGTGATTCACTTGTTAAAGGCCTACCTTTAATAATGGACTCTGCAGCAGCAAGGTCTCGTTTGTAGGTCACCTATGGGTTAAAACCAGAGTATGAATCAAAATGCTCAACGATTCATTGGTTAGTTTCAAAGCTTACTTTTACAGTCAGCACAAATACCTCATTTGTGTGTGAAGGGTAGTTCTAGCCTTCAGATGCTACGACAACAACACGTTCTTGCACTGTTCTTCACAGTGACGTCTCCCCAGACGGACTCACCTTCCACAGCGTCGGCGGGCCCTCGATGAGCCGGGCGCTGGTGCCACAGTACTGCAGGGCCAGATGAAGGCACTCGGTGCCAAACTCAAAGTCGGAATCGCTGCACTGTGGACAGGGCACAAGAGATTTGGTCATGGTTGACATCGCTGACAACTGTTGACAAGAAATGCTGTGTTCGGTTGGGTTCAAATGTCATAAACAGTGGATTGGGTAACTCTTCAGGGGACTAACAAAGGGGGGGACAAAGGAGTCTAAATTCAACACAATACCAGCAGAGTTTATGTGAGCGTTACAGTTTGGCCGAGCGCTGGGAAAGCTCTCTGGAATCAGATTGCGGTCTCTGTGGATCCCATTGAAATGTGGATCTAGGCGATGAGCTCATGAAGCTTTAAGATACAGTGAGGACTACAAAGGCTAAATCATGCTACCTGAGATTATATGCAGGCAATATTTTATCAGGCTATAAAAGAATGTCTCTTTTTTTCTCAGGACCCTGGATCTGAGAACAGAAATGACAGGAGTAATATGGTCTTGGTGCTGTGGTAATTTAACCTTTAGCATTTTCTCCCCGTACAAAGGCGCACACAGGGGAGCGGATAATGTGTCTCTCCCTTTGTCTTTCCAGCCCTGAGTTCTGCCAGACTCAATGGATGTCAAACTGCAAATGTGCAGCTCGCGCAGATTTTTCACGAACATGTCCTACAGTGCTAACTTGACAGACACCTTACACTTTCACAGCTCTGACGGACAGACGTGGAGGCAAAGGGGGGGATAGTCACCGTCTCGCCAAAACCCTCTCTTTCTCACACCACCATTTACATCACAGCAGATTTGTCTTAATAATCAAATAGAACACTACTCAACTGGTCTTGACAGCTCAAGTGATTCTGCACTCGTTTCGGAAAAATATAAGCCAGAACCAACCAGGCTTCCAAGTAATGTTAAATTCCCAAGTGCCAGGAATAAAAATAACTACAGACAAATGGTGCCTCAATTGGTGTCATACTTTAGCTCTTAGCTCAAGGCTTCCTGCGCCCTTCGAAAACACTGGTATCTGAATCACCATCTAATGGAGACAAGGCTCAAAAAGCAAAGCTCGGAAGTGTCTGGACTTTTTGTTAAATAAACAGAGCACCCCTGGATTTATGATAGGCAGACCTGTAAAGCCAAATATGCAGGACACAGACTATGACGTAAAATAAGAATTATCTCATTCATATGGTGTTTCAAGCTTTCTAGGTATTGTCTTGGCCTTGCCAATTTCCTACACATTTGGCCTAAGTACATAATGCTTGTACATTAATTATTCTAAATATGAATTAAGTACATAAATGCACACTTAAATCCCCATAGGTCAACATTATCACCTGTCCTCCTCCAAAGCAGAGTGATCCTTTCTGTTGTTCAACAGACCAATCCGCTGCCCTGCGCCAGAAGTATATTAAAAAGTAATTTCTTTCCCAGACATGATCGAGCCGTAGTGAAAATGATAGCGCCGCACCACAAGCTCTCCAGCATGGAGCCCTGCAGGTCCCGGCACATCCCAGGAACAATGAAGAACTGTGAGGCTGCAGAGAGGCACGAGCAGCATCAAATCTTTTGTCATCTGGCGTTGGGCACCAGCATTATTCTCCAAGCATAAATCTTACTCCAAAAGTTTCATTAAACCATTTTAAAACAATTATTTGATGCCGAGAGGGGATGTTAGTCTGCAGGACAACTGCTTGGTTTGGAAATGTTTTAGCACAAATACTATCTACTGTAAGGTTCTCTGGTTTAGTCATTAAGTGGAGACAACTTTGCAAAACCAACAAAAGCATGACAAACTTTGCTTCAATCACGTCATTATGTTTTGTATACCTCCATCAAAACCAATATAATTGTTGGGAACATTATTAGGCGATTTAATGGTGTAACTATTTCTGACTGACTGAAGCTGGGTTCACATATAACATGTGAATAAATCGCGACAAGTCATTAGTTGTAGACCATCCATCCGTTGTCTTGTGCCTGTCCATACCACTTAACATGTTGAATCTTAATAAACAGCAGGTTTTAGAATGAAATTCGATTGTATTGTGACTGCTAATTTGGAACTGTCAAAAGTTCTAGAACTCTTGTTTTTGTAAAAAATCTTATGGATAGACTCAAAGATCAAAGTTGTATTTGAACCTGCTTTAGCTCCCTACCCGCTGATAGGCCTGCTGGATGACGTCGTAGAGAAAGCCCTGTGGCATCTCGCTGGCCCGGTACTTGGCTCTCTCCAGGGAGTGGTCCAGATAGCCCTCCGCCGTAGTGGCAATAACCGTGGACACCAGGGGCCGGATAGCACCAGCTGCCTGAAGGAAAAATAACCACAATCAAAAGTCTGTACTCTGCATTATTCCTCATTAGAACCATACTGTGTAAATGAATATCTACAAGTGGGAGGAAAAAAATGATCCCATTTAGTCTTGAGCTGTAGCACACTCATTCTGACCACGGGTGGAACAAATCCGTCGTTACCACAGCTGTGTACACCATGCCTTTCCTCTCCAATCGGATATTCTTCATAAACAACATTTCTGGGATAATATTTTCATCTGACCAAACATTGACTGAAGATGAAAACCTCCACTATGCCACAAAGCACTGACAATGAGATAGTGTGGGTGAAACTACTCTCAAATTAAATGAAAGCAAACATGTGTTATGTGTGTTACACATGTTGTTAGAATCAAAATTAATCTCCAGCTCTTTGGTGGAGACTGCCATTCCATCATGAACGAGGAAGCTGGCAAGCTAATACAGACCAGACTGCTAGCTTTGGAGAGTCACTCACTGAAACACGCACGCACACACACACAAACACAATAGTAAAGGTCAAAGGGACCTCTGTCAAAAAGGCTATCAACATTTGTGACCTGTAGTCAAAAATGTCTTCACAGATATTTAACAATGAATCATTATCATATCATTCTTAATCAGACTTTCTTAAATCAAGCAACCACTGCGACATCCTAAATGGTTTATACTAATCTTTCATGGTTCAGCCCACATGGTACCATTATGTCTAGGTCTAAAAACTTGACGAAAGACCAGAGGCGACCGCGCCTTTTCAGCACTCGCCCCTAAACTGTGGAATGAGCTACCCCTCCATGTCAAAATGGCCCCCACCCTTGAACCGTTCTCGCCTTAAGTCCCATTTCTTTTCCTTGGCTTTTAATTCAATGAGTGCTTGTGATCATCTGTACTTGTGGTTGTCTGTACTGTAAATGTGTCTTGTATTGTTAGAAATCACTAGCTGTGTTCTATGTGTTTTAGTGTGTTGTGTGTTATTACTTGTATTTCACTGTGTTTTTCACTGTGTATTTCACTGTGCAGCACTTTGGTAACCTTGCGTTTGTAAAACGGGGTATATAAATAAAGAGGACTGGATTGGATTAGATTAATAAATATGACTGCCGCAGTCAACTAGAACCACCAGAGCCACTGTGAGAGGAGACTGTTCCATTCCATTCAGACAGCACAGTCAGTCAGACTGCATTCTCAATTACAGCATCTCCCGACTGGAATAGATTACAAGAAAACATAAGAAAGGGCATCACCAACAGATCATTTTCCAACCACTTGAAATCATGGCTTTCTAGTAATCAGCAATGCAGTCAGTAAATCTACTGGAATCTAATTTATTTCTCTGTTGTACCGATGTCTGTATTAACTGTAGGGTTATAGGCTATTATTTATATTGTTTTATGCTAATGTGCTAACCATTTGTATGCAATGCAATGTAATTTGACCAATGCCTGTTTGTCCTTTTATTTTATTTTATTTATTTTCTTTAAAGTGGGACTACAGATGAAAACTAGCCTTCTTGGCTAATTCTGGTACATTTGTTAATGTACACTGTCACTACCGAATAAATAAATAAAAATAAACAAACTGTCAGATTATCTTACACACCGCCGCTCAGATCAAAATCTACAGTATTTGTGGAGAGAAGAGTTGGGTAGAGTTAGAGATAGCACTAGATGGCACCTCCAGTATACAAACCCCTTGGTCTTTGGCAGCCATCGCTATCTTGAGTAAGAAGCCCTCCTCCACAAACGGCCGCACTGCATCGTGAATGATGACCACCTTGGGCTTGATAAGACCCGGTCCGTCCTCTCCGCTGAGGGCTCGGATTCCGTTGAATATAGACCTGTGACGAGTAGATCCACCGGGCACCACTCTCACTTTCCTGTGGTGAAACCGCTGGACAATGTCCATCATTAGATCTAGGCTCTCCTTGGCAACCACCACGACAATGCTTTCTACCCATGGCACCCTGTCAGAAAGAGAAACCACTGTGTTAGCACAGGTTCTGCACTATGCATTTAATCTTGTGTCATGATTTTTAGGCTAGTTCATTAGTTATCACTCATTATTCAGCTAAGAGGTATTACTGTAGCTAAGGCTATACAGTTAAAGCACACATACAGTATGAATGTGAAGTATCCACTATCATCTTTGAGGAGAAATGCAGCAAGACTTTTTAAGACATAGCCTAGTCTAATCTGAAATGGTCTACAAATGTGCATGTTTGTCTAGAACAGAGGTATAATGAGTGAAGGGGCTAATTGGGGAAACAATATCAATTTGCTTAAGAATTAGTACGTTCCTACAAAGCTTGGTGGAGTTGCAGAGCTTGTCTGTCACCTTAGCCTACATAACAACACAACTGCCATGCGCAAAGTGTAGCATAGGCTAGTGTGGTGAATGTCTATCCTGTGAAGGTACACAGCTAAGTGCAACAAAGGTTCAAAATTGTAAACATTACCTCTCAAAAGCTTGAATAGTGTAGCTTATTAGAGGTCTGTTGAGAAATGTGCAGAACTGTTTAGGTGTCGGTAGCCCTGTTCTCTCTCCCGAGCCACCGGCTGGAAGAACCACAGCGACCGAGAAATCAACGCTGCTGTTCCCTGCTCTATCTTTGCTCAACCCAGCCTCGCAGGTTGAGAAATGTCCTGGCTCACGAGGCCTGTCCGTGTCGCCCCCGTCCTCCTTGCAGTTTTTGGACAATTCATTCATTTTAAATTAAAAAATAATCCTGTCCCAAATACATTTCAAGGAACAGTCTGCGCTTCCATGTGGGCGGAGTTCTGGAAGCGGCGGAAGTAGCTTACTTGCAGTAGCTAGTATTCTATAGGCTGCGCTATGCTGCTACTTGCGTCACCGCGGCTCATCCTGTCAGAGGATGCTCAACTCAACCTGTGACACGGCAGACACCACGGTTTGTCAGAATCATTAATTAGTTTGAAATACGAAAGTAAAGAAATAACAGCCTGATTAATGCCATGTAATTACACGGCGACACTGCAAATTAGTACAACTACTCGTGTCATTTAGAGTATAAATAAAGCTTGAATGATATTTGCACATTACTTCCCCTGGGACTCTGACATAGATCTAGGCTTGAATTAAAAAATGTTGAATTGGACTGAATTGGGCTACCATTCAAAACATATATCAACAAATTGTGACTGGTTTATATATTTACATAAATGAAATAAGAAGTTAGGTTTGATCTTGGGACAGTCAGTAACAGTGATTGTGTGTCATGTAGATCTATGAATGATAAAGTATGATTCAACAGATTCAGTAATATAAAGCACTGATATTTATTATTGTTAGTGAAGACATGATGAAAATGAGACTTGACATTTTTCTTCAACTAGAAAAACATAGCTTTGGAGTAAATAAGCTTGCAACAATTAGCCTAGGTGAAATATAAACATACAAACATAGTTTATTAAATGATCTGCAATGGAAAGAATATATTACATCATATACATCTTATATAGAAAACTTTTATACACATGTAGTCAGACAAAAACTGGAGACAGGGGTCACAATAACATGATACTATTATGTACATATATTTACACATTTTGTGTGGAATATCACTTTCCATGCAGATATGCTGTAGCCACAAGGGTTAACACATAAGGTGACCTCTAGTTCTCAGGCTAAGCAAGGCATCATCCATCCAGGTCCTTCAGCGGTCCAAGAGCCAATCACGAAGACATAATCCGGGACCACAGTCCCTGAGGTGTTCTGCGTCCTGTTTTAGGGTTCTACCTCAGGCCAGTTCTCATTCAGCTTGATCTTCCCCAGCTTCCTCCTAGTGGTGGACTTGTGCTTGTGGAGCAGCTGAGGCTGAGACAGGCCCGGTTCCCCGAACTTGTGGCCCGACTCGTTGTGCTGCCTGGAGTACCTCTTACACTTGCACGAGGTGACCACGGTGATTTTATACGTTCTCTCGCTGCCATCCTGGCACTGCAGTTGGATGCGCTGGGTGCGCGTCTTGTCGTTGACGCAGCGCCAGTCCTGGTTGTTCCTCCGACTCCAGAACTTTCTACCGTAGCCGCTGCCGATCCAGTTGGGCAGCATCTGAGCCGGGAGGCACTCGCCTGCACACACCAGCTCCTTTATGGGGTTGATGCTGGTGCACTGGCCGTCGGAGATGTACTTGGTGGACCTTAATTCTCTGCATCCCACTTGGCTCCGATCTGTGAGAGAGACATGAGAATGATGAGACTACCAAACCGATATTTTCATTAAGTCCCCTAGTTTGCCTTTCAATTTCATTGCAGACGATTTCATTGGACACAGTGACAACCCCACTAATCATTCAGATTCTCATATGTTTTTGGCACACACCGATACAGCCTGCCTCTTACCTGCCTGTAAAGGAAGTAGTGCATTTACCTTGCATGAAAGGAAAGTCTTTGGTGTCCTGAGCTATTTCAACAGGGCAGCTTTTATAGTGGGATTATCTCTGAGCAACTGGTAAGATTGTCAGCATTGTTCACCTCCGGGCAACAACTCCCCCACTCTGACCGTAACCCAAACCCGCACCCATTCACACGTCGCCATACACCGCAGCGACAATGCGGCCCCTTCTCCATGACGGGGTTTGATGAATGAGGAGAGGAGAGGGTTCTCTTTTCTCTCCTTCATGCTCCGGGTACCGGGGGACAGCGCAAGTCAAACAGGGCCACGGTCACAGACTTCCTGCATACAGAAGAGCGGCTCCATTCACTTGCGCTGACACACGGGATCCGCTCCCCCTAGACCCTCTGCCTCGCTCTGCCTCTCATCTCCACCGCCATGCACGCATGGACGGCTGCCAGGAGAGTGTGCATTGCACATCATAGTCTGGCTTCATCTCAATTCAGTATGGGCGGTACAGTGTATATGATACTCTCTGAAGGGTGTTAACAGCTTAGATCAACACACGCACTGATCTAATCAAGGTGCTTACAGTAACTGGTCTGATATACACTGACAGTTTTATGTTTCTCAATAATGCACAGAAAACAATTCAAAACATATTGACGTAATTCCACAAGTCGATAAGCAAATGGGAGGAAATACTATATTATATTTAATGATAAAGATGGAGTAGGCTACTCACCTCTGTCTTGCGCACCATTTCCCGCGCCTCTCCCGCCGTTTCGTGCGCGGTTTAAAGACACGTTGTTTGGAGGATCCTGAACCGGGGCGGCCACGTGCGAGTATAGGATCTCCGTAGCATCGTTTTTGAACGCTTGGCAACTCCTCATGAGAACACAAAACAAGAATATAAGATGGCACGACTCGCAGGCGCTAAAGTGCATGTCTGCCACTGGGTATAAGGAGAACAAGCGGATCCCGTGTCAGGTGAAGTGGTGTTGTGTCTCTGGCGTCTGAAACTGAGATACTAGGCAACGTTTACTTACCCCTGGCTGTTTTATATACACGCGTCTTGTTTTGGCAACCACTCAGGTGCATATCTTGGAAGATCTCAGACTGAGGCAGGGGCGTAACTTGATGTTCCAAACACGCCCATTATTATGTGTGCGCTCGAGAGAGGGAGCGCTGCCTGCGCCTCAACATCTGGAAGGACCCCCTCTTCGCAACTAATGCAATTAGGACCTCTGATTAATTGGTGATTAATTGGTGATAAGATGAAGGAATGTGACAATAGAGTGAGAGCACGCGATCCATTAAAACTAGGCTGCTTGCCCGTTTCATTCGATGACAATGAGTAGATAGACTGTGTTTTGTTCAGTAGCCTACATTGACCAATTATGCATTCTTTCATTTTGATATTCTCCAATGCTCTGCTTCTGGCATGCGGTTTCACCTATTCACTTACGCCAAATGAAAGCTGATACTGTGTATAATTTGCTTTCTGTCTCTGTCATTCTCCTTTTCCATCTTTCAATTCCTTGTCATTTTTATGCCTAATAATTTGAGTGTTTAGACTAACTGGAGTCTTTGTGTGCTCTGTGTATGGAATATAATAAATATAATTACTTATGTGGGAATATTCAGACTTGTCTTTCAGATTTGAAAAGAGGAGCCTTACATAGACACTAATTGATGCTCATTTGAAGGAAATCTGATAGGCATACACTTCTGTTCACGTGCTATTATCAGGCTGGCCCTCTCTCTACACACAGAGTTCTGCACTACAGTGCAAAGATGGCCATTGCAATCTGTGGTATAATATATCTTCCCGAATTACCTTCACTGCCAAAGACACAATAAATTGTTTACACTATAGTGCCTTTTCTCTTACATGTAGAGGGTGCGTATCACTTAAAAGACCGTTCGCCTCACTTCCTCCGCATCCCAGGAGACCAGTAATACTGATACCTCTGTGATGATGTGTTGCCCTGGTGACTAAGTTCAATACCACAGTGTCTCACATCTAAAAGGTGCAGAAAGCCGAGCTAGTCTCTCTATGCGCCCAGACCAGTAGCTCGGGTGAGATAATCCTATCAGGAAATGAAGGGGTGGTATGAGTTATTAACATATTGACAAGCAGCATGACAGGAGTGTGTACATTACCAGGAAGCGCCCGCATGGTGTAATGAGAGGTGTGGTTGAGGGAAACAGACCGGGACAAAAGGAATGCATAACACTGGGAACAAAGCCAAGAAGAAAGGTCATGGGTGCAAAGGATTTGGAACAAATCCCAAAGGAAGCCCCGGTCCCAAGGAAGTCTACTACGGGTGTATGTCTCATTCATACCGTAGCTGTTCAGTGTATTTATTTCTAGCTAACACACCCATGGGACTTGATGTATTTTCCCATTGGATTATGATGGACTTAAAACTTATTTTTCTTCTCCAAAAAAGAATTTTATATCCCATGGTTGTTAGTGGTTGTCCGACCTTCACTGAAATGCTCCAGCCAAGGCAACTTGACTTTTATCAGGGAACTAAATCAGGTTGAAAGTGAAAAGAGCTAATGCACACCTGGAAACTTTTAGACAGGTAAAACTTTATTTTATAAATTGGAAAGAAAAATAGAACAACGTTTCGGTCAACCGACCTTCGTCAGGTTTGATAAATAAACTATAGCAGCTTGGAAATTGAGCAACTAATAGGCTAATTCTATGGCAGATGCACGTGAGGCTTAAATGCCTATCACACCAATTACTGCTTTATTCGTGTTAGCTCACTGTACTGATGAGGAAGCACACTGCTCACGTTTGATAGACAAAGTATGCCCTCTAGTGACATATTACCGCTAGTAATGCAATTTGCAATTACTGGTCTTATTAATTATATTGAATGAGTTCTAATGTAACCAGCACATCTAAACACAAAGGAATCCATGCAAAAAGTGAGCCAAGGGAAATGTAAAGGCACAGCAGCTGTCTGCTATAGCCTATTGCTTTCTTTTAAATTTTGTTCTATGATTAATGTTGGAGGTAGTGGAACAGGATGTCACTTGATTTGAGACATTAGTACTACCCAACACCAGTGCAGTGTATTTGAATAATGAAATAATTCTGAATCCACAACTGAACATGAAATCATTCAACGAGTGGATTCTTGTGTATCATAAAATCAAAAGCACCCAAACAGTACAGTGATAATGATGCGTTTTAATTTATTCACTTATGTTGCAACCATCCTTACATAATCTGTATTACAGGACCATAGAATGAGTGGTGGGATGGTCCATGTGTCTTCGGGATTTCTTGGGAAAAACAATCCTAAAAGGAGTAAAAGGGGAAAATCATGTTTAGCCCGGTTTTAAGGTTAGGCTATTTATGATCATATACAATGGTTCAGATCAAAACGTTGACAAAACTAGCACTTTTGAGAAATGGATGGATGTGGGTGGGCACCGTGAAAAATCATTCAAAAAACATGTTAAACTCTCAATTTCAAAGACAAGAAACTCACCGAGGTGTTAGTTGGCGTTCTGACATATAATTCGCCATAAAGTAAGATTCTAGTTAATCTGGAAAGGCTTTTTTAAATCCTTAAATCCGCAAACTAGGTAGCCTAGCAACATAAACAATAACAACCGTAAGTAGTTCCGCTTCCTGAATCCCCTCTGCGGATTGATCTACACATCTACAATGGTCGCGTCAATACAAGTCAATGGATTTCAAAAAATGATCAATATAACCCTACAGGATTCATACTTTGCGGTGAATTTGATGTCAGAACACCGACGGACACCAATTACCCCCTCGGTGAGCTTCTTGTCTTTGAAATCGAGAGTTTAACATGTTTTTTGAATGATTTTTCACGGTGCCCACCCACATCCATTGTATACCACATTGGTGGTAGAGCAATTATCAGACTTTCTCAAAAGTGCTAGTTTTGTCAACGTTTTGATCTGAACCATTGTATATGATAAGTAACCTTAAAACAGGGCTAAACATGATTTTCCCTTTACTACTCCTTTAAATATGATTTGCTTTACTAATAGACTCCACTTTACAGTAGAAATGTGAACTATTGTCAATCTGCTGAATTAGTATGTCGTAGCCTGTAGGCTTACGCATTTTAAGGCAGAATTATGCATCTTGGACCGTAAAATATCAACTAAATGCACTATATATTCACACCACATTACCCACAATGCTTTCCATTCTCCTCTATCAAAACACATTTAGCCTCCACAATTATACTAGTCTACAACGACATTTCACATTGAAAAACAAGATTCAGTAAAAAAAAAAAGAAAAAAAACACACAACAAACCACATAGAAACTCAGAACCACAACCCTTCAACAATGTTGCGCTGCTTTGGTGGGTGGCAATGCCAGATAAATAGATACATAATGGATCCTTTCACATTGAACCAGGCCACAGGTTTGTGTGCTCTGTCTGTCTGCCTGCCTGTCTGTCTCTCATGCACACGCTCACTCTCTCTCCCTCCGTCTGTCTGTCCGTCCGTCCGTCCGCCTGTCTGCCTGTCTCTCATGCACACGCTCTCTCTCTCTGTCTGTCTGTCTGCCTGTCTGTCTGTGTGTGTCTCCCTCTCAGATTGGCTGAAGGTTTTCTAAGCAGAGCACAACCTGGAGTCAACCTGGAGGAGTAGGGGGGTAGCTGGGTACGGACATTGTCTCTCTGTGGTTGTCTTCCTCCGGCTCAGTTGTCAGTGGAGGGATTGGCCTCAGAGCCGGGGATCTCTGGCGGGGTCTGGGGGTCCGAGGGGGAGTCCTCATCACTGGCCTCCACTGACAATTCCTGCATGGAGCCTGTAGCCTCCTTCACAGCCTCACTTTCCTCTGAGGAAACACAACAGCGCTGTTATTTACAGTTAAGCCTGGGCTAGACAGACGATTCATCCAATCACCTGCCTGGAGTTTTTGGAAAGCGCCTGCCATTTTCCAAACAATTTCCAACAGAGCCCTCTCAAGATGGCAGTGTGCCACAAACCATCTGGCGCGGTAGGTTATGTACGTGTATAGACATCCACATGCCTCCAATGTTTGTGCTACAATGTAGTGCCGCCAATCTATTGTGCATGTGCAATGGCGGACTGGCCATCGGGACGCTCGGGACGAATCCCGATGGGCCGGTCCTCAAATGGGCCGGTGTGGAGCGGTATGGGCCGGCCTGGTTGCTGTGAGTGAGATATTCAGAGGGGATATTCCCAGCGCTAACTGGACCAGCCTGCTGTAAATGGCTGTAAAGGCCTGCTGTAAATGGCAAGATCAGTGGGTTGACTGGGCCTGCATTGCCCGACCTGAATTATTTCCCCAGTCCGCCCCTGTGCATGTGTGAAACGTGTCCCCCAAGCAGACTCCATGAAGTACTTTAAACACAACTACTACGCTTCCGTGGCGTTTCGCAGCTGTCCACATATGCATCCACTTGGGAGTATAACCAAGGCTTATGACAGTACTCCACTACACACTGCCAGTGCGAACACTCAAAAATCTTGTTGATGAGGTAAAAGGTAAATAGTATGAAAGCGTATTGGGCATTATGTCAATCTTTTATTATTTTTGCAAAAAAAGTCGAAGGTCCCAGGCACCCGAAAGTAAAGAGGATCAAGTGTGTAGATTAAAAAGCCTTTATTAAATCATGGCTATGGACAGAATAAAAACACCAACATGTTTTGACCTACAGTAAGGGTCGTCATCGGGGAGTTTGCCCATGTCCATAGCCATGATTTAATAAAGGCTTTTTAATCTACAGTCTTCCTCCTCTTTACTTGCGAGTGCCTGGGACCTTCAACATTTTTTGCAGTTGTCTATTTCCCAAACCCCCAAGAGCACCGCTTCATTTTTGACTACACTCACCTGAGAGCCAGGTGGACTCTTCTTCTTTTATTATTTTTGTTATCAGTGTATGACAGGTGTCATGTGTAACAAAGATGGCCGCTCTAGAGTACGGTCCATACCTTTGTTGCGTTGTTCCATCAGCTTGGCTGACTCCGCCTCTTGTCTTTCCCTCTGCTCCTGGAGTTTCTTACAGACCTTCTTGTGGGTGAACCAGTGCATTTTCTGACAGGCTTGGTCACAGTATATCACCTGTCCAATCACGAAAAGAGGCGCGTGAGGACATAGGGAAACTGGACCATATCTATTTACCTAGCACAGGTATACACTGATTTTGTGAGAAGAGGAAAGATCCGCACACTAATTTCTCCTGGTCCACTTTATTGAGAATATCGCAACGTTTCGACCCTTAGGTCTTCATCAGGAAACTCCGAAGTTGCCTGATGAAGACCTAAGGGTTGAAACGTTGCGATATTCTCAATAAAGTGGACCAGGAGCAATCAGTGTGCGGATTTTTCCTCTGCTCACGTATGTACTCTAAGATCCAGCACCTGGCCTACTAAGGTTGGATGTGCGCACAGCTTTTTTGGCTTTTTATACACTGATTTTGTGACATTGCCACTGCTGAGTCAGTAAATAGGACAAAATACTCGCTAATGCGTTTCGGCAATCAGCCTTCGTCAGAGCATACGTTTGTATGATGTGAGCCAAGAATAAACTTGTGAAACGTGAGTATTTTGTCCTCCTTGAATTGAATAACCGAGATGTGCTACCATTGCAAGGTTTGCAAGCTTTTTCAATCATATTACGAGTTCGGTTTTAGCACTCTAACTTGAAGAGCTATTTTGTTGAAGCGCAACCTCTTTTTGTAATCAGCCAATACCGTCTTGCAGATGGAGCATCTTTTCTCGGCGCCTTTTCCCCCACAGGCGGTGCAGAACTCAGCGTCCATGAAGCCCACCTGGCCGGTGATGGCTTGGGTCAGGACAGAGATAGCTGTGGGATCGTTACCCTGGAAGTTGAGGAGATTAGCAATACCTGAATAAAACTCGCAGACTACTACATATAGCAGAGTATGTATGCAGAAGAGCCAGTTAACAGACCACTTGTGTAAATTGCAAGTTTCTAGCTAGATCAGTAATACAGTACATAACACACTGATCTGAATTATCAACTATACCAAAGAGATGTATCGGTTCCCTCCAAAATACGATCCCAAAACTTGTCATAACTTAGAGAAGAATAATAAACATTAAATACATGAGGCGCACTGAAGGCTGAGTGGGCTCAACTCAAGCTTGAGTTCTTCTCCTTGACTGGGTTTAGAGCATGGGTTCCCAAACTCCATCAATGTGGGCCTCCCCTCTGAAAACAGTGACGCACCCGCGCCCCCCCAACCCCCCAAATTTGTCCATTTTGCAAGGCAGCGTTAGCTAGCCCATAACGTTACCCAGCTAAGTTAGCTCGGTGGCACCTGTTGCTAGTTAACGTTATTAAGTTTTCGCACAATACATTCATGCCTGCGGAGGCTCTCTCTGCACTATCCACAAATTTAGTATACATCTATCCCATTATTTATTTCGATTTGCTGACCTTTAAAATTACGTTACATTCATAAAAACCATAGAAAATTCAAAAAAATATATATTTTTTTTTTTCTCTAACCATCCCTCCGCGCCTCCCCTGAATTTCTTTGGGGGCCCCCAGGGGAGGCCCGCCTCACAGTTTGGGAATGCCTGGTTTAGAGTGACTGAAGAAGGGAGCTGGACTCACGATCTCCACGGGCGCGATGCTCCGGACCAGCTGCTGCAGCAGCGTGGTGTCACTGTAGGGGAACTTGCGGATGCACTCCCGCAGGAACTTCTCCTGGAACACCGGGAAGCCATCGCTCTCCCGGCCCTTCAGCAAGCTGAGGAGGAGGACGCCATCTTGGTTCACGTATCAAATCACAACATGGCGTAGGTTTACGCACAGAAAACACCCCCTCCCCCTGCCACACACACACACACACACACACACACACACCTCTTGATGAGTCCCTCTAGCTTATCGTCATGGTCCTTGAGGAAAGAGGCACACTTGTTGAGCAGGCAGCTGATGTAGTGCATCTTCATGGCCAGCACCTCGTTCATGTCCTGCTGCTTGACGCACTTCTCGCAGATGAGCTCCATGACCCTCCGACACTTCTCCAGAGCATCCACCTCCACCAGCAGGGGGTTCTCCTTCACCAGCATCACCATCTGAGGGGAGATCAGACAGGACAGAGAGAGAGAGAGAGAGAGAGAGAGAGAGAGAGAGAGAGAAAAAAGAGAGAGAGAGAGAGAGAAGAGAGAGAGAGAGAGAGAGAGAAAGGAGAGGAAATCATGTCATTTAAGAGCAGATAATTTAATACAAATCTACTTTGTTTATTTAGTTTGAACAAAATATTTTAGGCACACTCACAGGTTACACTACAGAGAATAGCAATATTAATGGCCCATATTATTATAGTCCACGGTTACCTTAACAGGGTTGAGGTTGGTGCTCATGATGATCTTGTGGAGGGGTCCGGCCAGTTTGCGGGGTAGTTTGGGCTCTTTCTCCAGGCCCTGGGCTTTTGTGTAGTAGTCCAGCCTCGTCCGGGAGAAGAAGTTGTTAATCACAGTCACACAGTCATGCTGGCCTGGAGAAAAAACAGACAAGACAGATATAACATCTATACATTATACAAAGTATGAAGGCAGTCATGTTGACGCCTCACGTTTGTGCATTGCGCTGTTGAGCAGGCCTGTTTATGGTGTTTTTGAACGGCGTCCATACACACCGACAAACGCCGACATCTGAGCCGCCGTCCTGCCGACCGAGTTGACCACGTCCGTCTCCGCCCCCGCGTCCAGCAGCATCCACGTGATGTCGGTCTTTCCTGAATCGCGAGAAAGAAGAGCACGTCCAGGGTTTTTCCAGGCTCAGAATGGGTCTGTGGGGGGTGATGCGCACACTATTGTTTTGGGAAACCTTTGTTTTATGCCGAGTAGCCTACCAGCATGTATAGGCCTGTATTCTTCGCTGTCGTTCTGACTGAGCTCACTTTTCACAATTGCGGGAAATCTACCGACTTCACACAAAATGGATATGAAGCCAAAATGTTTAAGATACTGATAACCTGTCTATTAATTATCTTGATTAATAGTGGTCCAACCCATGGACAATGCAAGAAAGGGGGATGGGTGGCACTTGAAACAAGCTATCAGACACATTTGGAGAGGATTTTAATTGCTATTTTTAGCATTTTGGCACTGGTGATCTTCCTTTTGCTCTGGCTAAGATCTCTTTGGGGGGCACCAAAAATTCCTCAATGCAGGAAAAACCCTGTCTGTCCCCTCGAATTCACCACACAGGCTAATAATTCTGCCGCTCGAGTGAAGCTCGTCTGCTTCCTGAAATACCTGACAGTCCGGCGAACATCAGCGCTGTGTAGCCGTGCTCGTGATGGTTGCAGTTGACGTTAGCCCCGTGCTGAAGCAGCAGCTTGCACATGTCGGCTTTCCCTTTGTAAGCAGCATGCATAAGGGGGCTCATCCCGTACTGTGAGGGAGGAGAGACACCCGGTGAAGACTTTGTCAGGGATGTGTGAGTGGGTAAATTAAGAAGTTACAGGAAACTGATACTTAATTGCTTTTTGCATTTCGTTTTATATGACCTTTTATGTGTTGCACTTTGTCTCGATGCTTTTAATGTCTCTTGTAAAGAACTTTGAACTGCCTTGTTGCTGAAATGTGCTATACAAATAAACTTGCCTTGCCTCTGTGCTAGTCATATCAGTACTGTCAGCAAGGTACAGTTCAATACCCATCTACATTATTCCCTCTAGCCTGTTATGTTAGCTGCTAGTTTTCCTGAGGTTGCTAGGTCTTCAGTGACAGACCGGCAATATCTGTCACCAACATCTGATGCAGTCGAGTACAACTGTGGAACAACTGACAGCTCCTATAGAAGAGACTACAGTCTAGTGGCCTGCCTACCTCTCAAGTTCCATATGTGATGCAACAAAAGAAGACCAAGTATACTATACATGTAAACAGAGTAAATATACAGTAACATGCTGTCCGCTGCCCAGTTAACAGATCATTTATGGAATTACAATCGAACATTGCTAATTTTAGGATTCATTGTCATTTATCAGGTCTTCCAAAAGTACTCTTCCTAATGGTTAAACTCTGGACGATAAACCATTCATTAAAAACCCCAACGTACCTCATCCAAACAGTTGACTCGCACATCCTTGGATCCCAATAATCTGGAGGCTTCCTGAACATTTCCTATAAAGAAGAAGAGTCATTTGTATGCATATATAGTTTAGCTTCATCATAATCTAGCTAGCTATAATCATGGGATTAGCTACTAGCCAGCTAGCTACTTATCAAGCAGGCAAATGGGCTGTTTTCTTCCATCCTCATTAACTAGATGGAAATTACACTAAATATGGAGTCAACAGATATTGGCCGGGTTTCCCGAACGAGTTAGCACTTAACTCCAAAGTACCTCTTAACTCCCATACAAAGGGTTGCTTAAGAATGGTTCCTTAAGAAGGTTCTTTATCGGGAAACCCGGCCATTGATATCAACCATCAGCATGTGCAAAATGCTAGGCTATCTGGTTGTGAAATCTGGCTATAGCACTTGTAAATAGCAAGCTAGTAGCTAACGTTACCATCTCAAAATAAGTTTACCTGCAGCAATAACTTGGAATAATTCCTTCTCGGTGGAGGATAGGTCTCCCTTCTTTGGAGCTGACATGTTGACGATACGTTTGTAAGCAGACTGTGAATCAATACACACGAAAGACTCTGAGCTAAATTATACGACACGTTTGATGCTGCAACATGCTAGCTAGCCACTGGTAAGCGTTTAGCTTTGGACTGTACCACTTTATACAGTAGAGGGTGGGGGTTGTTACCCATAGAACACTTTATTTAAAATGTTACCAAGTTTCTCACAAATATAGCTATAATCACTAAATATGATTTAGCATCTCTTTTATTATTAATAATACCATATTCGTTAACAAGTCCATGTGATGAAGCCTAACACCCCCATTCCGTCAAAATGTGTCACATCCACGGAAATCTAGAAAGTTCATTCTTTATACATTTCAGCACAATATAGGCTACAATGTTTTCTTGTATGTACTAATGTGAAACATTGTTGCCAAAGCCACTCGGAGACAATTGTAGAGGCTAAGCCTAGGCCTACACGATTTAGATTTTATGATAGCTGATGTAGTATATTTTTACACTGTATTACATTAATCATATGTCTGTATTACTCTCATGTAGTAATCATTTTATTATAATAATGAATAAACTTCACTTTAGTTAGAACTGTGTTAATTTAAGGAGTTTAACATGTGAGTTGCAACAGATGGCCTTGTCCCTGAGTCAGCATGATCCTTTGTCTATAGCAAATGGTCACCTCTGGAGTAGCCTACAGTCACATGATTCCAGGAAGGACACGGGGAGCCCCGTGTCCGAAGAAGGGGGACAAAGACCAGTCAGAAGACTAGTTGACCGTTTGTGACCATATCTGTGTTGATGAACATTCCTTGTATGCAAATTTGTTTGTCATGTGATTCCTGGCTGGAAGCCAGTTTAAAAGCTGCGGCCCCTCTAAGAGAATTCAGTATTGCCGAAGTTCTGACCCCATGTGATAGGCTTGCTCAATAAATTGTTGATTCGACCGGTTTTGCTTCCTTGAAGTTCTTTTTCACTCGAAGTTTATGCATTTGAAATACACTGCACTGATCAAGGACACCTAATCAAATTAAAAGCCTAGTTAATCATGAGTGTGTCAAACAATGTGCACGTACAGTAAGATTTGAATAACGAAAACATGATACTTCATATTGAGAACAGTTGTACACTGGTAGGCTTAGTCTACACGATATCAATCAATCAATCAAAGCTTTATTTGTATAGCGCATTTCCTACCCAGAGGCAACACAATGCGCTTTACAGAGAACAAGGGAGGTGGGCATACGTCCCACCCCTACATATTCCAGAGGGAAGCAAAAAAAACAGTATCACCCAGGGGCCAGATAAGTGAGCTGTAAAAAATTCTTCCCTGACCCCTCTCAACAAGGCGATCGAGCAAGCTCCTGGAGTATGTTTGTCTACCGGCTAAGAACATTTATAAAGCAATAAATAACATTAAATTACATTTTCAGAGTAAGAGAGGCTAAAAACATCATAGGAGAGACATGGCAAACACTGGTGTATGTCTGTGTGTGCGTGAATGTGCCTGGGCCCAGATAGAGGCAGGGGTTGGGGTAGGGAGGGGGTAGGAAAAGGATACGGACCCGGGTTAGGGTGAGGGGAAGGGGATCTGAGCCCAGGACTGGTGTATGTCTGTGTGTGTGTGATATATCTGGCATGTTTAATTCTAGCCTACTTCAAACGTAATTTATATTGATCAGTGTGAGGCATAGCCTACACTTCACTGTGGAGCTAAAGAAAACACTGAACATGTTCTATTGCACTGTCCCAACTATGAGGAAGACAGAGAGAGACTCCGGGATAAAGTCAGAGAAGCAGGACGGAAATTGATTTTGAGGGGTTTATTGGGCACGGAGGGGGATGGGGTAGGAATCTGCAGGAAGGCTCTATTTACTTTCTTGGGTGACACACGGTTGTGGGGCAGACTGTAGTCTGTAAGCACTAGGATGATGACATGATGCTACACACTCTTGTACAGTAGGTGGCGGTATGCACCTTTAAGCTGTTTGCGATCCGCCATAAACCCAAAGAAGAAGAACAAGATAGCCTACACTTGACACATGCCAGTTAATGCTGAGTAAAAGGCGACCTCTAGCGGCGGCTCAGGCTAACCTGAAAGCATGCAGGTGCATCGAAACAACCAATCAGCGTGTGAACTCCTGTGGTACCACCTGTTGTAGCTCGGTCAGTCTTGCCTCGACGTTTGATAAGAACGTTTGACCAATTTGTGGACAATCTGATCTGACGCCTGAGACATTTTGAGTGCGAGGAGCGAGGACTTTTAAAAGGCAACAGCAATGGTGTGTGGAGGTTTTGAGTGCACCAAGAATTCCCTATGCGGTCTCAACATACTTTACGTTGTAAGTAAGCCTTACATCACTCGTTCCCATATGTGTGTCCAATACAATGCGCATTATTTATACAGGTATGTCAATTGCATCATGTCACGCATCTCACACAGCATGAGGTCCGACTCCTCGGATGCTTCAGACGCTGACGGATTGTGATTTCTGTAGGCCTATATTTTGTAGGCTACCTAATTTGTATGTAATATTTTGTATCTACTGTAAATTTGTGTTTGATTGTGTTTGTTGTCTTATAATGCTGCAATTTTACCCTTTGGATCAAGTAGCTATGCTCTAATTTAGGTCAATGTAAAAGATCTATTTGGATTTGTCATTATTGGATTAATCGGAATCAGAATTCGTTTTATTGCCATGCAGTTTTTCCATGCATTTTTCAACGTAGGCTACTATGTCCTTTCGGTCGTAGTGCATAACATGGACTCAACATTGGACAGGGTGCAAGGACAGACAGGACAGTAAATAATCCATTTGAAAAAATGGTTTCTTTCTAGGCTAATCGTAATCTAGAATTTGCAACAAACCATTCTGATCCCTTGACTGTGTCCTGCGCAAGTAGCAGAAAGGGTCCGTTTTCAGTTTGCTTCCTGTCCACCAGCCTTCGCTCAACACTTTGCGTTTGCCCTCAGATGGTCAGCCTGCTGCTGATTGGAGTGGCAGCCTGGGGCAAGTGGTTCGGCCTGGTGTCCAGTATTCAGCTGGTGGCAGGGGTTATTGGAGTTGGCGTCTTCCTGTTTCTGGTGGCCTTTGTGGGACTCTGCGGAGCCCTGAAGCATCATCAGGTCCTGCTGTTCTTTGTATCCTTTGGCAAGTCTCATCTGATGTAACATTAATTTGGTCTGTGTTGTTAACAGTTCCTTCCCTTTTTCCTATAGGCTACATTGCTTCACATACTGTATTGTTACAGCCGACAGGGGCATGTGTGTTTCAGGGTTGATCTCATGTGAGCATCCTTAACTGTACCCAGTACATGATCGTCTTGTTCATGGTGTTCATCGTACAGCTCTCTTTGTCGGGGGCATGTCTTGCTCTTAATGAAGACCAGCAGGTAGGTAGCATGTTTGGTTCTACTTTTAAATATATGTACTCTACACCAGTGTCAGAACTCTGAAAGGTCAAGAGTCACATGAAGTCAACCTGATCATTTGTTAGAACTTTGGGTTGTTCGTGTTTGTCCAGGTGACGCGTGTCCCATGTCTAGGTGACGTACGCCCAAGATCACCTCTTTGACAAACTCTGCTGGTGAACACATCCTTTTGTAAACAAAGGCATTGATGAGGCACTTAACGATTTTGGAATGGAGAGAGAATGAGAATAAAATATACTGTGTGTTTGTGTGTGTGTGTGTGTGTATATATATATATATATATATATATATATATATATATATATACACACACACACACACAATGGACTATACAGTATATATTAGTGTGTATATATACCATATCCATCAGACTATCAGCATGTTTCCCATTTCCACCCTTTGTAGAATCGCTTGCTGGAGTTGGGCTGGAACAGGTCTCTGTCCACTCAGACGGATGTAGAAAGGACCCTCAACTGCTGTGGCTTCTCCCATCCTACTAGCATTAATGGCACATGTGGCGCTGTAAGACACTGCACCTGCTTTTATCAGGAACAACTTAGCCCTAGTACACACCAACTGGAACAACTTAGCCCTAGTACACACCAACTGGAACAACTTAGCCCTAGTACAGACCAACTGGAACAACTTAGCCCTAGTACACACCAACTGGAACAACCTAGCCCTAGTACACACCAACTGGAACAACTTAGCCCTAGTACACACCAACTGTATTTCACTGCTGAAATTATCCCTGTACTGGGTCCTTTCAACAGGCGTGTTTCCCGTCCTGCAAAACCTGTGGCTCAATCATCCAGCAGCACGCTCAGGTGGTGCTGCACTTTGTGGGTGGGATCGGACTCTTCTTCAGTTTCACAGAGGTTGGCAAACTAATATCATGTTGGATGTGATGACGATGATGTTGGATGTGATGATGCTAACGTTATGTGATAAGGATAATGTTGGCTATACCAGTACCTATAGGGAATATGACGGTGTCGCACTGTAACGGGACATTGAATTAAAGCATGTTCTTTTTACATCTCATTTCAGATGTTGGGAGTTTGGCTAACCCACAGATATAGAAATATGAAGGATTCTCGATCACACCCAGGGGCTTTTCTGTAACGACAACTTAAAACCCAACACTGCACTGTTAATGAATTAATTATGTATGTAAAATGTATTTTGTTAATCTTCTTTTTTGTTACACTGTATTAATCCCGCAAGGGGGAATGTGGGCAAATTGCTCTTCTATCTTCTACCATCAGTTGAGTCAAGTCCAAGTTTGATTTCTTCAGTCATGTTGTGCCCTCATTATAACTGTTTTGCCGTGTATTGTCTATAAATGAAGTTGATGATCACGATTGATCATAAACAAGCCTAAAACTGTCTCCATGGTGTATCCCTTGAAACTGAAAGCAGCCACTTGGAATTGTCATGTTACTGACATGGTTGATATGAGCGTGTCATGCACCAACAAAGCACACCTTATGCAAACAGCATAGACGGCACGATACGTAGTCCTGGTTATCTCTGGCTTCCCTGCTGCCTTTGTCAGGGTACCTACCACACAGTGCTCTCTTTGTTCCAGACGGTCTACGTGGGATATTATATGTCACAAGGATGCAGATTTCACCTTTTCAGGTTCTACCAAAGTTCAAAATCTTATCTTATCTCTCTTGATCTGTTCAGATGACATGAAGCTCAAAGAACCAAACAAGATTTATTCAGTTTGTTATTCTCACACGTAGGCCTACATTATTCCCAATTGTTTCACATTAAAACATCACACAAGCGGATGTCAAACATTAGTTTGAGCAACTAAATAACCACCTTTCTCACCTGGAATACAACACCAGGAAATGAATATGTGGAATGCGTACAGTACAGAGGAATTTTGACTCTGCCAACGAAATCTGGTTCCTTGAGTTCCTCGTTTTACTTAAGTAGCATAGTGTTTACAATAGAGACCCATTCCTTACTTGGTTCACTCAGCCGGTTTCCATTCAGATGAACTGGTGATTGGGAGCAGCGATACTCCGGAAGCCTCACTGTCAGGCAAGCCGTGCCCACATTCCCTCAACCCTAGCAGGACACGGACCAGGAACTGCTCTGGCTGGTTTCCTCTTGAAGCCAAAGCGTCACCTGATGCAAAGAGTTGATGAACCTTTACACAGGCTTTATCAGAGAGCTACTAATACCCTTGCACTCATGCCTTGGAACTGATAAAAGGGCACGTCATGATAATCTTGCCTCTTGTAATCTTTAACTTTGTAACTTGTTCAGACATATGGGTTGTGATGGTTTAAGGATAACCAATGAATGTGATGTATGAGACTTGTTTTAGCTGAGGTAGGCTATGGTAGACATTTGCTATTCACTGACTAAGATGTGTGAGTGAGAGAAGTCTGTTATGTTCTGTGTCAATTTATTCTATGAAATTAGTGAGGCTCAAACGGCAATTTTTGGCTCTGGTGGAGCTTTAAATAAAGTATATAATTATGCGTTCAAGTACAAGTAAACCCTTGGAAATGATCATAATGTATTTCTCTCTCTAAAACTTTATAGAGACAAAAAGGTTCTGCACACATAGGTCTATGCAAGTATAATTTATTCGCCAAGATTTCGGCCCTGATGAGGGTCATAGACCGAAAGCTTGGCTAATAAATTATACTTGCATGGACCTACATTAAAGGAGTAGTAAAGGGGAAATGCATGTTTAGCCCTGTTTTAAGGTTACTTATGATCATATACAATGGTTCAGATCAAAACGTTGACAAAACTAGCACTTTTGAGAAAGTCTGATAATTTCTCTACCACCGTTTAGGTCATACAGTGGATGTACCCAAGATTCATGTACCATAATTATGTACATACCGTACCATACAGGCGTGTAACATACAGTCATGTACCACACAGTCATGTGCCATATAGGTCATTGCAGTGATGGGCATGTTCAGTGACAAATAGAGTATAATTTGTATGAATAAAAATATAAATAAATATGTACTTACTGTACACACGTATAAATTGTAGCATGTACTAATATGTCTATCCTTTCTAACAGCACAGTTTGCTACCTAGTTCACTCTGGTTTTTACCATTAATGCTGCTATCAGCCCTTCAGGTCACAGGCCTATATGGGTGTGTCGGTCTCTATTTCAGTCAAACATGGTAGCCTTTGCAAACTTTACCACTCTGCAAAACAGGAAGTGCTCTGAGTACAGGCCTTGTGTCTCTGGTCACTTCCTCTTTCTCTAATACAGACACAAAAGAAGTTTGGTGAAGGAAAACGTTTTTCCTATTTTAAAGTAACCTATCTGCTAACTTATATGTGTTTAGTTGAATCAGTCTTTCAACATACTGTAGGTAAGGGTGATGACATCATCAGGTGATGACATCATCAGGATAGTGCTGAAATCATCGGGGGGGCGGGGGTTATTTTAATATCAGTTACTTATAAGTAAAGGTAAATGGACTGCACTTATATAGCGCTTTTAACCAAATTGCTTTACAATGGCCTCTCATTCACCCATTCACACACACATTCACACAACAATGGCGGCAGCTGCCATGCAAGATGCCATGCCATCTCCACGTCATGACTCCATCTATGGATGTCTGGTCCTCTTCCCGGCCATCGGCCTCCCATAATGGCTCTTCCCAGATTGCCAACCACTCTGCTCAGTAGAACATCGGTTCCCCTGTCGTTCTCCGCCGCGTCGCGGCTCGTTCCTCCTTCCGCCGCCAGCTCCCTGGGTTCTCCCGGCCTGGGTCAGCTGGACAGTTATTTCCACGCATTTTTCTCCAACAAGAAATTGTATTTTCCATGAGGCTCACCGCTTTACTCTAGGGTTGAACACACAATTGGCCAAAATAAACCCTGCTTTTTAGTTGCTTTCTAGTTGCAATTTGGACTGTTCAGTAGATATTAAACATATCCTACCACATTCATTCCTTCATCTGCTCTGGTGTTTTTTGTGCTTTTTACCCTTTTTAGCTGTGTTGGGCTGAGCATTTGCTTTGCTGTTCGCTGCTGGCACTTCCCTGTGCAGCTGTGAACTTCCTAGTCCTCTCCCCATCCAGCCTCCCATATCCAGCCTGCAGCCTCCAGTCCCTGGGACCTCAGCCTCCAGCCTCAGGTCTCCAGCCTCCAGTCCCTCAGCCTCCAGCCTCAGGTCTCCAGCCTCCAGTCCCTGGGCCCTCAGCCTCCAGCCTCAGGTCTCTGGCCTCCAGTCCCTGGGCTCTAAGCCTCCAGCCTCAGGTCTCCAGCCTCCAGTCCCTGGGCTCTAAGCCTCCAGCCTCAGGTCTCCGGCCTCCAGTCCTCACGTTCGTACGCTTTACCTCCTCTCGCGCCTCCGCTGCTCTCTCGGTCTCTGTCTCCAGGTCCTGCTTCCGGCCTGCTGTCTCCGGGCTCCAGTTTCCAGCCTCCAAGCGCTGCCTCCTCCCCGTCGGGCTACTCCCGCTGACCGGCCTGCCCTGTACAGTGTAGGTGCACCACCCACTGCTCCAAACAGGGATATCCCACGTGGGGGGGGCAAGTAATGTTTGTTACACAACCCCCGCCAAACAGGAGAGCGTGTCCTCATCCCTGTCTGTACCAAGACCCTCACAGAGACACGCCTCTGATGGCCAATTTGGGCCGTCTCAATTCCGTCTCTACACCAATTTAACGTTTGGCAGGGTACGTTTCAAGCTGCAATATCAAGGAGACTATTTTCATATTTCATATTTACATCTAGCCCTACAATCTAGTGATGAAAGATTTGTATTTATGTTGGGTCTGGCCTTTAAGAGAATTCTTCCCTGACCTCCAACCCAGTCTGTCTGCTAGTTATTCTAAATCATATCACCTATTTCACAGCCCGGCGCCACCTTATTGGTCTGAGCTAATCCTAACCCTCACCCTAGTCTAATTCCAGTTGCCATTGACTCCAAATAAAAAAAATAAAGAATACACTTAGAATACCACACTACTTACACTTAGAATACCACTTCAAGAACCAAAATAGTCAAAATAACAGGCAATTATAAACGCATGATCACCAGACTCCAGTTGTTTTCACTGCCGTAGTTCTCATTTAGAACATGTATAATACAAAAATGTGTAGCAATAAAGACAATGTCAATTTCAAAAACCAAAATGTTACAAAAATGTGTAGCAATAAAGAGAATGTCAATTTCAAAAACCAAAATGTTACAAAAATGTGTAGCAATAAAGAGAATGTCAATTTCAAAACAAAGATGTTTTAATTTTGTTTTAAAATTAGTAGTAATAAAGAGAATACAAAATCACTGTTTTTTGCGAAGGGTTCTAATTGACCTGAAAAGTGTTCTATCTGCAAACTTCCTTCGGAGGGTTCTTTACCAGAACAAATGGTTATACGTACTGTAGCGCTCTTTCTGAGAGCGCAGGCTACCACAGTAACTCACCTGTACAGTAGTTGCACCACTGAACAGGCATGCTGAAGCCATTTCTGTACTGTATGTCTATTTTGTCACCTTGACAGAATTCAAGGTAGGAAGGGGATCTTTGAGACTTTGAGAGGTGGTGTCAGGTTGGAGAGACTTTGAGAGATGGTGTTCAGGTAAGAGAGACTTTGAGAGGCGGTGTTCAGGTAAGAGAGACTTTGAGAGGTGGTGTTCAGGTAAGAGAGACTTTGTGAGGTGGTGTTCGGGTTGGAGAGAGAGGTGGTGTTCAGATAAGAGAGACTTTGAGAGGTGGTGTTCAGGTTGAAGAGACTTTGAGAGGTGGTGTTCAGGTAAGAGAGACTTTGAGAGGTGGTGTTCAGATAAGAGAGACTTTGAGAGGTGGTGTTCAGGTTGAAGAGACTTTGAGAGGTGGTGTTCAGGTAAGAGAGACTTTGAGAGGTAGTGTTCAGGTTGAAGAGACTTTGAGAGGTGGTGTTCAGGTTGAAGAGACTTTGAGAGGTGGTGTTCAGGTAAGAGAGACTTTGAGAGGTAGTGTTCAGGTTGAAGAGACTTTGAGAGGTGGTGTTCAGGTTGCAGAGACTTTGAGAGGTGGTGTCAGGTTGGAGAGACTTTGAGAGGTGGTGTTCAGGTAAGAGAGACTTTGAGAGGTGGTGTTCAGGTTGCAGAGACTTTGAGAGGTGGTGTTCAGGTTGCAGAGACTTTGAGAGGTGGTGTCTGAGATTCAAGACTCCTTTATTTGTCACATGTAATGTACGGTGTACAGTCACAGGGGAATGTTGCTGCTGGCTCCAAGATTATGCTCGTTTACAGATAAACTCCAATAAAGATAAACTCCAATACTCAATTTACAAATGACAAATTTACAAGTTACAAATATACAAATTACACAAAAAGTACCATATATATACAGTATAAAGATAAAGGTAAAATAAGATAGATATCGGTCTGGATGGATTATTTACATGCTATATATGGATATAAATGAATTCATTCATTCATTCAGGCATGGGTGTGATACAGTACATTCTATAGATATAATAAATAATCCCGGGGGGGTTGAGGTGTATTTGCATTTGCATGTGTTTATGTTATATAGCCTACACTAGATAGTATGGCAGCCATTGCAAGGATGGATCAATGAGGTGTTGAAAACCAGCAATACTCTGACCCTAACCTCACTATAGAAACATTCACAGAAACATACAGTTACTGTGTAATACAAATATCATCATATTTGTCTCCCAGGAAGTGAGCTTCAGTTGAAGACCAACCATGACTATTACTGCCATGTGATACATAAGAAATGTATGCCTTTGTGCTGAGGCCTTGTGAGCCTTGTGAGTCCAAACAATGACAATGATTTGGCCGTTAGAAACTCAATTCTTTATCAGATAAAATGGGGGAAGGGTTTCATCCCCCTTACACACTCCCCTTTACTGCATTGCAATCTTTGAAAGATTGATGAAACTAAAACAGATATGGGCTTCTAAATAAGTCGCTTAAAAATGGGAAATACTGTACATTTTGTAACAGTTCACCAGGTGACACCTGACTTCTTCTTGGGTATTCAGGCTATATTAGAATGTGAAGAGGAAGTGACCAGAGACACCAGGCCTGTACTGCAGGTCTTATCCTGCTCTTAAAATATGTTCAGCTTTGCAAAGCCTGCGTTTGACTGAAATAGACACAGCCACTCTAAAGAGTGTGATCCATATATACTAGGCTTATAACAGACCTGCTTAGTGCTAATGACAGTACAGGTGCCACTCAGAAAATTTGAATATTGTGTAAAGCTCATTATTTTCCGTCATTTAATTCAAAAAGTGAAGCTTTTCATATATTATAGATTCACTACATTATATTATAGATTCACTACATTACATGTAGTGAAATATTTCAAGTCTGATTGCTTCCATGCCACGCTCCACATTGATGCAGTAATTTGTGCAAAAGGAGCCCCCATCAAGTATTGAGTGTATAAATGAACACGCTGAACATACTGTACAATCATAAAGATTAAAACAAAAAAGACTTGAAATATTTAACTTTGTGTAATAGATCTATAATACATGAAAGTTTCACTGTTTGAATTACATTATGGAAAACTTTTTCACAATATTCAAATGTTCTGAGATGCACCTGTATCTAAAGACCATAGACATATGTGTGAACTATGTACCGAACTTCTACATGTAAGGATGTAACTGTGTACCAACCGTGTTGAGGAGTTTGAGGCATGTCGTGCCAGGGAGGAGAAGTAACAGGACACACACATCAGACACACACACCAGACTCACACACATCAGACTCACACACACATCAGACTCACACACACCAGACTCACACACATCAGACTCACACACACACCAGACTCACACACACCAGACTCACACACATCAGACTCACACACACATCAGACTCACACACACCAGACTCACACACACATCAGACTCACACACACCAGACTCACACACATCAGACTCACACACACACCAGACTCACACACACCAGACTCACACACATCAGAGACTCACACAGGCTCACTGTGAAAAGGAAGGAGAACAAAAGAGAGGTAAAGTACATCTAAATCAACTGTTAGAATGATAGGCAGTGATTTAACCCTATCCATCAAGTTTGCCAGGGCAGTGTATAACAGTGCGGTGGAGTCAACAACATAGTAATGGTCGTTGAAAAGATCACTGCATTAGTATTGTCTGTCTGTTCTGGTGATTGATTGATGTCTTCAACACTATTCCTGGGGAATAGATTCATTTCATAATTATTGCTGTACAAATGACATGAAATGCCATTTCATATTGGTAGTCAATATATTTCTACTGACATTGAATATCATTATGGACTGTTTTATTCCCACAGCTAGACTAGACTAGAGTTCAATACTAAAGACATGTTAAATCAAATTTAACAAAGACAACTGGAAAAGCAACACTGAAATCCATGCTCTAATTCTCACATCGGCTGTCATTGGGGGCCAAGCAGTGAAGCTGCATAAGCCACCACTGAGTTTCTACCTTTTCTTATTCATCATCATCATCATCATCATCATCATTAAGCTTAATCTTCTTCTGCCATTGGAGTCTATGGCAGCCCCTAGAACCGTAAAAGTTATGAAATTTGGCACACCCATTGGGCACAGTCCCATGCCTCTTGTTACAAAGTTTCATGTCAACACCTTGAACACTCTAGAACCACCAAGAGGTGCGTTAACACACGCAACTTTTGAACCATATGCCAGATTTTCAAAAATGAGGTACCTACTGTATGGATACCTTGAATCAAGCCGAGTTTAACGCACCCTCTGGTGTAATTTTCACACAAAAAGCTGAGCCACTTTGAGCCAAAAGATTGCGAAGGGCATTGCTTTTCACATAAAGGTTTATAATTATATAACAGTTGGACCGAATAGGATGAAACTTTGTACGCATATCATCCACATTGGACTTGCGTCTGGCGGACCAGTATATTAAATTCCTCTGCTCTGAGTTTACTTTGGGATAAACGTTTAGTGAGCTAGTAGTCAGCTAGTCTTTCATCGCTATTGCTCTCCAGGTGTCTCCGATGACCTTGTTGTTTTGGGCTTAGATTAGCCTGAGATCAGGACACATCATTGTCCTACTCCAAAAGCTTAGCTTCAGTTTACATGTACTGTAGGTAGGATTCATTCATTAACAATGGTTATGGTTATTAGCCATAGCTTGTGACAGGCTGTTGACACATGCGACAGCCCTGAAAATGACATTGAAGGGCATTCCAAACGAGTGTTATTTCAACACCTGACTCCCTATGCCCTTCACAGTGTTCATTACGAAGGGAAGTGACTTACAGTACGGCGTAGGGATGAGCCCTACGGTTTGGAATGCAGCCATAAACGGAGGCCCGATCAAACAAAATGGTGGTGCTAGTGAGCTGTTGTATAATCATTATTCTATTACAGACTCATCAATCTCCCCTCTCTCTTTAAACAGGACTCTGAACCAGGGGCCACTGCAGAGGAGAGACTGAGAGAGGTGGTGTTCAGGTTGAAGAGCCAGAGAGGTGGTGTTCAGGTTGAAGAGCCAGAGAGGTGGTGTTCAGGTTGGAGAGCCAGAGAGGTGGTGTTCAGGTTGAAGAGACAGAGGTGGTGTTCAGATTGAAGAGCCAGAGAGGCTTCGGAGTTTGAGGTGGAGGAGTCAGGATGTGGCTTCTCATCTGGGCAGCTCTGCTCCTCTCTCCCACTGACAGGACCACATGCCAGGGTAATGACAACTGGACTCCTGATGACAAGAAGGATTTCAGCATCCATAACAGATTGTTAGGACCATTCAATATGTCAGAAGTACTGCAGTGTGCTGAACTGTGACGTTTCTGTTTGTCCTTGAATATCTTTGCTTTAGTCACTTGTTGTTTTCATTTCTCCCTACATCAACACATGCAGCATATCCAGAAGGATGGAGCCTCACCCTCAGCCCAGCAGAGATAACAGCAGAGGCTGGACTATGCGCTGTTATTTCCTGCTCATTCACTCACCCAGGATCCTTCACTCCCAATGATGCAGTATGGTATAAATGCCTTGATGCAATAAATCCATGTGATAAAAAGGAAAACATAGTTTTCCACTCCAGCGACATCTCCTCAGTCCAGGAGGGATTCAGAAGGAGAGTGGCTCTACTGGACACAGACCTGACCAGGAAAAACTGTGGTGTCATCATCAACGACATCAGAGTCTCTGACGCTGGGTATTACATGTTCAGACTGAATGTTCTACAGCCAGAGGAAGGAACAGGTGGTGGATTTAATTTCATAAACAACAGAGTGAACATTGCAGTTCCTAGAAAATATCCAGAAGGATGGAGCATCACCCTCAGCCCAGCAGAGATAACAGCAGAGGCTGGACTATGCGCTGTTATTTCCTGCTCATTCACTCACCCAGGATCCTTCACTCCCAATGATGCAGTATGGTATAAATGCCTTGATGCAATAAATCCATGTGATAAAAAGGAAAACATAGTTTTCCACTCCAGCGACATCTCCTCAGTCCAGGAGGGATTCAGAAGGAGAGTGGCTCTACTGGACACAGACCTGACCAGGAAAAACTGTGGTGTCATCATCAACGACATCAGAGACTCTGACGCTGGGTATTACATGTTCAGACTGGAGCTAATAAAGAAAGAGGATGGAAGAGGCGATGGATTTCATTTTAAAGAGGACAAAGTGAACATTGTTGTTGAAGGTAAATGACTACATCTGCTACAGTTGAACTGATCATAACACACATAACTGTAGGAGGAGAACCAGTCTCTCAGTGATACAGCACACAGTCTACTCTGATTCCAAATGTGGTCCCTTACTCAGTCCTAACAGCAACAACTGTGTGTGTGTTTGTTTTCTTTGTGTCTCCAGCTCTGAGCCAGAGGCCCTCTGTGTCTGCTCCTCCTCTGACTGAGGGCCAGAGGGCCACACTGACCTGCAGGGCCCCGCGGCGCTGCTCTGGAACTCCTCCTCACATCACCTGGACATTGAGAGGGACTGCAGACAGCGTCACTGGGATCCCCCACAACACCACCACACAGGGGAGGGAGAATCTGACCAGCATCGCCACACACCACCTCTCAACTCTGACCTTTACCCCCTCAGCTGAACACCATGGCACCAATGTCACGTGTCAGGTGACCTTCAAAGGCAGCGTCACCACTGAGGCCACAGTGACTTTGAATGTGTCATGTAAGAAAGCACCTGTTCAACCATCAGTGTTGAATGTTTATTGTTATATATTGTCTAATGTGCTAAATGATTAAAGCTATGTCCATATTTCTTTCAGATCGTCCAGTGATCCTCCCTGGCTCCGGGTGTATGGTCCTGTCAGAGGTTCTGACCTGTGTGTGTGTCAGTCGGGGGCGGCCCTCACCACTCATAAGCTGGCTGAACATCGAGGAACACAGTTTCCCCACTGTGGCGTTGGGAACCGTAGTGAGCAGCATCACCCTTCCTAACAGATACCAGCTCAACACCATAGTGGAGTGCGTCAGCAGAAATGCTCTGGGTGAAGAGACTGAGAAGCTGCAGGTCACACAGAAACCAGGACAGAAAGAAGAAGGTAAACGCTGCACCTGAAAAATGCGACCTCTGAAATAGATCAGTTCTCTGCAGGAGGCTAGAAAGACATTCATGATGAAAACACACTTGTTAAAATGGATGGGGAATGACAACAGTCGTTCTGATCGTTTTTAGACTGTAGATCAGTTTTGTGTTCTGACCTGATACGGCATGTTATGTCCAGGTTGTTGTATGGTTGTTGTATTGATACTATACAGCAGTGTTGTGGTGTTGTTACTCTTACTAGACTTCAAAGACTGACACTGGTTTCTCACAATGTTCTCCGTTGAAGAGTGTGAGAACACAGTGCTCCCCTGGGTCCTAGCTGGCATGTCTGTCGCTGTGAACATCTTCCTCCTGACCACCACTGCTTACCCACAGTAAGAGCCTACGTTACATTTATATTGCGGTCATTTAGCAGACCTCTTTTCTCCAACGCGACTTACAATAAGTACACTTGTCTGGAGTGAGTGAACTGACTGCATCCCAGTCATCTTTCAGTAAAGTCTTCTTTAAGAACAAGCGCCATCAGCAGTCACAACGCAAGATGTTGTCCAGCATAGACATTATAGGAGGAGGATTCTCCCAACTTTTATATTTTTATTATTTTTACTTTTATATTTGTATATTATGTGTCAAATCTTCTTTTTTTTACTTCACCATATCGTCATTGAAACAAAACTCTTGTGTCAGTTGTAAAAAGCCAGAGCACATGTACATGTAGGCTACAGTAATGAAGAACAGGAAGTTAATTACAACCACCATTGTTGCTTTTCAAAAAGTTTCAAAAGGAGGAAAACGAAGCCAAAGGAAGTGGAGAGTACCTACGCATCACTGGATAAGAGGGACCAATCTCCAGAGTATGATGTCATAACCCAGCCTCCACAGTGATTGCAGCTATGAAGACGCCATGTTTGAGCTCATTTTAAGAGCTTTGTTCAGCCACTTGCAGTTTCAATTGATAATAATAATAATAATAATAATAATGCATTTCTTGTAATTATTCTAAAGCAGGGTTAACGTACAACTGCCAAGACAGTTTTAAGCAGTTTAAGAAAATGTAATATTTGTTTTTAAACTGCCTTCTCAGTTCGAAGGCAGTTTAAACTGCCTTCTCAGTTCTCAGTTTAAACTGCCTTCTCAGTTCGAAAATGTAATATTTGTTTTTAAACTTCTAAAGATCTGACATGAAGAAACCTCGGGACTCTACTTTTAGAACAGAGACATTCTAGAACAACAAACATTCTAAAACCGCTTAAAACCATCTTGGCTGTTGTATTTGAATCCATCTTAATGACGCATAATGTCCTTTGTCTTCATAATATCTTTTTGAGTTTTATTTGTGTTTAGTGATGCTATATATGAGACAGGAGTCTAAGCTTATCCATCTGCTGTTATAGTGAGAGCATGATAGACAAGCTGGATTTTTGCAGTTTCCTTATACTGTGTTGTGTTATGCAGCTGTAAAATGATCAGTGGTGAATAAGATTGACTCTTTGGATTGAAACAACGGTCCAACTGATTGATTGGCGTATTGATTGATTGGTTGATTGGTTGGTTGATTGATTGGTTGATGGATTGATGGATGGATGGATGGATGGATGGATGGATGGATGGATGGATGGATGGATGGATGGATTGATTGGTTGATTGATTGATTCCGTGACATCATTAGATATTAGGGAAGGCAGAAGTAATGATATTGCTCCTCCCTGCCATAATGCTCTGATCAAAGCACGACTCACAGCCTGTGAAATGACACCACATTTGGACAATTCCTGTCACCACAATAGACTGGTGTGTGCAAATAGTCACCACATTACATAGAGATGGCTCCATCATTTAGAAGACCATGGTAGTACAGTCATAATAGTTTCCTCTGAAAAGAATGGTGCAAAATTATACATGTATACAACCTAACAAAGACAGATTATTTCACTTTTTATGAGACCATATGAGTTCTATGTCAGTAAGCAAGTATGCATTTCATTGTACACTGTGCCCTTGTCCGTAGCTACACATGACGAAATAAAGCCACTTGAACTTAAACTTTCTACTGTGTGTGTGTGTGTGTGTGTGTGTGTGTGTGTGTGTGTGTGTGTGTGTGTGTGTGTGTGTGTGTGTGTGACAGAATTTAATCCAAGCATGTCTTCTTTCATGTTCTTTATTTATCTTTGCGTGGAATTGAATAAAGATGACTTTGCTGGAGGGGATAGAGCTGTTTAAATGATAGAGTGAGAAACACCGTAGAGATCTTATTGTCATTAAGGGAAAACAATGCTAATTTGCAGAAAGATTGCAGAATTTTGAACTGAATTATTGTGTCAATAAAATAGAAAAAAACATCAATGATAATTATGATCACCACAAAGTAAAGACCATATACATTTGCTTTACAACACACTAAGTGACAAAAGATTAGATGAGAAATAAATATCTGTTTCTCCGTTTTGTTTCAAAGTTTACAAAAAACATAAAACCCCATGACGCACTCTTCAGAATGAACTGTGTTACTGGCTGCATGTCCATATTGACAGGCCTGAATGTTGGATAGCATGTCTCAAACCTGCATAACAACTTCAATATAAGAACCTACTGTACAAGGTGTTATAAACAGTCATAACAGTTGACATGTAACTACTGACTGAACTGAGCGGTATCTATCATGACAGTGTTGACAGTATCATGACAGAGTGGACAGGTCATGTACAGTTCTGGATCAGCAAACATGTTTTGGACTTGGACAGTCCCACAGAGCAGAACCACTGAAGTAATAATTGTGTTTACCAGAGTTTTTACACATATGGCTAACAGCAAAATAGTCATGCAAGGTATTTACAAGATGGATACCATTTCCTTTTTGCAGCTTATTAATATCATATTAACATTAGGTAACCGAAGTTAGGCCATTAGTGAGCTTTGAAATTACGTCACATGAGTTGATCAAGTATCTTTGAATAGCACATACAACTGGTAGCTCAGCATCACTTGGTGTCATTTAAAACCTTTGATGCTGCCCTATTTGATACAGTAGAGCATCAACTTCACAATTCACAACCATGTACAGTAAGAACACATTTGTGAGAAGTGTCTCTACTCTGACCTTGAACCCCCAGTGATCAGTATCTTGTGATCTATCAGCGGTTTACACACACACACACACACACACACACACACACACACACACACACACACACACACACACACACACACACACACACACACCCTGAATCCTTCCCTGACCTCCAACCCAGTTTGTCTGCTAGTTATTCTAACTCATCTCACCTCACATATAGGCCTATCTCACAGCCCGGCGCCACCTTATTGGTCTGATCGAATCCCAACCACTCAGAGATGCATGTTTAAACCTAGGCCTACCCAATCAGAACGGAGTGCGTAACCATCACCCTAGTCTAATTCCAGTTAGTCCAGTAAGTCTAAACGTTAGCTACTATGTGCTGCAATAGCTAGCTAACTACTACTAGCTAGCAAACGTCACCTGCTTGTTAGCCATCTATTTATTAAGATTGGAGATCATAGCTAACAAAAAACCTTCCGATCTTTATGGCAATTACACCTAATCGTATACTAACGTGTTGCACTAACGTTACTAGCTACTGTAGCACTTTTTAACTAATGTGAGCAAGCATCACCTGCTCATCTATTTATCAGACATGGAGTTCATAATAAAGAACCTTACAGTTTTCATGACAATAAGCTACACTAATCTTAGAAAATGTAGCTAACTAACACATTATTTTACAACGACAAGTACTATTTATATAGTATATAACCCAATGACCTTTAAGCAAGGCCAACGATCTGATTTTCTTTTTTTTCTTCTAAAATTCATCCCATTTTCTCCCAATTTGGTATCCAATTGCACCCAACATATTGTCCAATTGTCTCTTTCACTAGAGGATTCGCAGTACAACCATGTGGTTGGTGGTCCGAAGGAGAGAGCCAGCTACAGTATCTGACTCTCTCAGCTCGCAATCGTGACACAAGACAGGGCTTGCTGTGGCATGATGAAACCTCTAGCCGAGATTAAACTAACCACCAGGGGCGGCTGTAGCTTAGTTGGTAGAGTGGGTCATTCAATAATTGAAGGGTCAGTGGTTCGAATCCCAGCTCCGACTGTCCACATGTCGAAGTGTCCTTCAGCAAGACACCTAACCCCAAATTGCTCCCAATGAGCAGGTTAGCACCTTGCATGGCAGCTACCGCCATTGGTGTGTGAATGTGTGTGTGAATGGGTGGAGGAGAAGCCATTGTAAAGCGCTTTGAGTGCCGCTAAGGTGGAAAAGCGCTATATAAGTGTAGTCCATTTACCATTTACCATCAGGGAGTGGCGGCCAATGTGCCCCTCCCCTCAGGGATCTGTCCATACTCGGATCTGGCTAGACGAGGGCTTGAACCCCCGGTCCCTGGCGGGCAGCTGCACTGAAATACTGTGCATTAGGACCTTACACTACAGATCACCACAGATCATGTTCCCTCTTGTTTAAGTTCTGATCATGTCTGTGATCAGATTGGGCTGGTCCTCAAACAAGCTGCAGTCAACTTGATATGTGTACTTTCCTGATGTCTATTATTTAAATGGATATTTGTTTAGGTGCTGGATCTTCCTCATCTTATGCAAACCGTGATACAGAAGTGTTTCAGTTTCAACACGAAACCTATTGAAAGTACATTCCATCAGGTCCTTCATGCTGTTTTCCCCTACCCAAATCCAGCTGGAACACACTGAATTTAACAAAAAATACAAACTAGCCTATGTGTGCTGAATAACAGTGACACCACACAGGACTCAGGAGTAATTCTTAGGGTCAGCCGGGTAGAAGTGTTCACTACGTCTGATGGTCAGGTCACTGATCACTTCCAGGTCACAGGTCACTGGTCATTTCCTCACTTGCCCATGCTGGGTTTGATCTTGGGTCCTCTGACTTGCCAACGCACATGACAACCTTAAATAAACACTGATTTAGCCAACTACGCCAGCGATAAGCTAGTGGTTCAATGGCGCAGGTGAACATTATTTATACTGAGGAGGGAGTTTAACCAATTTCAAGGATTCCCATCCTTGTCATCTAGGGGCCTCTTTAGTGTTGCTGGCGATCCCTTTGTTTATGAGATCAGCAGGATGCTGTATCAGATGCAATCCATACGTGTGTGTTTGTGTGTGTGAGAGAGAGAGAGTGAGTGAGACATACACACCAGTGTGACGCAGTTTGCTTGGCTGTCACGGTAGAACCAATGCTCCTTGCGTTCTGTGACAGCACATACCCTGCCTCCTTCCACTCCCTCCACTGGTTACAAAGATATTATATAATACGATATTACCCCAGCCCTTTAGAATGGTATAATTCACCAAAGTTCACCTAATACTCGTGGTCCTAGTATTCATAATACGGTTGGCTCACAAGCTTTGTTAGATTTTATATTTTATTTTTTATGATTAGTCTACGTTGAAATCTTGGGCAATCTTGAGAACACCTAAAGTCAACCATCCACATACTATAAAATACATGTATAGTTCATCATGTACACACAACAGTCATGTAACTATCATCACATAAGACCATCAGACCTCGCTCTACACGGAATGCCATCAACATTCCTGTAGTGGGCCATAACCTAATGTCAACCAGGCTATTTATGGACCTTTCTCTGCAAGGAAAAGCCTTTTCCATCACTTACCCTACTTTACCATTGTGTGCGCTAGTTTTGAATAGGTTAAATACTGTACTCCCACTTAGTATTCCAGTCCTTCTATGCTTGTTTGTATTCCTTGCCAGCCTGTTTACTTGTCACATACAGTACTACATGATAACTTGGCGACATGTTTGAAACATATAATGACACTCGATAGCTGTAAAGGAAACCTGCATGAACTTGGAGAGAATAATCTTGTTCTGCTGACATGGAGCCTAGAAAATAAGAAAATAAAAGTTTGACCACAACACTGGGCTGTAACCGTCTTCCTATGACCTTCATTTGAGCAGTACATTTGACAGAGAACACATTTGTCAATGGCAGTCAACTGGGAAGACACTTAAGTAGATCTTACTGCAGCCATGTTCAGTTAGACACAGGAAGTGGTTAGGTGGCTATGGTAATATGGAGGGCCACTGGACACCCAAGGGAGCAGTAAAGCAGTAGTAACCGCTGCAAAGCGCCACCTCCATATTCCCCAAGAAGGAAAGCCTAATGTGTTTACTGTCTTTGAGATGAACGGGATAGGGAACATTTACAGATGTAGAGATTTATCACCTGTCGACTAAATAGAGCTACTGTACTGGCATGGTTGGCTTCCTATGCTAGTAGTGTGTTTGCTTTTATCATCTTTTAGATTTTATTTGATTGGTGATATTGGGTTTATATGCAAGTGTTTATGAGGTGTGTGTGTGTGCTCTACTTTGACTCCACCCCCAGCTCTAAGCCCCCTAACAGCCCTCCCTTGCTTCTCCTTCTTCATCATCACACCCACCCACCTGTCACTAATGTTTTTTTGCTTCCCTCTGGAAAAGGTATGAGTAGTTCTATGTTAACTGAAATGTTGTGATGTGTCAGTAATTGATCAGTTGTATTTATCCAGTGATAGACTGATATCATTAATACTCCTGTGTGTAGTATTTACTGTGCATTGTAGTACCTGCATAAGCAAGTACATGCATGTTTTCATTTATTTAAAGAATATCTGTAAGGTCTGTGGTTTAAAATGCATGTGATGTTTCTATATTATAATAATTGATAGTATTTTATTCTGTCCATGAAGTGGTGCTCTAGGTTCATTGTGTTAGTAGGGGGCACTTCTTGGTTCACAGTTGTAGGCTTGGGAAATCCGGCCAGATAGCTGCGGTAGCAGCGCAACAAAAGTTTTAATAAGCTGCTCACTAAAGGATCTAAACATTACTTTGCTGTGTTGCACCTTTGTTTGAAAACTTAATATCTTGTGAAATAAACGATTAAATGCTTAATTTCACAAAACGGAGAGTATTACTATATGTTTCTAGTGTCTAATTTAGTCAGGGGAGCCCATTGAGACCAAGGTCTCATTTCCAATGGTGCCCTGGATTACACATCATACATCACAAACATAATATAAACATCATATAAAATCACATTCTAAATTCTATTAGCCTACTGATGTCAGGGGACATGAGCTAAATAATGTCTTAAACCAACCACATATTATTCAGGAATTGACTCGTATGCCATTTGGGTGGCTCTGAAGAGAGATTTCTAACTTCTTCCGGGTTTTTCACTTTGGTGGATTAGTACGTCTCCATCCATCCGGCAGAAGTGTTTTTTTTCTATCAAATCTCAAGCATCATGCTCAGCTCAAGGCCTTTGGCCTGTAGTTGGTTAGGTAGTTAGCTAGTAATTAGTCAGCCAGTTAGTTATTTAGTCTTGTCTGTTAACTAGTCAGTTAGTTAGCTAGTTAGTCTCGGTGTTGCTTTGTTCTGGTCTGTTTGCTGTCTGTCTGTCTTGTCTCTTTCTGTGACTATATAAAGCGTCCTTGGGTCTCGTGAAAGGTGCTATATAAATTTAATTTATTATTAATTATAAGCTCAGCCTTGGCCCAACACCTTTCACACCTCACCCCCACTCTCCACATCTTTATGTCCCGTCACTGAGTCAGCATCTTCTTTTCAGTACTATAATAAGTCTCACTTTTCAAAGAGTACTCCAGCTCCAGCACACTTTCACCAGGTCGCGCGCATCAACTTCTTTATTAAGCACACTGTACATTTATGTACCAAATGGTATGTTCATCCCATGAAAGTATATTTTTGAAATAAAGGAAATTTAGATCAAGGGAAGACAAGAAACACCACAAAAACAAGCTGCAGACACAATAATATTAATTAGGTAACAATGTAACACAAGAGCTTTTTAAATGTTATACCAAGTGTCTAAGTGGCAGGGTGATCTGATATTGGGTGTGTTAAATTTGCTTAAAACCCATTATGGTGGGCATTCTCTCTCAACAAGGGCAAAGGAACAAAAAACAATAAATAGGCACTGGCAAAAAAGTTAAAATAGTTGTGGGCCTTAAGCCAATGGAACGGCTACTTTAAGTATGAAGATTGTTTATGTCTGATATCGTTAGGACGCCGACGTAAAACTGCACACTCGTTGAGCTAGTGATCCAGAAGGAGAGGGCGGACAGGAGAAAGCATGTATGCAGGTTGATTATAGGGTCGGATTAAGGTCGGTAACAAACAGGTTGCCGTTAGGTTAGGAGTCCGATGAGAAGGCTCTGTGTGTGTTGGGGAACTGCTGAGAGCTGAAGTCGGGGTCTTCCCTCACGCGCTTCTTGATGTCAGTCTTCACCTGGAGGAGAACACAGCAGGTATTGATTATACGATCTACGTATCGCACAAGGAAATCAGCCCTGGCGGACTTCAGTCAACATCACTGGCTAGAGACGTGGGCGTACTAGAGGTCACAGCTTCCTTATCAAGTGCAGAGAAGGAGACAGTACTGGAGGGTACAGACAAAGCAGATATTAGGGCTGGGTATCGAGTCGAATTTCAAGAACCGATTCGATTCCGATTCACAAGGTTCAGAATCGATTATCAAGATTCAATTCTATTCGATTCAATATCGATTCGTTAGTGTTACTAAAACGCTTTTTTTTTTTTTGCTGTAACCTTAATTACATGACTGTCAAGTTATGCAACACATCAATACTAGGGCTGGGTATCCATACTGATTTCCAAAAATGATTGAATGAATGAATCATTGAATGAATTAATGAACTATTCATACCTTCATTTATTCATTCATTTATTAAATTAAAGATCGATTTTGGGATTCATGAATCGATTCTGAATCATTTCGGAATCGATGAATCGATTTTTTAAACCCAGCCCTAGCAGATATAACTCATTTCTAAATGCAATACAACTCTTTCTGACAGCAATGTAACCTTAGGAGAAAGTATACTTTATATAAAAAAAAATAAAAAAAAATGCAGAAGCATATGACATCAAGCATAACTATTATGCATCCTTTAATGGAGCGAGCATAAGCAATAACATGTCTTAACTTCCACAGTACCTGTTCTGCATAGGCCTCCTGGAGCTCCTGGCTCTCTAGCTCCTCCTGCAGGCTGTCTGGAGCAGTGATGGGCCTGACTCCTGCAGTCCTCGCTGCCCGACTCACTGCGTCAGACAGGCAGAGCAGCGCTCCGTCACCCAGCCCCGTCTAAAACACAGACGCACGCGCACACGCGCACGCACACACGCACACACGCGCACGCACACACACACACACGACTGGGTCTGGAGGTTTGGTCCTGATGTCGGCAGTACTCAAAATGCGCTAGAGGGCAAAATTCAATTTTTTTCATATCACAAAAATGGAAGTTAAAGTAGACACGTTTATGCTCATTTCTGGCTGGGGGGGGGGGGGGGGGGGGGTGCGTGATAGGGGTGCCGTTTAATTAACATCTTCAGTATCAAACTCCATCCCCGTTAACCACTTAGTTGATCACGTGAGCTGCTGTTTTACCTTCCTGCGTTTGGCTGGCATGCCGTGCAGATAGGCCTCAGACATGGGAGGCTGGGCCTTCATCTTCCTCTGGGTGATCATGTCATGCCTGATGATGGGCACCCACTCCTAGACACGGGAGCACAACACGTCATCGTCAGTACGCGCTAGGGATGTTAATAGTTAATCGACTATCGATTAATTGCAGATAAGAATTTACTTGAGTAAGAGTTGGTTACTCGATTACTTGCTTGTTAATGGAACAGAACTTTTTTGGGGGGGGGAATGAACGTTATCAACGGGAGTTGTGTGAAATGTAATCATGATTTAAGGTCTGACTGCACATGAGGGCGCCCAGCCATGTAGTGAAGGCTAACTGGGATGCCGGGAAATTTCAACGACACAGCGGAAGAAAGACACAAAAATGAAGCGAGCAAAGCACAGTCTGACGCGGGACGTTCTTTTTTATTTAATCGACTATCGTTAGTTAAGGTTAAGTTATCAATTAATTAAATTCCTTGAAATTTGCAACCCTAGTACGCGCCAATCTCTAGAGTCGCTGCTTTGCTGAACTTCCCCACATTGGCCGCTGCGCTCATGTGGGTTTTGAAGACGTGAGCGACGACGACTGCGAATAGCGTGAAGCCGAAAATAATGGATAAACATGAGCATTTCATTGCCAGCTAACGGAGGCGTGGTGATAAACTGATAAAGTGTTTCTCACAGCAGGGACAGCAGCCGTCCACGCGTCAGGGTCTCTGGGAGAATCCTCTCTGACCGCTCCCTCGGCGGCGGCAGCCGCCATGGTGCCACCCAACGAGGCGGCGGTACCGCCGGTGGCTCCGCCTTCTCTGGGCGACGCCCTCGTCTCCTGCGACGGCAGCATGGCTTCTTCGGCTGTAGTGGCGGGGGCTGGGGAGTGGGTGTCTTCCATCTTGTGAAAGACAAGAGTTGAAAGCTTGGGAAAAATATCACTCATAGCAGGGTTTCCCAGCCTGGGGTCCAGGCCCCCTTAGGGGGGCGCCTCAGACAATTTGAGGCCTTAATATTAGCTAGACAAATATTTGTCAAAGAATCATGTTATTGACATGTCAGCAATTTTTAACAAAATACATGATGTCCGATGAAGGGCAAAAACGCCTTGTGGCGATGCACTTCATTGTACCCAAACTTACACCTCATGGAATTTGCGCACATACAAACATACATAGACTGGACATTCAGAGATTCTATTTTTTGGGGGGGAGGGTCCATCAGGTGTAAGTTACGGGGGCTTTGGGGAAGAAAGGTTGGGAACCACTGATTCATAGCATATAAGGTCACAATCCCCCCAAAATACGAACTTTCTTGTGCTCTTGTTCTGGCTCTTGTGCTCCTTGTGAAGTAGGCTCCTCCCTCTGTCATGGATAAAAATCACACAATTCAGTATTACATTTGGACAAAGAGTATAGTTTGATGAAGTGTTTGTTACCTGTGTGTGGATGATGTAGCATTGTTTTTTTATACTGTGTTAATCCCCCCAAAGGGAAGTTGGTCTTCTGCCGTTATCTCATCTACCAGCGGTTGAGTCACGCCAAATAGTGCCCGGGTGATGTAATCGGACTCTTGTCGCTGTACCAGTGATGTGCCAGCATTCCTGACATCCCTGAGTGGCGTTCCCACGTTTGCTTCCCTTCAGAATCCCACGTTTGCTTTATCTCAGATCAATCTACCATTGATTACTGGGCCAGCTTGAACATGCATGTGAAGTTGTGTACGTAGTAGCTAAATCTGTCCATGAAAAAAACACTTTTTTCAGCAGATATCTTCTTTACAACAAGTTTGCATGTGTGGTATTTATTCAGTTTGGGGAAATCCACAATCTATAATATATTAGCTCCAGCCTGAGCTAGCACTAATGCTTTCTAGAGATGGTGGCTGGATTTTTGTCGCCATATTTTTTATTTATCACCAGGCCATCTTTGCTTGGTAGGGTCTTCACAGCTTCTACAGGCCACTCATTTCGTTGGGCTTCGCTGGGCTCAGCTGTCTTTCATTACAACAATGTCCCCTTCTTTGAGACCAGGCCGTTTGTCCAGCCACTTCCGTTGACTCTGTAATGCTGTGTTCACACCGGGCGCAAATTTTTCCTGCGGCACGGCGAGTTTACATAGAAAGTCAATACAATTTGCGCGAACTGGGCTGCGGGTGGCACGGGCGGCGCGAATCGCCGAACTCGGCAGCCAGGATTCGCCGCACGGCGACATTCACAAAAGTTTTTTTACTTTCTGCGGCGGATTCGTGCACCGACCCATTGATCCCGCGGCGAGAATGGGGGCCTGGTGTGAACACAGCATAAGGTGCCAAGATACGCCTTCCTCCATCTATTCCAAAAGCTACTGCTAGTCTTTGAACCTGCCCTTGTTCAAGGGCACAACATGACTGATGGGAACTCAACCGGCAACCCTCCAGACACCAGTGAAGTTCCCACCTTGTCTAGTGACCCGGGTCGCTGGTCTGACGCTCCAACCACTGGCCTACCGCCCCACTTCCTCCTACACTAGGATGTGTTCATTGTTACCACTGTATGAATGTTCAGTAGTGTGTAGTAGTGTGCAGTAGTAGTGTGTGTGTGTATGTGTGAGAGTGTTACCTGTGTGTGTGTGTGTTTTGCATTTCGTTTTATATGACCTTTTATGTGTTACACTTTGTCTTGATGCTTTTAATATCTCATGTAAAGCACTTTAAATTGCCTTGCTGCTGAAATGTGCTAAACAAATAAACTTGCCTTGCCTTGTGTGTGTGTGTGTGTGTGTGTGTTACCTGTGTGTGGACAACAAAATCCAGGATCTGGTCTTCGGTGACAGGCATGTGCTCCAGTATGACCTGCAGCCTCATGGTCATCATGCTGGTCATCCAGTTGACCAGACTGGGACTCATGTCAGAGGACATTCTCCTCTGAAACGGCACAGAGAATGACGGAGGTCTTTTAATCTCCCTGTTCACCTGGGTGTGAATCATTCAAAACAAATGAACAAATAGCGACAGTTTATACCCGGTAATTGAGGGGTAGGATCGGGGTGTGTATATGAGAGAGGGGGAGACAGAGAGAGAGGGAGGGATAGACAGAGAGAGAAGGGGGCAGAGAGGGAGGGAGGCCAGACCAGATTAGAGAGAGAGAGAGAGAGAGAGAGGTAAAAAGGGATGCAGTGGAGAGTATACAGATAAAGCAGTAGATGTGACGTCAGATATGTGTGTGTGTGTGTTTGTGTGTGTGTGTGTGCATACTGACTATGCGGTGGTTGATGACCGTGGTCAGGGCGCTGTGCTCTCCTCTCAGACAGTACAGGTTGAGGGCCAGACACTCAAACAGACCCTGGTTACACATCTGCAGCAGACGAGGGCCGAACGACTGGTCTGGAGGGACACAACACACACGTTAACGTCCACATATATACACATTCACACACAACAGCGTCCACATATACACACATTCACACACAAAAAGAATTAACCTGGATGTGTTTAGCTACCTCATGAGATACAAATAAGTTAGACCTATTAGGAGAAAAGCAGTTTTTTAGAGAAAAAAATTTGGAAAGATGGTCTGTAACATGAATTATTAATAACACAATTATCATTGTTTAGTTATCATCATTGACTCTCTTCCATCCTATTACATCTACTAAGTTTAACAGTGCAAGGGCTTCTGGGATAGTGAAACTTTAGTCACGTCAGTTTAGTGCACGAGCGGGAGACCAGTCCGTCATCATTGACCGTCTTCCATTTTATGTGCTAGTGCAGTTGGGGGGGGGGGGGGGTGTAGGAACTGCCCAAACACGGGCATTCGTTGCTTTTTCACCACGGTAAGAGTAAATTCCCTAGGGAACCCTAGGGGTCACGCTCACCTGTGCAGCGCAGTATGTGTGTGGCGATGCGCGTGAGCTGTTGCCGGAAGAACGCCATGTTGGTCTGCGTGACGTCGACGCCCTCCAGGACAGCCACCGAGGCCTGCGGGCAGAGAGAACGACAGGCTCCGGTACCACTCTGCTGCGGGTAACTTGTCAAGCTTGAGCGATTACCTCAACGGTTTTATAACATCACATTATAGTTTATCACGGCGCCGGCGGACACGGCAGCGCTTACGAAGCTCTCGGTGATGGTCTCCTCGAGGTCGTTGACGAGGTCTTCAGCAGCAGCCTAGGAAGTGGTGGAGGTGGAAGAGAAAGAGAGAGAGAGAGAGAGAGAGAGAGAGAGAGAGAGAGAGAGAATGAGAACAATGCATTTTGTTTTCAATGTCCTTTTATAAGGTGGGTTTTTTTGCATTTCGTTTTATATGACCTTTTATAATGTTTTTCTTGCACTTGCACTTTTACTGTCTCATGTAAAGCCCTTTGAATTGCCTTGTTGCTGTAATGTGCTATACAAATAAACTTGCCTTGCCTTGATATGATGTGGGATTATGTTATGCATTGTCGTTTAGGGAAAGGTAGGGTGCACCTAGTGGACTACTGCCTAGCTAGTGGACTACTGCCTAGCTAGTGGACTACTACCTAGCTAGTGGACTACTGCCTAGCTAGTGGACTACTGCCTAGCTAGTGGACTACTGCCTAGCTAGTGGACTACTGCCTAGCTAGTGGACTACTGCCTAGCTAGTGGACTACTACCTAGCTAGTGGACTACTACCTAGCTAGTGGACTACTGCCTAGCTAGTGGACTACTGCCTAGCTAGTGGACTACTACCTAGCTAGTGGACTACTGCCTAGCTAGTGGACTACTGCCTAGCTAGTGGACTACTACCTAGCTAGTGGACTACTACCTAGCTAGTGGACTACTGCCTAGCTAGTGGACTACTGACAGCGATGTTCTGGTCGGTGGGCTCCCTGCCGGTGAGGTAGTTCTGGAAGAAGAACTGGGCCAGATGGGGCTGGATACGACCCAGGGGCTGGTGCTGACCGTGGAGCAGCAGGACCAGGTCGGACATGGAGAACGTCTGACACACCAGCGTCAGCAGCTCCCCAAAGAAACCTGAGAAAGAGAGAGAGAGAGAGAGAGAGAGAGAGGAAGAGAGAGAGGGATGGAGGAAGAGAGAGAGTGAGTGTGAGAGAGAGAGAGAGGAAGAGAGAGAGTTGACCTTATTCCGGTTGCGGTGGGATTTTTTCAATAAGAAAAGGAGAAGAGAGACACAGTCTGGGGGAGTTGGAGAAAGAGGAAGAGTGGGGGAGACGGGTGATAGAAAAGTGTAAACAACTGTTCAAAATGAAACAGAAAGAAAGAAGTAGGAAAACAAAAGAAGGAAAACAAAAGGCCCGGATTTCACAGAAGAAAAAAAACGGGGGGAAAAACACACAGATCAATAACATTTCCCAGAGTACAACCCACTCAAGAGATGGCCCATATTCACCAGTGGGGTCTTCTGGGCTGATGAAGATGTTGGTGGTCTGCGAGAGTCTCTGCATGAACTGGGCGATGCTCTCTGTGCTGCCTTGGGCCTGGTCCAGGGAGCCCATCATGGTGGACAGGACGCCCTGGACGATGCCCGTGAACAGCTCCGGGTTGAGGCCGTTCCCCGCGGGGAGGTCGGGGTTGGGGCCAGCGGGCCCGGGGGCGCCCCCTGCGGGGGGCGGGGCAGGGGCCTGGCCACCGGGGGGTGGGGTGAAGACCGGCTGGGAGGCCTGGGAGGGAGAAAGGAGGATGGACAGAGTAAAGCAGCTTTGTTGGGGCCACACCATGGATGTATTAGAACTGGATGCAGTGACTACGTTGACGCCTCGTTCTTGAGAGTGAAGCTTTTCGAACAGGGCCACCGACCCCTTTAGACATGCACAGTTGTGTTTTCTCACGTCACAGGCATGCGAAGTTGTGCTTTTCTCATGTTTTAACCACGTGATTTGTTGACCCGGCCACGTCCACAAAGTTTACACGTTCATGTGGATTTTAAACGTGCGTTCACCGCTCTCCCTGCTATATTGCGTGTCCCTGCATTAGCGTTGTTAAGTAATTAAAAAAATTATGCAAATAATAATTGCATGGTGCAAACTGTTCGTGAACGGGGCGGAGTCTGAGAAAAGCACAACTGCGCATGTCAAAAGGGGTAAATGGCAGCCTTGCCCCTTTGGGCTACACGCCCACACGGGAGAGGCCGGGGATTTCCTGCTCTTCCGCGCTGGGCCGGTCACTCATTCCAGTCACACCTGTGACATAACATGTCGACAAATATCCCCTCGGGAATAAATAAAGCCATCTGTGGGAACAATCACGCTGCCCGTTTCCCAGGCCTTGATCGGGCCAGGTGCAGCCCGTGAGAACAAGAGCAGAACCGGGCAGTCTCTAGCATCTAGCCGTGTGACTTTTAGTCTTAATTTCATAACGAAACTACTCAATTCAGCAGATTTCTCTATCCGCCCTGTCAAACGAAACACACTCACGCATCATCTAGCCTGGTCTGCCCTCATAACCTCACATTCCCTTTCACTTGATGGATTACTTGCCTAGCAAAACATGTGGACGTTAATTCAAATCATACATCACTAATTACGCGAATTGAAATCAGATTAGGCAACAACACCCTAACACCCCTGCAAATTGTCCTCCCTCCATATTCAAATTCAGAAACCACAGCTGACCTGCTGCATGAAATCAGACACTCCCTGAATGAAGGCAGGCACTCCAGGCATGGTCACAGTGATGGAGGGGGTCCCTCCAGGGCCCATGGCCCCAGCACCTGCTCCCCCCAGGAGAGAGCCGAGTAGCTGGCCCAGGTCTGGGGGTACGCCCTGGGGCTGGGAGGGGGTTGACCCTGGCTGGCCTGGGGCTGCAGTGGTACCAGGGGTGGGAGTCGGAGTGGGTATTGGGCCGGAGGAGGAGGAAGAGGAGGACGAAGAGCTGAAGGTGTGAGAAGAGGAGGAGCTGAAGGTGTGAGCAGAGGTGGTGGACGCGGCTGTTTGACCGGCTGTAGGGGCAAAATTGAGAGGGGACTTACTGACAGAAATGTACCGGCTTAATCATTTCTGCTAATCTTTATGGCCTATATTATGAGAATTTGGCGATGAGCATAACCCTGTAATCCTCACCCATCTGCCCTGGCATGAGAAGCTGTCCCACCAGTCCGCTGATCATCTGATTGAGGGCAGCAGGAGGGAATGGCTGGGAAGCAGAGAGGTCAAAGGTCATCAGGTTTCTGCAGCACTGTATTAAGCATCGTTTCTGAGGGATGTACATTTATAAACGGCAATTACGTTACACTCTGATAAACCAATTACGTTACACTCTGACACTAAGGGCACATTCAGAAGTGAAAGTCCGCCCCAAGGTCCGACCCAAAGTGAAAACTGATAATTTTGTTGTATTTTTCATTAGGCCCGTTTAAGCGTTCACATGGTCCTGTAATAAGCGAACCAGCATTTGTAAACAAATGACAAGCGTTGCAGGTCGTTCTATTGGGACAGAAAATTAACTTTCTGATGACATTAACAAGGCCAACAATGGAACAAAAACTCTTTTTTGCTTTGCTTTTATGCTTTTATTATGATCTGGTTTTCCAACCAAACGGTGGAACACAATGAGCACATCTCGGGACATGTGAACAATGTGGGCTTATTGCTTCACACAATCAAGTAGATGGACCACAGCTTCCCTTTACTGCTGAACAGTGTGAATAGGGGGTATTGCCAGTCTTCTCCCAGAATCAGTCTGGGTAAATGCAAAACTCAATTCCACTATGTAACAATGTACTAAGCAACAATGTACTAACCTACAGCTAGATGGCATAGTTGCATCACTTTTAACCATAACTAAACTAGGGAAAAGGACCCTAGTTTCAAGTTTTATTGTAGGCTACATGATAAAAATGCAAGCATCATTACCTCATATGAAATTCTTAGTTTAAGAGCCACTCAACTTTGCATAAGTAGAAATTAGGGGCGCAATGGATCACAAAACTCACGCTTAGGATCGTATCACAGTTTTGAGTCACGGATTGGATAATTTTTCAGAGAAAAAAGGGAGACAAATATAACTTTGCTTCACATTTTTTCTGCAAAACACTTAAATCAATTAACTTTTGGTCACTTTTGGTTAAATGAAAACAACATTCAGGATGTCCAATGAAATCTTAAAATTGAGTTGGGGTAGCAAACTAGAATAGAATACCCACCCAGTATCTATCTAGAATAGAATACCCACCCAGTATCTGTCCAGAATAGAATACCCACCCAGTATCTATCTAGAATACAATACCCACCCAGTATCTATCTAGAATACAATACCCACCCAGTATCTATCTAGAATACAATACCCACCCAGTATCTATCTAGAATACAATACCCACCCAGTATCTATCTAGAATACAATACCCACCCAGTATCTGTCCAGAATGGAATACCCACCCAGTATCTATCCAGAATAGAATACCCACCCAGTATCTGTCTAGAATAGAATACCCACCCAGTATCTATCTAGAATACAATACCCACCAAGTATCTGTCCAGAATAGAATACCCACCCAGTATCTGTCTAGAATAGAATACCCACCCAGTATCTGTCTAGAATAGAATACCCACCCAGTATCTGTCCAGAATAGAATACCCACCCAGTATCTATCCAGAATAGAATACCCACCCAGTATCTGTCTAGAATAGAATACCCACCCAGTATCTATCTAGAATAGAATACCCACCCAGTATCTGTCTAGAATAGAATACCCACCCAGTATCTGTCTAGAATAGAATACCCTAAAGTATCTATCCAGAATAGAATACCCACCCAGTATCTGTCTAGAATAGAATACCCTAAAGTATCTATCCAGAATAGAATACCCACCAAGTATCTGTCTAGAATAGAATACCTACCGAGTATCTATCTAGAATAGAATACCCACCCAGTATCTGTCTAGAATAGAATACCTACCGAGTATCTATCTAGAATAGAATACCCACCCAGTATCTGTCTAGAATAGAATACCCACCCAGTATCTATCTAGAATACAATACCCACCAAGTATCTATCTAGAATAGAATACCCACCCAGTATCTGTCTAGAATAGAATACCTACCGAGTATCTATCTAGAATAGAATACCCACCCAGTATCTATCTAGAATAGAATACCCACCCAGTATCTATCTAGAATAGAATACCCACCCAGTATCTGTCTAGAATAGAATACCCACCCAGTATCTATCTAGAATAGAATACCCACCCAGTATCTGTCTAGAATAGAATACCCACCCAGTATCTGTCTAGAATAGAATACCCTGAAGTATCTATCTAGAATAGAATACCCACCCAGTATCTATCTAGAATAGAATACCCACCAGGTATGTCTCTGTGAGGAAGCACTGACCTGTCCTGGCTGCTGTCCGGGCATGGCTGCCCTCACATTGATGGTGGGCCCCCTGGCGCCGAAGACTGGCGGTGGCATCATGTCGGGGCCGAAGGCCGGACGCGTGAAGACCACGCGGGCCTGGGGGCCGCTGGGGGGCGGGGGAGGCGGCGCTGTGGGGGTCGTGGTTGGAGCGTCGGGGCCGGTGGTGGTGGTGGCGGCGGTGGGGGCGGAGCCAGGCGGGGTAGCCTGCGGCGGGGGTTGGCCACTGGCGCCGGCGGTTGCCATGGCGGCAGCGTACTGGCTCATCTGCTGCATGATGGACCGCATGAAGTCTGGAGAGGGGGGGGGGTGTTAAAAACATAATCTGGAGTTGCTGTAACCGGCTGGCCGTTTGTAGGGGTGCAACAACAGGTGTGTAGGTGTGTGTGTGTGAGAAACACTTACCTGCTTGCCCTATCCCAGCTGGGTTCTGTGCTCCCCCTGCCTGGGGGTTACTGCCAGGTTCTACACACACACACACACGCAGACATGCACACACATACAAGTTTGAACATCCAACAGCTCCAGACAGACACATTTGACGCTGTGAGGTACTTCTCACACCGCAAAGCCCGCGGTATACCTGCTGTTAACTACGCGTCCGCGTCCACCACGCGTTTCCTGCGTTCCTTCGGAGCGCCGGTGGCGGTTGACTGTGCACGTACGCAGGAACCAACGCCCCGCAAAATGTGCGCGTCGCCACTAGACGCGTTGCTAAACGGCAAGTATATCGCAGGCTTAAAACGTGATTCATGCAGCACAAGAGCCAAAAAAAAAGAACATTTCTCAAACGTAAACCTTGGATCGGAGTCGCTTCCCAGGCGGTTTCTAAGGTAAAACAGTGCTTTCTAACAATTCGGAAACGAAGGATGCAAACGGTAACGGCCATTCAGATCCCCAATGCTGGAACACACAGTCTGTGGTGTAGCGTTTAGCCTGCGGCAGATGCAACACACCATCGGCGTTCATCTGCATCATGACCACTGGCACCGCCTGGTGGCTGATCCTGATGAGGCGCGGGCCAGGCTGTCCCTGGGGGGGCTGTGGGGGGGAGGTCTGTCCCTGACCTGCCTGCTCAGATTGGCCGGCCGGATTCGCCTGCTGGGCCTGTCCCTCGGTGGCCGGCCTGCCATTGGCCGCCATGGTCACTGTGGCTCCCAAGTTCATCTGCGGGGGGAAGGGGGGGGCGATTCGGATAAACAATATTGGAACGCAAAAATGACTTCAACCTATATTGCCCTAGGGCTGTGCAGTAAAATAGATTGAGGCATAACAGCAACACATCGCAATAACAGCATTTTTTTTTCTGTGATACTGTATTGATTTTCTGTGGTACAGTATTGATAAAACTATAGGGCTCTCAACGTTAACACTCACGATTAATCTGGAAACTTAAACGCGTTAAAAAGAATCAACGCAAATCAATCATGCTACCAAAATTGGTAACACTCAAAACAGGTAAACACTCGCTGAGCAGGTGTGCGCTGAGATAACACCACGGTCTGAGGTAATGTTGGTTTCATATTGAAGATGGAGATGGAAGTTTAGATGAAACCAGTTGTCTGCGCATATTGCAGTGATGTCTTTTCACCGAAGCAAGTTAAAGGAGTAGTAAAGGGAAAATGCATGTTTAGCCCTGTTTTAAGGTTACTTATGATCATATACAATGGTTCAGATCAAAATGTTGACAAAACTAGCACTTTTGAGAAAGTCTGATAATTGCTCTACCACCGTTTTGGTCATACAATGGATGTGGGTGGGCACCGTGAAAAATCATTCAAAAAACATGTTAAACTCTCAATTTCAAAGACAAGAAACTCACCGAGGTGTTAGTTGGCATTCTGACATATAATTTCCCATAAAGTAAGATTCTAGTTACATCTGGAAAGGCTTTTTTTAATATTTAGCATAGAACTATTTAGTCGCAGCACATACGTGTGTAAACTTCTGCAAACTAGGTAGCCTAGCAACATAAACAATAACAATAGCTACCGTAAGTAGTTCCGCTTCAGAATCCCCTCTGCGGATTGATCTACACATCTACAACGGTCGCTTCAATACAAGTCAATGGATTTCATAAAATGATCAATAAAACCCTACAGGATTCATACTTTGCGGCGAATTTGATGTCACACCAACGGACACCAATTACCCCCTCGGTGAGTTTCTTGTCTTTGAAATTGAGAGTTTAACATGTTTTTTGAATGATTTTTCAGGGTACCCACCCACATCCATTGTATGACCTAAACGGTGGTAGAGCAATTATCAGACTAATCAGACTATCAGACTAATAATCAAATACTAGTATTTTAAACTTGTGATTAATAATGGTTAATCAGCCTATTATTGTGATTACCTTGATTCATTTTTGACAGGGCTAATCAATACATTAAAAAACGTTTTTTGGGGGACAAGGAAAATATACAGAGCCAGACAGGGAATAGACATAGATCATAGACATAGAATTCAATCATCAATACATGATTACTTATGTTTTAAATTGATTTAAATAACTTACATTCCCTCCGCCCTCAGGATCATCTCCAGGGAGCGGGGGAAGGAGTGTGTTTTAAAACTGTCAGTAAATGACTATGTAGAGTATCGGAATGTATCACAATATGAATTGTATCGTATCACAATGTATTGCGATACAATCATATCGTGACCCATGTATGATGATACGTATTGTATGGCGAGGTCCTTGTATTCGGCCCTGTGTTAACTCACGTGTAGCGGGATGTGGTGGTGGTGGTGCACGGTGCCCGGCAGGTTGACCGGGGAGGTGTAGTGGGACATGGGCCGGACCACGTGCAGGTGACGGGGGGTGGGGCTCAGCAGGTTGCAGCGCAGGTCACTCAGCGCCACCAGTGTGTTTCCTAGCAGACGGAGAGACTCCCACACCAGGTTCAGAATGCGCTGGTCCTCCTCTATCTCCTGTGGAAGGCATCAGATGCAGCTTCAACCAGACTCTTAGTACACACTTCGAGAAATGCACCGATCTGAAACCTGTGGCCAATACCGATAACAGATATTGGCCGGGATTCCCGAACAAGTTAAGAAGCACTTAACTCCAAAGTACTTCTTAACTCCCATGCAAAGGGTTGCTTAAGAAGGGTTCCTTAAGAAGGTTCTTTATCGGGAAACGCGGCCATTAACATTGCTATTATGGCCGATAACCAATATTCACCGATGTCAATATGATATGTATAATGTTTCTATGATAATCAAATGTTATACATACTGAAAAACACATGGAAACACTATCTCTATTTCCAAAACATTTGGAAAAGCCGATAAAATCATAGATTTACGGCATTGATTCCTCTCAAAAACAATACACACAACAGCAGCTAGACAGAAATAGTTCATGTTGGCCCTATTTTGCACATAGGACTGATACCGATATATACAAAAAATCACTAACTTCAGCCGATACTGGTATGATTGCCGATATATCGTGCATCCCTTACACACTTCACAAGGATCGTTTTATCGAAATCCGCGAGGAGCCCTCTACTGCGCTACGATACACAAACGCCTTCTGATGCCATCATGTCAACACCCCAGCGTTCCTGAGAGCGCCGTGCCGGTGAGTACGGAGGGGAGAAGGGCTTACGTTGTTGGCGTACACGGTGGTGGTGGCGGTCTCCAGGATGGAGTGGGCTCTCTGGATGAAGGGCTGCAGCCTCTCCTCCACCCTCCTCAGCTCCGCCAGCATCTCCACCAGCTCCGCTGGGCTGGGGTGGCTGAGAAGGACCATTCATGCAGGGGTGAAAATTAACTTTTTGGCTCACGGTGAGCCACCTGCCAAGGGGACTGTAAATGAAAAAATCTACCGGCCAAGTATATATTTTTTTCAGATAGCCTTCCCAAATCTAGTCGCCAATTGGAAATTTTACCTGCATTTGGCCGGTGGCAGGTGTTAATTTTCAGCCCTGCATTCATGCATTTAAAAAAATAAATATACGTCTAGAGCATGGGTTCCCAAACTCCATCAATGTGGGCCTCCCCTCTGAAAAGAGTGACACACCCGCGCCCCCCCCCCAACCCCCCAAATTTGTCCATTTTACAAGGCAGCGTTAGCTAGCCCATAACGTTACACAGCTAAGTTAGCTCGGTGGCACCTGCTGCTAGTTAACGTTATGACGTTTTCGCACAATACATTCATGCCTGTGGGGGAGGCTCTCTCTGCACTATCCACAAATTTAGTATACATCTATCCCATTATATATTTCTATTTTCTGACCTTTAAAATCACGTCTCATTCATAAAAAACAGACATTTCTAAAATAAAAACATGTTTTTCCTTCTTTTTTTTCTAACCATCCCTCCGCGCCTCCCCTGAATTTCTTTGGGGCCCCCCAGGGGAGGCCCGCCTCACAGTTTGGGAATGCCTGGTCTAGACAAACAAGCACAGATTGAAATATTTGCACACCCTCTGAATTTATATTTTGGCTCACGCATACTGTAGTGTCATCTCTATGGCAATTGTTTGTTTGCATTTTGTGCAGCGGATGTTTCAGGAGCTTCCAATACCGCCAAGCAATCACACTGTGCACTGTGCATCTATGACAGCGAGCGTGTGTGGCCTGACAAAATTCAGAAGGTGCACGACACATCCACGACACCCTGAACCCGACAGACAAAAAGTATGCCTATGATGCGTTGTACGACACTTCATACCTTTTTAATCTACCTTATCATGTAGTTTTACTCTTTTTATACTTCTAATATTCTTTTATTCTCATTTTTTATTTTTTACTGTTTCTTATTTTCCATTTCTCTTTTACCATATATGTTCCGCCCGGTTTTATTTTATTATTTTACTTTTCTTAATACCATCTAATAAACTTTTTATTTATTTTGTAAAGCTCTGTGTGCTACATTTTCTTGTCTGAACATGTGCTATATAAATAAAACTGACTTTGACTTTTCTCACTGACTGTAAATTAACTGTACTAAGTGGCAAATAGGGGGATCAGCCTCCAACACATCACTTTCAGGAACAACCCGGCCTCAGCCAACATGAGGAAAGAGTAACTGATGCCGCCCTTACTTGGGTCCAGTTGGTGGCGGTGGTCCCTCGGTCTGAGTGGAGGAGGAGGGTGGAGGGGGGGTGGACGGAGGAGGGGAGGTGTCCATGGGCTGGGTGGAGGGAGAGGGGGTCGAGGTGGAGGACGAGGGGGGCGGAGCCGCCGCAGAGGCAGCAGCTGACTCCGATTGGGATGAGGTGTCACTTGGCTGACCCTGAAAATCACACATATCCGGAAAGGGGTTAAGATTTTGCTCAATATAGCCACATGATACATTGGCGTGTGATTCGCTGGGTCATGTCGGTGAGAGGATCACCTCCATCCTTTGGATCAACGCATTGGTGTCCCTCAGCAGGCTCTCAGCCAATAGCAGCCTCAGTCTGGGCTCACTCTGCAGTGATTGGTCCATATCGATGTGCACGTTCATGGAACCATTGCCCTAAGAGAATGAGACAATCATACAAATCATACAACATGAATCTATCTAAGCTATGCACAGGAGACAAACTATTGCAGATGTGTAACTCTAGGTAAGCCGTCATGTCCTAACCCCAGTACTGGTTGTGACTCTGGCATTCCTGGCATTCACCCCTAGCTCTGACATCATCTGCTGGACTGATATCTAGAAGGGGAGAGTGGAAGAGGGGATACTTTCAAATAACACCCATCCATAGTGGCTATTCTCCAAATCAACCACAGTCCAGCATCAGAGCCATTAGCTTCACCTGAATCTGCTGAGGGTCCATGAGGTTCACTGGGAGGTTGAAGGTTCCCAGCATGACGTAGCTGTTGGCGTTGCGATCGTGCGGAGGCACTTGGGAGGTTCCCTGGGGGGGGGCAGAGTTGGGGGCCGACCCTGAGGCCCCGCCTGACCCAGAGCCCGGCTGGGAGGGCTGAGGGGGGGCCCGTTCCACCAGGTGGATCACTTTACCGCTCACATCTGAAGGGAGCAGGACAATCGGGGAGTGTCGGTTAAGCCTACGTTAATGACTAATGTAAATATAATGTAAATGACAGGAAACCTTCCAACTCCCTTTGCAACCCTAGTTCCATGGCATTACTTACTGTATTCTGAGAGTGTCCTCTCATCCTGCAAAACTCTACCCTGATAGATCAGCCTCTGTTTGTCCACTGGGATCCCCACCGAAGGTGCAATAAGTTCCTTGAAGTCTTTAACTGTAAACTGGATCAAATCAATGGTTTGTAAGAATTCAATGTAGATTATGGCTGGGGACTACGTGCATGTACAATTAGCACTGGGGTGAGGGGTAAATTACCTGGCCGCCAACAGTGTAACTTCTGCTCTGGGAGTCCAAGGTTTTGACAGTCACCTCTATAACGTTTGATTCCTCCATTGTTCGACTTTTTCACAGGAACAGAAGAGACAATTAAATGAATTAGCATGAATGGTTAGAAGGGGGAAACTATAATATACTACTTTTCAGTAGTGTGTCTGGTCTAACTTGTCACTTGGATAGCTGGCAATAAATCAAGACAGGAAAACAAACTGACGTTAGCTAGCTTGCTAACGTTACTGTGTAGCCTATCAGCCTGTTAATGTTAGCTGGCAAGGACAAGACCTACAAATGAAAATGCCTGAAAGACAAATTAATTAGCATTGACTCGCTAAGGAGCAGTAATAATCGCATCCTAAAGGCGGTCAAAGCCGTATTGTAGTCAATGAAATTAACTAGATATGTAGCCTAGGCACCGTAACTGATAGCTAGCCAAGTTAGCCTGTCGGGAAACCATCCCACCAGTTAGTTAGCTAGCCTAGCTAGCTTAGCTTACAGAAGCTAGCTACTGCCGGTGCTAGCGAGACAGGGCCCAGGGTGATTAGCTGGCTAAGTTAGCTAGCTAGTGCTGAACACCATCAATTACGTTATCTAATGTGTCTTACCTTTAAGTTAAATAACCTTTCGATTTCACCTAGATGTCCACAGCTTATATATTTGCAAAGTATGTGACATGTGAAACTACTCAAACGTTACGGACACAGCAACTGAAGCGGTTAGCTGGCTAACGTGAGCGGCACAGCTATGACGTAGCAAACATTACAAACAGGAAGTGGTAAATAGCTTGAGACGCAGTAAGATGTTGCCATATCATATCGTCAAAGACTAGCAAATATAAACCCTCTTTGATATCGTTGTGTAATCGATTTCCATCGTGTAATAATAACAACTGGAAGTCTGTAATAAACTGTATGATAAGCCCTTATTAACTTACGTCCCAGTCTCCTGTAACGTTAATCAAACAGCAGTGTCTGCAGACAGGCATCAGCTGCAGAGAAATGCATGCTTCAGCATAAAATTAATGGTCAACTGCCAGACTAACGAGATGAGCGAGATTCTTTCATTTGAGAAGTGGGAGAATCGTGCAAATGCCGATGCCCTGTGGATGTAGGGTGAGTGTAACCGAGGTAGTGAAACGGAGTCCTTGTGAGTCCTAAGTAGCGAGTTGTTAGTTAAACCACAACGTTACTCATGACAAACGTTTCCAGTCCACTTTCTCCACTGAAAGCACCGTGTAGAGAAAATACACATTGTGCATATTGGGGCTGCTACAGCAACCTGTAGCCTACATAGTTTTTGGGGCACCAAGCAATATCAGCTTTAGCCTTTTCCCAAAAAAGAAGACAGTTTGACAGTAGAATAGACTATAACGTGTATTTGTCATGCGTAACACGTACGGGTAGCCTACATTGGAGTTCTTGTAATCGTCCTGCAGTAGGCCATCAACAACACGAATCCCGATTAGTGGGTTGTTGTGGATTTACCGCTGAACTCTGCAGCTACATGTCTGACACAGACTGAAACAACGATATCCCCAGTGAGACGATAGGATGGCTGGATGGGGGGTTTCATATCGACTTATTTCCTACAACTGGGTTACAGCTGAAACATGCGTGGGAAGGTGGAAAGTTGTGCAAACAAAGTGATTAATGATTACCCTCAACCCCCTCAAATGCCCCCTGTGGCATTGACCAAAAAGACATTATAGACCTGTGTAGAATAAGCCACATATTAGGCTACTACAAACTAGTTTTGTTTTCTCCAACAGTACCTTTTAGACCAGTAACGGATAGGACAAAGTCAGAGGTTCAGGTATGTTCAGTGAACTGTGGTCATGCGTAATCTATGTGTTGGGGTTGTTTTCTCTGGTACTGGACCGGCTGTCCTGTTCACCTCCAGCCATTCTGTCTACCAACAACCTCAACAGTCAGCAGGTGAGACAGAGCTACATGTGGTGTGGGGTAATTCTATTGCGTTTCCTATCAACTTTGGGCATGTAAAGTCAATGTATTTGATGGATCGGCATGTCCTTATTGATGTTGATGTTGAGGGCATAGTTTTCCCATGGTGATATTAAGTTAATGGGCATGAATGAGCCGTTGTAGAATTCTTTATAATGATGGTCAGTAACTCATGCATGTGTAATGTTGACTTTTTTTGTCAGTATGTAGTGATATGATTGGACAGACAGTGACTCTTTTTTTGACTCAAACCTACATATACTGTCACAGTTAGTCATGCTGGGATCTTGATTCACTTGTTTTCTCAACATAAGTGCAAGCTACTCATTAGCTACTTACAAACCACACACTGGTTTTTGTTATTTAAAGCTTTAAATAGACCATCTTTACTTCCTTGTTAACCCCCTTCTCTCTCTGCCTTTACACCTGCTCAGTGGCTTTGGGGTTAGAGAGTCCGCCCTGAGATTGGGAGGTTGGGGGTTCGATCCTCAGAGTCATACCAAAGACTATAAAAAAAAATGTACCCAATGCCTGCCTTGGCACTCAGCATTAAGGGTTGGATTGGGGGTAAGTCCCTGTGACATGCTAGCGTCATGTCCAGGGGGTATACTTGTACATCAAGCTGCCTCACGCTAAGGAATCAAGAGATAGGCTCCTGCTAAGACATCCAGACATAGCCATTGGTTCTCAAGGCTACTTACTTACTTCTCTCTACCTTCCTCTCCCTCTCTCTCCTCCTTCTTTCCTCATTCTCTCTATCCCTTCCTCCTTCTCTCTCTCCTCCCCCCCTTCCCTCCTCCCTCTGTCTCACTGTCCCCCTCACTCTCTTTGTCTTAGTATTTGGGAACATGGTACTTTATAGCAGCAGCCAGTGGTGTGGAGGAGGACATCCAGTCTTTCCGCATGATGGACAGCACCGTGTTCCAGCTGAGCAACACCTCAGTCAAAGACACACTGCTACTGACCGGAGCCATACGCATGTAAGACAGGAACAAACCTGGGTCAAAATGCTATCGAAATACTTTCCTTTTCCTTTTCTGTGCATGGTTTTGAATTGAATTAAAACCTGTATTTATTCAGGGAAGACAATTGAGAGCAAGTTCTCTTTTTCAATGCTGGGGACATGATACGACAAAACAACATAAAATCAAGCACAAAGTCACGATTGCTCTGGCTTGATTGCCTGGCTGGATGGAATCAATTGTCTGTTCTCAATTATGGTATATGCAAACAAATGCTCAAGTAATTGAAAATAGTATTTCAACCCAGGTCTGGACAGGAGCAGGGAAATTAAGAGGCCTTAACCCCCATAATGGCAGCCTCCATTTGCTTTGTTTATTTATTTGTTCATTTGTAACATCATTTTATTCCACCTTAGGGCCCTATTTGTTCATGTTTTATATGCCTGTGACTGTTACTTTAATATCTAGACTCACTAGTACTAACATTATCATTGAGATGTTCCATTTCTCTGGGATAACATATGATGTCCATCTCTAGACATTCTAGCAATGGCTTTTCTCACTGCCTGACGCAACACTGGACTTACAACATTTATCCTGGGAGAGATGACTTGGTTCTGGCAGGTACCGTAACCATGTAATTCCTCCCCATCTCCCATCACACACACAAACACGCCTGAATTAGAATGGTTTGGAGTCATGTGCTACAGCGTGATCCAGAATCCCGTCTGAGCAAAACTGATGTTGACTTCCTGTTGGTTTAACACAGACAAGCCTGAGCGAAAAACACTGGTGTGGAGTGGAGAGTGGCTCAACTGTACCCAGTGTATCCTTCTACAGGAAGTTGAGCCAAAGAATCCTCGCAACAGACTGATGCTCTATGGTCAGCCATTTTAATATTACAGGGTCACGGCTAGTGTAGTGAATGGATAGTAGTATTATAAAGTGTGTGTGTGTGTGTGTGTGTGTGTGTGTGTGTGTGTGTGTGTGTGTGTGTGTGTGTGTGTGTGTGTGTGTGTGTGTGTGTGTGTGTGTGTGTGTGTGTGTGTGTGTGTGTGTCCTATGGCACAACCGAATGTCAATTCCTCCCAAGGTGCTGACACTGACCTCTGTTGATGTTTTTATTTTTATAAGTTAATGGATAGTAGTATTATATTTATATTAAATTGAGAAGTGTGTGCAATTTAGCAGTGCCAGTAAATTGTGACAATCATTTCTCACGTTTCACCAGCTCGCATTAGTGTTCTAGAGACTGGTGTGGTGAAAGACTTCCAGGACAAAACAGCTTGTTTTGGAATGGACCATTTTGTTCGTCTACCTCAAGAGAGAAGTTAGTATTTCTGCTGTTGAATCTGACTTATTGTGATCAGTAGTAACAAATACCAAAGACCTTTTTTGGTGAACAATTCACAATAACAAATTTGTGTTCATTTCAGAGTTTTGCACTACAGGGGCAGAATAGCCTACTAACAAGGTAAAAAAAAAAAAAAAAAATAGTCATTGATTTCATTTCTCATTCACATTTCATTCATTGACAGATTGACATATTACCTATTGTGAATTACACTGATATTACAATCTATTACAGGATATGGCTATGGTCCTCTTACAGTACTTCAATTAAAACACCATGCCAACTTGCTTGCCGTTTCATGTGACCATTGGCTTTCAATTGACCTTGATGTACTTCATCAAAACAAGCCAACAGCCGTTCTGGAAACCAACCAGTCTCAAACATGAATAAATCACTAAACATTAAGGTGTGTGAAATGCATGTTTTTGCAGACTGTATCCTTTTTCAGTCCTGTGGGTGCCACTGTGAATAAAATCATGCCATTCATTTTCACTGTTTTTTGGATCCGCAAATGTCTAAATCATTGCATTTCTTGCCCTTTCCTGATATTTAAGTATGGATATTAGCTAATTGTGAGCAGGGCATAGAGTCTACTGACCATTCAAAGATAGATAAGCTATGTGAGCCTTTCATAAAATAAAGTTCCACATGACTCATCAGTCACTTGTAGGCTTCCCTGCCAGCACTGTAATCTGCCCTGCCCCTCTGAAAGAATAACAATCGGCCTCTCTTGCTTGTGATTATGTTCTTGCACATTGCAAACAAAACATTCAGCGATGGGAATAGAAATGCATAAACAAGTTTAGCTGACCTGGTAGGCTATTGTGCCCTGAAAGATCATGTTGAAATAGGCCCAAAACCAACCTTGCTGGCTAACTTTAACTAACCAGTTATTTTGCTTCCATTATTTAAAAAAATTTGTTAGAGATTTTGTCAGCAAGCTGTCCAGCAATTTAGCAAGATCATGCCTTGGAACAAAAACATAGGCCTAAAACCGGCCTGATTAGCCTACCACATATTATGACAAGCTATAGGGGCTATACGGTAGCTCTTAGCTTTGAGTATCCAAAAAGATAGAAATACCGTTGCAATGATAGTCTATTGCAGTGGTTCCCAACCTTTCTTCCCTAGAGCTCCCCCCCCCCACCCCCCTCAAGTTGTTGTGAACGTCCAGTCTACATCCTATGGAGGGGGGGGGGGAGTACAATGTTGGGGTACAATGAAGTGCTTAGCTGTTAAAGGAGTAGTAAAGGGGGAAATCATGTTTAGTCTGTTTTAAGGTTACTTATGATCATATACAATGATTCAGATCAAAACGTTGACAAAACTAGCACTTTTGAGAAAGTTAATAATTGCTCTACCACTGTTTGGGTCATACAATGAATGTGGGTGGGCACCGTGAAAAATCATTCAAAAACATGTTAAACTCTCGATTTCAAAGACAAGAAGCTCACCGAGGGGGTAATTGGTGTCTGTTGGTGTTCTGACATCAAATTCGCTGCAAAGTATGAATCCTGTAGGGTTATATTGATCATTTTATGAAATCCATTGACTTGTATTGACGCGACCATTGTAGATGTGTAAATCAATCCGCAGAGGGGATTCAGGAAGCGGAACTACTTACGGCAGCTATTGTTATTGTTTATGTTGCTAGGCTACCTAGTTTGCGGAAGTTTACACACGTATGTTCTGCGACTAAATAGTTCTACGCTAAATATTTAAAAAAGCCTTTCCAAATGAACTAGAATCTTACTTTATGGCGAATTATATGTCAGAACGCCAACTAACACCTCGGTGAGTTTCTTGTCTTTGAAATTGAGAGTTTAACATGTTTTTTGAATGATTTTTCAGGGTGCCCACCCACAGTCATTGTATGACCAAAACAGTGGTAGAGCAATTATCAGACTTTCTCAAAAGTGCTAGTTTTGTCAACGTATTGATCTGAACCATTGTATATGATCATAAGTAACCTTAAAACAGGGCTAAACAAGCATTTTCCCTTTACTACTCCTTTAACTTGCTTCGGTGAAAAGACATCACTGCAATATGTGCAGACAACGGGTTTAATCTAAACTTCCATCTCCACGTCGTTGAATGTCCAATATGAAACCAACATTACGTCGTTCATTACCAACGTTTTGATCTGAACCATTGTATATGATCATAAGTAACCTTAAAACAGGGCTAAACTGGATTTATATACGTAGAATTGAAGATTAGTAAGCTTTTGGCCCTATCAGACATACAGTAGCTAGTCACGTATTTTTATTTTCTGCTGTGTGACATGTCAATGACATGATTATTTAACAAATATTTGTCTAGCTAAATATGATATGAAGGCATTATTACTCATATTATTACTCAATTTATCTGAGGCCTGGCGCACCCCCTGCGATCGTTGGCGCCCCCTAAGGGGGGCCTGGACCCCAGGCTGGGAAACCCTGGTCTATTAAACAAGGTGATTTGATGATTGGCTGAGGCGGAGTGAGCAAGATACACTACAAATAAACAAGAGCAAACAGAGACTTTTATAATTTTTCTTCGTTTTGATAGGGGGTGAGTAAAATAAAATAGGCCTTAGGGTCTCCCCTTACTGGGATAGTGTCGATGGGGGAGGGGCCACGCACAGCAACTCATTCACAGGGGAATTCCCCTCTGAGATCAGCAGATTTTTTGTTTGTAATCTAACCTTTATTTAACAAGGAAGTCCTGCTGAGGTTACGGCATTCGAAACCATTGCGGCCAAGGCAAGAAAGTTTCAAACAGTAACAGTAATACAATTTCAAACGACATACAGTAAAGCAACATCAAGTACATAACACACAACATACTGTAGCAGCAATAACATTTCAACACACCATAAAACAACATTTAAAGCACACACACACAACATAACAATACATTACAAGAAGCCATTCACCTGAACAGCTGCTTTTTCATCTGCATTAGCCTTTTGGTAATTTTGCAGCATAGAAGTCACTATCACTGACGTTTACATACCATAGCTTTATCTTTATTTAAATATTAATCGTGGCCTTTGTCTTCACAGATTTTGAAAAATACTGTGGTTTGATGATTTGTAGGCCATAAAAATTCCATCAGTCTACACACTATAACCATGACGTTATTAGGTGATAGGGTTTTTACATTTCATTTAAGAAAGGCTGTTAAACAACTTTATAGCGTAACTTTGAATAATTAAGCATAAAGCAATAGAAACACATTGTTTGCATTCCAAAACGATTGTGAAATCTCTCCCTCAGTCGAGGAATGTGTAAAAGAACCAGACGCGTCATATTCCGTGGTCTACCCGGTATTAGGCTGTATAATGCTGCACCTGAGGCAAACCACAAAGAAAAAAACATACCAGCTTCATGATGGTATCCAAGCAAAATGACAAATCGACGACCTGAGAAAGTACAGACAACAGCGGGTGAATTTCCCTCCTGTGAGTGCAGATGCTTCCCTCTCTAGAATGATACATCTCCACTCCCGTTCCTGTTTTCATGTTTGAGTCGTTTCACACAAAAATCAAAGGTATTTTCATAAAATTATTTCCATAACAATTTTCATTTTCATATATGGAAATACCTTTGCCCTTTTCGTCTTCTTTTTTGCAGTATGAGTGCCGAGCAAAAAGATGCAGTGTATTTTCAGAACTTTGACATTGACAAGAAATTAAATTATCATAAAAAGGAGCAATATTAAGTTTTGATTGATTGATTAATTGGTTGAATTAATGCATGATTGATTGGTTGATTGATTGATTGATTGATTGTGTTATGGTTTAAGTGGTGGAGGTAGGACCCAAAAGCAGGACAGAGGCAGGCAGTGCAGGTTGAAGTTGTAATTCAAAATTGTGTCAGGAAAAACACTGCAGAAACAACTCCAACACAGACAATGGACAAAGACCAGGGAGGACACAAGGGCTTATATACTGTATACAAGAGAACAATCAAGGAATGGGGAACAGGTGAGGGACAAGACACAGGTGAGACTAATCAGGGAACTTGAGGGAGGAGTGGGACTGGGAACCATAGAGGGGAACATAAAACTGGGAGCAAGGGAACACAAGGAGGGTCTAGAACCAGGGGAGAAAGTAGTATAACCAACGGTTCTCGGGCCTAGTGGCCCATAGGGCAGGAGCCTATCTCCTGTTTCTGTAGCGTTAGGCAGCTTGATGTACAAGTCCACCCCCTGGACATGACGCTATGTCGCAGGGACTCACCCCCAACCCTTAATATCGAGTGCCAAGCAGGGAGGCATCAGGTACCATTTTTATAGTCTTTGATATGACTCGGCCGGGGATCAACCTCACGACCTCCCAGTCTCAGGGCGGACACTCTAACCTCTAACCGCAAGGCCACTGAGCTGGTTTAGAACTAGGGGGAAGGGGGGTAGGAACTAAGGGGGTGAGGAAGGGAAGGGAGTGAAGCGGGACTAGTGAGGGACAGGTGGCTAGAGCTGGACTGGGAGACGCATTACAACAGGGAAGACAGGAGCATGAACACAAGACACACTAGGAACATCAGCCCCAACCTCTCAGACCTCAACAACCAAGCCATCACACGTAAAGCACACACCATAGCACATGACCCCAGTCACCCAGGGTTCACTCTGCTCCCATAAGGCCGCAGATCCAGAGCCCTGGCCTGGAAACAGGCCTGATTCAGGAAGAGCTCTGTTCCCTCTGCCATCTCACTCCTCAACAAGACACCACGGTAACCCCTCAATCATCATATGCAATGTGTACAAATGTATGCACAGGTGTGAGTGTTCATGTGTAAATATGGTTGGTGATTACATGTCAATGTTAGACTGTATGGTAAATGTGGGCATTGTATGATAATGGTTTTGTATTATGTGTAGCACTGTACATGAAAATTAATTTCCTGTAAAGGACAATAAAGAATCTATCAACACAGCACAGTGACATAAGGAGGGGAGGGACGGGGTGTTCAGGGGGGTGTCGGGGGCTGCAGCAGGGAAAGCATGGCTCCGCGGGTCCCAAGATTAGACAGGGCAGAGCCGAACCGTGAGCCGTGAGAGAGGAGAGGCAGGGACAAGAGTGGGGGGGGAGGGGCCGAGAGTCACTGGAGCTGGGGTCCAGGCCGGGAACGGGGTGAGCAGGCCGAACTAGCCAGGACCACAACTGATTGATTGATGGATTGATTGATTGATGGATTAATTGATTGATGGATGGATTGATTTTTTTACAGCTCACTTATCTGGCCCCCGGGTGATTACTGTTTTTTTGCTTCCCTCTGGAATATGTAGGGGTGGGATGTATGCCCACCTCCCTTGTTCTCTGTAAAGCGCATTGTGTTGCCTCTGGGTATGAAATGCGCTATACAAATAAAGCTTTGATTGATTGATGGATGGATGGATGGATGGATGGATGGATGGATGGAATACTTTATGCTGATGGATGGATGGATGGATGGATGGATGGATGGATGGTGGGTGGGTGGGTGGGTGGGTGGGTGGGTGGGTGGGTGGGTTGGTTGGTTGGTTGGTTGTAATATTTCTTTAATCAATGCTCTGCTTCATAATTTCTCCTATCCATGTAGCTAAAGTCATCTTCACTTCACTCCACTATCAGATTCACTCTTTGATCCCAGAGTAAAACCTCTCCCTTTTGAGATGTTTGTAGATAGGAGATGATTGTGTCAGACCCGGGTTTGAGGGTCATGTCCATAATCTCTTCTTTTATCATCATTACCTGAAGAATGCCCTCGGTGAAAATAATCAGACCGAATCAGAATCAGTCTGTCTGCATGACCCCTTTCTACTAGCTGAGTCATTCTGTGATTGGCTAAAGGTAATCATGTGGGGGTAGATGTATATGTCAGGCTATCAGTGGAGAGGGGACTTTTTGTAAACCATTCTCCCTTTGCAAAGGAAAGACACTTTAAAACACATAAAATACTTTATGCTCATGGAGAAACAAGGCTAAATCTTTCTTAGAGTGTATTAGAATAATATCCACAACACTACTGTAGACAGACAGACAGACAGACAGACAGACAGACAGACAGACAGACAGACAGACAGACAGACAGACAGACAGACAGACAGACAGACAGATAGATAGATATAGAGATAGATAGATAGATAGATAGATAGATAGATAGATAGATAGATAGATAGATAGACAGATAGAGGGCAGGCCAACTTAGCTCCCTCTGAGCTGATCAGGTCTGTGTCCAGCCAGTGAGATAGCCTTATATTCTTTCTTTCTTTCTTTTTTATCAAACGGGGGCCACAATGGTCAAATTATTTACAGGTTAAGCCATTCATTTGTATTTCACAGTGTAGGTGTCAAGATCCCCTCGCCTAGCATCTCTGACGGTGAGTAAGGTTGAGTGTGGAAATGACAGTGTGGTGCCAGCCTTGATTTCTGTCCCTGTATGCTTGTTTTTCTCCAAAAATATTCTTAGGGGGAAAACCCCTGACTCCTTTTAGAGGATTTGGGCTCTCTTCTGACTGTCACTGGGCTACTGCAATCAAGTAACCTAAAAAGAGTCAGACACTGTGGAAAATGACATCTAAGAGTCAGTGCAAGCCAATTACTGGTTTGTACAGAAACAAAGATGTTTATGAGGAACTTTCAGCCACGATGGCAGAGCAAGGTTTTAAACGCCCGTGGCTGCAGTGTCATCAAATCAAGTCCCTAAAAGCTAAATATAAATAAATAAATAAATAGGAGGCCAAAGACCACAACAGCAAGAGTGGCAATAGTTGTATTGCATGCCCCTTCTACGGTTGCTAACCAAGGTAACCAAACCCTCATGTACACATGCAGGTTGTTTCAAGTGTTAAAGGAGTAGTAAACAGAAAAATCATGTTTAGCCCTGTTTTAAGGTTACTTATGATCATATACAATGGTTCAGATCAAAACGTTGACAAAACTAGCACTTTTGAGAAAGTCTGATAATTGCTCTACCACCGTTTAGGTCATACAATGGATGTGGGTGGGCACCTTGAAAAATCATTCAAAAACATGTTAAACTCTCGATTTAAAGACAAGAAGCTCACCGAGGGGATAATTGGTGTCCGTTGGTGTTCTGACATCAAATTCACCGCAAAGTATGAATCCTGTAGGGTTTTATTGATCATTTTATGAAATCCATTGACTTGTATTGATGCGACCGTTGTAGATTTAAGCAATTGACCACTCGAGGCAGTGTTACATGGGATTTTACCACAGCTACGGGGCGTTGTTAGGCCCAACTCGATAGGTCAATTGCTTTTCTACAACGGTTACTACATATATATATTCACAAAAACACTCAGTAGTAACATTCAATCATTTATTTACCGATCATTCTTATCATTTTAGTATTTACAAAATCTCGCCTATTTGGGTTGGCCTTGTTCACATAAGCCATAAGCATAAGGCATAATTTGGGTGGTTCATGTTTATTTGAATATTTCCAGCTATGGTGCAGTTATTAAAACAGTTCTCCAGAGCACTCATTTTTGCTTGTAGGGGTGTGGAATTGTTGGAGTCGGACTGATGAGTGCGTTTTTGTAATAGGATACGAAAAAGGCGAGGTTGCTGCGAGTGGTTGCTACGCAAAGCATAGCCTACCGCTTGATCTCATCAATGGCCTCGTCAATGAGATTGAAGGCGCATTAATACTAACTGTTATGCGGTCGCAGCCGTGGGTTACAGAGTATTTTACCACGGCTGCTAGCCAATCAGAATCAAGTAGTGTAGATCAATCCGCAGAGAACGTCACACGTTCCTGCAGATTCATGCTCTACAACATCAGGAGGATTCGCCCTTTCCTCACTAATGAAACGGCGCAGGTACTCATCCAGGCCCTGGTCATCTCCCGCCTGGACTACTGCAACTCCCTCCTCACTGGGGCGCCGGCGTCAGCCATTAAACCTCTGTAACTTGTCCAGAAAGCTGCTGCTCGCCTGGTGTTCAACCACCCCAAATTCTCCCACACAACTTCCCTCCTCCGTTCCCTACACTGGCTCCCTGTAGCGGCTCGCATCCAGTTTAAAACTCTGGCACTAACCTACAGGGCAATGAAAGGAACAGCCCCCTCCTACCTCCAGGTCATGGTCAAACCCTTCACCCCCTCCCGACCGCTATGCTCTGCTACCTCAGGGCGACTGGTTGCCCCGTCACTCCGAGGCTCCTGCGGTCGATCGACACGGTCACGGCTCTTCTCTTTCCTGGCCCCGCAGTGTGGAATAAACTGCCCACTGATGTCAGGACAGCAGAGTCGCTGCCCATCTTTCGTTGCAGGCTCAAAACTCATCTCTTCAAGAAGTACTACAACAATCCTCCTGCCTAAGAACTTATTGTATTATATTATATTGCACTGTACTTTAGATTGCGATTCTTGCACTTTGCCTTCAGCACTAGATTATGCTCTTAGTCACTTGTTTTAGAAAGAAGATGCACTTGTGAGTTCTGGCAAGTAGTAGTACATTGGTTCTTCCTACGTTAAATGCAATTATTGTTAGTCGCTTTGGATAAAAGCGTCTGCTAAATGACTGTAATGTAATGTAATGTAATGGGATTCAGGACGCAGAACTACTTACGGTAGCTATTGTTATTGTTTATGTTGCTAGGCTACCTAGTTTGCGGAAGTTTACACACACATATGTGCTGCGACTAAATAGTTCTATGCTAAATATTTAAAAAAGCCTTTCCAGATGAACTAGAATCTTACTTTATGGCGAATTATATGTCAGAACGCCAATTAACACCTTGGTGAGTTTCTTGTCTTTGAAATTGAGAGTTTAACATGTTTTTTGAATGATTTTTCACGGTGCCCACCCACATCCATTGTATCACCAAAACGGTGGTAGAGCAATTATCAGACTTTCTCAAAAGTGCTAGTTTTGTCAATTTTTTTATCTGAACCATTGTATATGATCATAAGTAACCTCAAATCAGGGCTAAACATGATTTTTCCCTTTACTACTCCTTTAAGCAAGCATGTACGTGTAAGTACAGGTATCTGATATGGGTCACTTTTAAAAGTATGTGTAAGCAGGCGGTCAAAAAAATCGGATAAGGGCAAAAAATCTCTGAGCATCAAGACCAGCAGTGTAAATGTGGCCTAAGAAAGACTGGTTGGCTCATTGCTTGTATTTGTCACGCGTGATGTGGACCAGTATGTACTGTATAGTTTGCACTGTGCAGGCTTTTATTGAAACCCAGCAGCAGCCCAGACTCAACACAGGGACTTCACACGTACCTCTCAGGGCTACATTTTCAGTCTATAGGCCCACAGTATGTTGGCATCTGTCCTCAGGGAGCTAAGCTAACAAGCAATCTGTGTCCCAAACCACTTCTGCTTTTTGAAACAAAAGATGATGGCCCATACTTCTGTATTCTAAGGAGGATTTACAGACAAAAACAATTACATGCATTATGTTCTGAATAGGGACAGCACCCAGACAACAAGAAAACACATGTGCTCCCCTATTTCTGTTCATGTGTGTGTGTGTGTGTGTGTGTGTGTGTGTGTGTGTGTGTGTGTGTGTGCGTGTGTGTGTGTGTGTTTAGAGAGAGTGAGAAAAAGGGAGAGGGAGAGAGAGAGTAGCTGACATTTATGAAGCCAGAAAAGCCCAGGCTGGTTTATTGGGGATGTCCCATGAGAGAAACCCAAGAACAGGAAAGTGAAATATCAATCCCTCTCAAGACACACTGTCCCTCTTTCTGCCTCTCCGTTCGGTCTATAAATGATACCAGTTGCCATGCCAAATGCCACTTTCAGTACTGTTTTTAATATTCATTTGATATGTTCTCTTATTGTACGCTATGACTAGACCTTGGTTGGACAATAAAGTTGTATCTCATCAAATCAAATTACAGTACATGGCATAGGCTAAATGGTGTGTGAATTGTTTGACTTGTGATGTAAGGAGCACAGCACTGTGTCAAACGTGTCACTTCCTGTGCGCCCAATTGCCTGCAACTGCACAGAAAAAAACCTCAGTCATGCTACAGCAGTTGTTTGCGCTGACCTAAAAACACACAGGGAAAAAACAACCCTCCCACTTCTCACAGTATCTGTCATTGTGGTGCCTTACTCATCGTTAGTGTACCCAACAACCTTTCACTTGTGATATTGACACCTTCAATGAGCAGAACAGATTTATTACTTGTAATCTGTAAATGGTTTGATCATTGTGACCCCCCTTTGATACAAAAAGTGAATATAGAGACCTAAACTTGATATTGAACCGCAATATACTGTAGAACACTCCTACTCTTGCTTTGTTATTATTTTAGTTCTAATTTCTTGTCAATACAAAGGGATTTCAAAGTTCCAAAAAGTCCAAAAGTAATAAATAAATAAATAAATACACTGCATAATTTTTCTGTACCGATTGCAGGACTTGATCCATCAGATTCCTGCTCATCAAGTCCAGAGTCAGTGGAACCGTGTGCTTCCTGTGAGCTGCTTGTTTGTAGTAGGCTGACATGCTAAACCCACTCACTCACTCCTTCTCTCTTTCCAACCACAAAGTCTCATCTCATTTCATCTCCACCGAGCCCCTGTGACAAGGGGAAGCCCGTCAAATGACATGTCTCTCAACGTCCTGCAGCAGTCAGAGATATTCTTACCCGGACACTAGAAGACACACAAGGTGAGTTGAGCTCATCTTCGTTCATTGTGTTTAGCTATTTTATTTGTTTTGTGAAATAATTCAAATAAAATCAATATCAGCACACATTAGCAATATATAGTATAGAACAATGTCTATGGGTGAATGTTTGGCTTTTGCATTTGGGGTTAATATGTTTCAGGTGATTTGTGAAAGTGGTACTGTATGCATGGTTGCAGTACTATATGAAATACTGTTAAGGCAATAAAGTGATATTATGGATAGTTCTGTCTAATCAATCATAATAGAGGTTCTACTGTAAAATGACTTCACAGTTTACCTTAGTATATCACACACATCGTTATACATCACATTGTGTTACAGTACAATTACAGAAGACCTAGCATCATAATCGTACCGTATACAGTGTATTTGATGTTATCTTCAACAAGTCAGTGGATGACCAGTCAAATTTCCCTCACCATCCTTACTTGCATGTGTGTTTACCTGTTTGACATCATTCAGCTAATCATTCTGTCAGCATGCCATTTGAAATTGCTCATCAATCTTACTAACTAGATACAATAGGCTAAAACAACATTATAGATTACTTTGACCGTTATTGTCATGTATACAATCACTGACTATCATTTGAACAGACTGCTGGCAAAGTCAGCCCAGTTAGGGCTACGCTGTGGTCAGAGGGAATCCACCTGTACAGGCGAAGTCCCCAAGCAGAGGGACAAGTGTGGGTGGTCTGGTCGTGTAGTATTCTTCTGCCCAGAATAAAGTCGGCTGGTCTTTTGGCAAGGTGTTCAGATTGACACAGGTTGTGTGTGTGTGTGTGTGTGTGTGTGTGTGTGTGTGTGTGTGTGTGTGTGTGCATTAGATCATATTGCTTATGTGTGGTAACTTGCATGATTCACAGTGTTTCATATGTGTTCATGGTCCTCAGAGGATGGAAGGTCATCTAATCCCAGCCAGGCACCTGGAAGGTCAGCCAATCCCAGCCCAGCACCGGGCAGGTCAGCCAATCCCAGCCCGGCACCTGCTGCTGCTGCAAGTGTGGTGTGGCATCCTTACCGTTGCCATGGTGATTATGGCGGCAGTTCTCACATCAGTGAAACTAAGCTCAAACGACAAGGTATTTTGTTCATTTAACAGTTTGCTATTATTTTACTGCTGCTTCTACTGGGCTGTTATTACTTAGCTTTGCTATGTATGTACTGAAGAGGACAGTATGTACTGAAGAGGACAGTGGTGATGATGATGATGACGATGAAACCCTTAAGTGATGTGATGTCTATATCTTTTCAGAATAACACAAGCTCAGCACAACCCAGCCCATCAGGTACTGTATGAATTATGCTGGTCAAGAAAGTGTAAGAGCATTAATCTTCTTGTGAATATGATATCCATGTGAATGTGAAAGTGACTATATGCTTCTAAATATCCATTTGAATGTATTTTGCAGCCCAACTTTTTGTTGCTTCAAAGGGTAAGAACAGAGTGTTTTCTCCATTTCTGGTCATCGATGTTAACACACCACACACAGATGAGAGATGTGCTATTAAGCCTCTCTAACATTTACATGTTAATAGTCTGTTCATTTAAGCAAAATGTTTTGTAAAGTATCAAGTAGATGAAGAATGTAATGGTTGATTTGATTCTAGCGCATCTTACTCAGATGTTCCAAAATTAGACCCCTAAATAAAATGCTTGTTTTTTCCTTCACAGGTCCCCAGCATGCTTACATCCAGATCACTAAACCATTCAAACGATTGGGTAAGCACCTGCTCTGAAGAGTGTTTCACGACTAGGTGCATTTGGGCTTAGCTTGCTTTTTGTCTTTAGGTTCAGGATGAGGACATTATTCAGTGTGTGCTCAGTCAGGAAGATGATGATGTATAGATAGATACACAGTCGCCCCGCGTTTCCTACCTCAAGCTCTGTTCCTCCCACTCCCGTCGGTTCCACTGTGAAGTACGTTCCCAGACCCACAATCACATCCTCTAATCGCTCTGTGGGCGACGCCGTGAGACAGATGCCGCCTTCTGAATGTGTTATTCGACTATTTAAGTGCTGTATTACCTGTTCATATTGTCATTAAGAATTATGAAACAACTTTAGAGGCAACTGAATGAAGCTGCTCACTCACTTTATCAATTTAGTCATTTAGCAAACACTTTTACCCAGAGCAACTTAGAATTACAGTAAGAGCCAGTATTTGGGATTTAGTGCCTTGCTCAAGGGTCCTGTCACTGAACTAAGGCTACATAGTACAAAGCAATACAAGGTCTCATGCTTTTCTTCCGACTCGGCTATAGGTAAAGACACTTGGGAGATTGAGAATGCCCACAGGTTGCCCACATGTAACCGTTGCTCCCTGGCCCTGCGCAACGACTGTCTACACACCACAACCAACGCTCTCTACTTCATCTATGCCCAGGTCGACTTTATCAAACATGAGGACGAACAGAGGACTGTGACTCTCTACCTAAATGACCAACCAACCACCAACAGGGTTCCGCTGAGTGAGATAGTGCATTATGGGAAGGGTACGGTGTTCATGAGCAAACTTGTGATGATTGAAGAGGGTTCTTGTGTAAGCCTAGAGATACGTCCTAATAATAGTTTTTCTCATGATGTATATAAAACGTACTGGGGGGCTTACCAGATCCCCAGACCCTGAGGCAACAAGAATATTGTCACGGGGAAAACATGTCTATGGCATAAGTGTGGAGAAACGAACAGTGCTTAAGCTTATTTTTTGAAATTGAAATTATAGATGAATTCTCTAAAAACGGTAATGATGATAATAATAATAATAATAATAATAATAAATTATATTTATATAGCACCTGTGATGGCTTTCTATGAGTGTTCATGTACTTCTGAGACATTTTGATTGTATAATTTATGTGAAAAAGAATAAATTGTTAATATTTGATTTGAAGCATGAAGTGTGGATTATCCTGCATAATTATGTACTTTTTGTAAAGCTGATAGTTATTTTGATATCGAGAGCGATTTGAATGTAGTTCCAGTAATGTCCACATGGTGCCGCTACCCTCCAATAAAGAAAACATGGAGCTTTACTCAGCCACTGTCTGCTCTCATTATGCTTCACTAATACTAACATACCCACTTACTCATGCCAGGCTTGAAAACTTTGCCAGGCAAAGGACAGGGTGCAGCACAGGACAGTGCAAATGCAATACAAAAAACTGTACAAATACAAAATACAGTGCAAACAAAATACAGCGCAATAAACAAAACACTATATACTATTAAAAAAGGAGGCCCAAATGCAATTTACGTAATATGCAGTTATAAAGCTTACATGCACAGAACATGTTTGTCATGGCAATCTTGAGTTTCCAATAATTTCTACAGCTCTTATATTTCTGTGATAGACTGATTGGAGTTTATGCTTCTTTGTTTGTTTTTTGTGATCAATTTTTTATTTATTTGATAGACAAATAAAAAAACATAAAAACATAAATACACAAAAACATCTACACACAAAAAACAACAACCACAAAAAAAAAAAAAACTTTACACTCAGGCACTCACCCTCCCCACCCAACACACCCACCCCCCAAGGTCCAGCACACCCAAACAGCTAAGTCATTAAAGGAGTAGTAAAGGGAAAATGCATGTTTATCCCTGTTTTAAGGTTACTTATGATCATATACAATGGTTCAGATCAAAACGTTGACAAAACTAGCACTTTTGAGAAAGTCTGATAATTGCTCTACCACCGTTTTGGTGATACAATGGATGTGGGTGGGCACCTTGAAAAATCTTTCAAAAACATGTTAAACTCTCGATTTCAAAGACAACAAGCTCACCGAGGGGGTAATTGGTGTCCATTGGTGTTCTGACATCAAATTCGCCGCAAAGTATGAATCCTGTAGGGTTTTATTGATCATTTTATGAAATCCATTGACTTGTATTGAAGCGACCATTGTTGCTAGGCTACTTAGTTTGCGGACGTTTACACACATATGTGCTGCGACTAAATAGTTCTATGCTAAATATTTAAAAAAGTCTTTCCAGATGAACTAGAATCTTACTTTATGCCGAATTATATGTCAGAACGCCAACTAACATCTCGGTGAGTTTCTTGTCTTTTAAATTGAGTTTAACATGTTTTTTGAATGATTTTTCATGGTGCCAACCCACATCCATTGTATGACTAAAATGGTGGTAGAGCAATTATCAGACTTTCTCAAAAGTGCTAGTTTTGTCAGCGTTTTGATCTGAACCATTGTATATGTATAAGTAACCTTAAAACAGGACTAAAAATGCATTTTCCCTTTACTACTCCTTTAAGTTATTGAAACAGCACAATTACCAAATCGGTATATAGACCACTGTCAACAGTAAGTTGACAGAAACTATAGTAAATGAGAAATAATAACGGATTAACCAATTAGATCTAGCTAATCTCCCGACTACATGGATTCAAAGAAGGATGACCATAAACTTATGTTTCCCGTTTCAGCGCCATGCATACAAGCCACGGACATCTCCAAGTTGGCCAGGTCTAGTCACCCAATGTTGGTAGGACAATGTATGAGGGGGCTTCAATCTCTGCGCTATAATCTTTTTGGCTGCAGTGAGGCCAAACAGAAACCAGCGTTGGTGCATTATGGACAAATTTAAACCGGTGAAATCATTTAAAAGTAAAATGACCGGGGAGCAGGGGATGTTACATCCTAAGATAACAGACATCCGGTTGGGGACCATACTACAAAATGACCTCACACCAGGGCATTCCCAAACCATGTGAATGAAGGTTCCCGTAGTTCCTAATGAACATAGCTGACAGTTGGGCAGTTTATGCTTCTTTGTTACAAAAAACATTCATAATGTTTGGTTCTCTTATGAATTTATTATGCGTGTACTGAAAATGTAACCAAATCTGCTATTCACTGATGAACTGCAAGACTGAATTTACCAGCATGTGTGGTATTTACTTATCTTTCATCTTTTACCCAGCTCTTGGACTAAGAGGTTCATCCAGGCTCTGAAACATGCCTACCCCTTCATAACAGTCTTAGTCAAGATGTTCTTCTAACCATGTCCTTAGTCAGTAAGTCATAACTTAGGTCCATAACATTCAACTTTGGGTTCCAACACAAAGACATCAGTTAATTCAGGCTCTGTTTTTTGTAATGTCTTTCTAACAGTAGACCTCCTTTGATCCCTCGAGAAAAACGGAACTGTCAAGAAAAACTTCCTGCTTTTCACTAGAAGACAATCTTCCCATCATAGTCTCACTCTTTATACACTGTGGGTGGAAATCCCATGTTCTCATGTCTGAATGACATAGTTACACAGATGATGGATCTTGTGATCAGCAATGGTGGGAAGCAGTTGTAAATACAAACTGTGCTCGTGAAGGTGACTCTGTCCCTGGGGCCCCGAAGCCGTCCGGCTCTGTCCCTGGCCAGCCCCGAGGCCGTCCCCAACGAGGTGTCCTGCCCCGCCCTTCACATGCCCCCGGCCGTCAGCCTGAGATATACCCTACGCCCCTGTTTTCCTGCTCCCAGGCCCCTTTTCCCTGGGAGCAGAAAACCCAGTTATTGGATTCATTTGACATTTTCCCTTACATGCATCAGACCGTGACGATCATCTTTTGCCCTCCACTGTCTTCAGCATTCACTGATCCCTGAGTTCGTCTCCGAAATAGAGACTCAACAGTTGAAAATTTGCTTTAAGCTAATACTGACATAACATAATATTATTTATAGTCATATTTTTAATGTGAGCTGTTGATTAATATGTACTGTCCCTGTACAAATAAAATTGTGAATTAAATAAAATAAATAAACTTAAGGTCATGAAAAACCCATGTCATCACATATTCTGTGGAACAGTGTGGAGGATGGAGGAGGGAAAAGGTTTGTTTGCGTGTGTGTGTATGCGTGTGTGTGTCTGTGTGTGTGTCTGTATGTGTGTGGGTGTCTGTATGTGTGTGTGTGTGTGTGTGTGTGTGTGCGTGTGCGTGTGTGGGTGTCTGTATGTGTGTGTGTGTGTGTGTGTGTGTGTGTGTGGGTGTCTGTATGTGTGTGTGTGTGTGTGTGTGTCTGTATGTGTGTGTGTGTACATATTTAGATGCTGTAACTATTGCATCGCTGCAAGATTTTGTGGTTGGCTTGTACTGTATTTGCAACTACAGTACAATAGGACGGAAACGTCAGTGTGAGAGCAGTGAGGAGACAGCAGCGCTGAACAAGTATGACACCTCTGAACACACAGTGGAAACACTCTCCACACATTCAGCCCTGGAACAGAACTACATCCCCAATATAATGATATCCACTAACCATCGGTAGTAGGGCTACACTGTAGTACTGTGTGTGTGTGTGTGTGTGTGTGTGTGTGTGTGTGTGTGTGTGTGTGTGTGTGTGTGTGCGTGTGCGTGTATGCGTGTGTGTGTGTTTAAAACCCACTCTCAAACCACAGAGAAAGATAGATGTGGAACAAAATGAGAGAATCTCAAAAGGTAGTTGGCCTCATGGAAATGAAAACTGAATTCACAGTATACCGAGATGAAAACTGAATTTGTATCGGTGAGGGTGGAAAAACCGAAAACAATACAAGGTTTCATTCCAGTCTGACAACCTGTCGGAGATAGAAAAGGGAAACTAGATGAGAGCCAGAGAGCCCTAAAGAGAAGTAGATCAACAGTGGGGCTGGTTGCCTCACGAAGAGTAGTGAAACAGGAAGAGGGATGTTTAGAACAGAACCAGGATTGCACATTAATATATGTTACTATACAACAATGCCATAACTGTTAAAAGTGTTTACATTTTAATTGTTTGCATAATTGTAGTCCAAAAAATGAATGGCGGTGAATGGCCAGCCCGGCCGTGTTTGAGCTGCTCGTGGACCAGCCCCGTGATTCGGATCCACTCCAGAATTTAATGGGTTAGTTGTTAGTTGACCCATGCTACACCCCGTCACAGAGTTTCATGAAAATCAGTGTGGTATTAGAGTAAATTGGTGGTATTTTAGACTAAACCTGGTCTAAAAATGAATGGAGGTGAATGAACAGCTGTGTTTGGGCGGGTCATGGACCCGCCTAGTGTTTCGGATCCACTCCAAAATGTAATGAGCTATAAGTTGACCCATGCTACACCCATCCACTGAGTTTCATGAAAATCGGTCTGATAGTTTTTGTATAATCCTGGTCCAAACAAATGAATGGCGCTGAATGGTTGGTTTCGTGAACATCGGCCCAGAAGTTTTAGCGTAATCCCGCTGACGGACAGACGGACCTACGGACACACCCCACCGAAAACATGACCTCGCCCTGCGCTGTTGCCGGGCGGAAGTAATGACTGAGTAGTCAAATTCTGCTGAGTAAAGGACTAACTAACTACAGTCCATAGGAGGAGATAACTTCATGTCAAATTATACATACATATTTAGTCTTGAATTATGGGCTGCTACTACTCCATTATGCAACATTTTTGGAGCCACAGTTTGTGGGACAATCCACTGGTGACTTTCTACTCCCTTTCCAATCCTGACCAGCCCTGCATAGCACAGGTCACACTGCTGTCTCCACTTACCCTGTGACATCACTGGAGTTTCCCCACACAGTCTCAGCATAAAACAACTAGACTTCTAGCAGAGGTTTATTCTTACTGGGTAGCAAGAGGCACGAGAGATCTCATATCAAAAGAAGAACTCTCTCTTACAAATCTAGTCATTTTCACATATTTTAGTGTTTTTTTTTTAGTCTCACAGCATGGTGAACTATACAATGACAGCTGGTGATGTGGAGAGTGGTGTTGAGGAGAGGACACAGCCTCTTAAGGAGAAGCCGGACAGGGGATGGATGTGGAGGCTGTTGGGGCTACTCCTGACTGTGGCTCTGTGTGTGGCCGCAGCCACGCTCTTTGCTTGGCAATGGCATGGAAAAAATGCCGCACCGGTAAGGACTTCTTCTCTGTGGCTTACGGTAATTTAGCCTATGCTTGTTTTGTAGGCTTCATTTGGGACGTGTATCAATGGGTTATGGACTGCTTGGTAACTAACTCTTGGACATGGTCTCTTTTGCCCCTCGCAGATGCTGGACCACCCAGAGACGATCAGTGACATGTTAACTGCCACCAAAGGTGAATATTTGACAGTCTTTAAAGTGTTTTCAGTATTTTTCTCTAAAGATTGAGTTAGGCTATGGATAACTATTGATTTAGTTTGGATAACTGACCTATCGGTCTCTTTCTTTCTCTCTAGATCCACGCCTTACACTGAAGCAGATAGGCAGCAACGCAAAGGCAGCCATTCATTTAGAGGGTGAGTATTGGGCATTGTTTGAAAACAATGTTAGTCTGTCTACAACAAACCCTTCTACATTCCCCTGGGATTTTCTGACATTAGCGCACCTTCCAGCACTTTGTAACATAAGGAAATAAGTTACGGATCTGTCAGTGACTCATAGCTCTGCCACGCTTGAGCGGTACCTGCAACCAACATACCACGGCTCGACTATGCAAGCTAAAACAATGCATCTTGGTTCCCCCACCAGGTCAATACAACCCCAAAGACATCTCCAAAGCAGTCGAGTGGAAGAATGACGTAGGCCAAGCTTTCTCTCAGGGCGGTTTCGAACTGAAAGGAAACCGAATTATAATCCCCCACACAGGTCTCTACTTTGTCTACAGCCAAGCTTCATTTAGGGTGAAGTGCAATGATGTCAATGACAACGCGCGGACTGCTCCGCTCAGTCACATTGTCTCGCGCTATTCGGACTCCTTCAGTAGTGACGCTTACCTGCTCAGCGCAGTTCGGTCCGTGTGCCAGCGGGAGGTCGACGGGAAGTCCAGAACTAGTGGAGGCTGGTACAATGCTATTTACCTCGGCGGGGTGTTCCGGCTTATGAGAGGGGACAGCCTCTGGACCGAGACCGAACGTTTGGCAGACTTGCAGTCGGAAGAGGGCAAGACCTTTTTCGGCGTCGTTGCACTTTAATATTGGAAGTGCATGCAGGATGAGATATCAATCAACTGTGACGATAACAAATGTTTGTTTTATGTTAAAACATCTTACATTTTGGTAGCAAATTGAAGTCTCCGATGAGATTAAGTAGCCTAGCATAGGCCTACGCTAGCCTCATAATGATATGGTTACCATGTAAACTGCACCAGTTGGAAAACTAACCATATTCCTTGGAGCTTGAAATATACCTGTAGGCTACTTGTGGATTTTTGTAAATCATTCACATTCGCTAAAGTTATTGTGTAATATACTTCATATGTATTTGTATTTATTTGTTATTTAAATTGTGATTATGGTAATATTTATATGATGGATTTTCATTAAATTCCAAACATGCTGTGAAAATGCTATTTCTTATTGAGGGACGATGGCCTAATGAGACCATGACGGTCTGTGTGAAAGTAACGCTCCTACAGTACAGCACTACGGTAGGCTATTCTGCCGGCTGCCTAATAACTATTTATCCCACACAACCCATAAACATAACTACCACATTAGGTCACCCTAAACCAGGGGAATTTCCTTCATTTTTGGCTGTGGTTGCTGTATCAGGTGCGGCCCCACATGAGCCGCGGACCAGAGCAGGGGTTTCCCCCTCCCCTAGACAGCATACTCAGCCAACTCAGGGGTGGGGTGGGGGTTGGAGGATCTGCCGCTGAGCTCATGCGCAAGGAAATCCGTCTGTCGCGTAAACATCCTCTTTCACTGTTCTGGGCAATGATTTAACAGACTCTTAATTGACCGTGCGTTTGTGTACTGAATTGGTGTCATATTTTAGATTTGTTTTGTTTGGCATAGGTTTAGTGCTTGGGGATATTAGTAGGCTACATTCGCGATTTCGTCCTAATCCTAGTCTGATAGTGTAACCTGTAATCTGAATGAACTATTCTACAGAACAGAATATATGCATGGTAGCCTACAATACATAATAATACTACTATTAACAATTGATCAGCTAATGAGGACATCTAGTGGTTGAAAGGTCATCAAATTACTTTCCAGTACTTACAGAAACGCACACTGCTATGGAACAAATGATCAAAACACATAATAATGATTAAAGTTAGGCTAAACTGAAATATGAAAGTGTATTCAGTGAAAAACAAAGTTTTTATTAGACCATAATATCCATATACTATAACTGCATACATCTCAAATATATCAATTAACATTTAAATTATTGAATATAATACAAATCTCAAAATCCAACTATATTGTGATACATGTGCAAGAGTATAGTATTCCCTAAATAATCTTTGCATTCATATACTACATGATGCTAATCAACATTGACCGTTTCACTCATTAATCTGTGACTGATATAAACATAGTATCGTATGTCTTGCTTTCCCTTACCCTGAGCTAAAGTGTATTGTAATAATCGCAACACAACCATAATGTGGAACAACTTTGTTTTGTCTTGAATTAAAGTGCACAATGAAATACATACATGGCAAATATTGTCACATTTGCCAACAAAGCTGCTGGATATCGTTGCTTTATACAGTTTGAAAAGTTTCTCATGAATGAAATAGTACTTCTAGAGTAATGGCTGAATGAATATATCACAATCCTTATATCCATACTGTACATACTGTATGTCTTCCATCACGCAAAATCTGTGGGGAAAGGTCAGATCCAAAAGTTACCAGCCATAACTCGGCAGTAACATCAGCAGGAGTTATTCAGATTGTCTTTTGGGCAAAAAGAAAATGAGTTGAGAAGAGAACAATAAATATGCTGTATAAAGTACAAAAGAAGTAAGTTGTGCTTCTTTGAGTATCTATAATACTAACTCAAATCTTTTAAACTTGTGTATTCAAATCCAGGTGAAGATGATAATGTATTGAAATGTCAACAGGTTATCACAATATTCTATCAAATGGGTTCATATCAGCAAGGTCATACAACAGCAAAAGACTGAATTTAAGGTAAAAAGCTATTCTTGAATATATATATATATACATATACTGCAAAACATCCATTTAGATCTTCCTATTGTCTCAAAATCCAGATGACTTTCTTGGCCCTTTTCATATGGCTATTGTATAATGTGCACTTTCCACCTCCTGTCCTGTTCTCTTATGAAGCATTCAGACACCTTTAAAAGGAATAAGAAACCAGCTCTCTGGATTGTTGACCATTACTGATTAAAAGGCCTACATCTGAACAGTTTTCACAATACTAATTAAAAAAAATAAAAAATAGGGCACAACATGTAAATTCATGGCATAACATACAGTACAGGATTTGAACAACAATATAAATCATCATGTGCTTCACGATTCAACAAACCAAAGCCGAAAGCGCCTTAAGACAAGTGTTGAAATGAGCAAACGTGTTTTAACTGCAGTAGGCCGACGCAAAGTCCCTCAGGAGTTCAACAGGACACGTCCACAACAGAAGAAAGATCATAAACGACCGACCAAAAAAGAGAGATCTGTCCATTTCGAGCGCTAATCGGAGAGGTGCTTGTCTCGGTATTACTGGTGTCACAAGTGCCTTCGCTAGTGCTGCACAGTGGAATTAAAACCGTGAGGACGGGACCAGGACAGGTGTTGTGTGCTGGCGGCGTGGCGCTCTTCACAGCTGAGCACCCCCTCGCGTTCCTGTTGCTCCTACTCCCGTCACAAAATGTCACAGAATGTCAGCGTCCGCTGCGCTTGTGCTCATTGCTTTGAAGAAGTGAAAGTCACAGTGCCTGACCCCCCCCCCCCCCCCCCCTCCCCCGGTGTGTATGTCGGCCTCTCTCTGTCATGCTGTGCTGTAGTCGCCCCCCCCCCCCCCCTCACTCCTGTACTTCCTTGTTTACTTGTAAAGCAGAGGGATGTGGCTGTTGTGGCAGTGCTTGCGGCCCATCTTGCTGTCGGCCTGGTAGAGGTTGGAGGAGTTGGAGAAGGAGGAGGGGGGGACGGGGTGGTTGTCCGACGCGGGGTTGGGGTACCCCGGCGGGGGCAGCAGGGACTTGGCGTCGGGCTGGGAGGAGGGCAGCGGAGCCGGACTGCCCTGGCTCTGGTTCTGACCCGAGGACGGTCGTCTCCGGTTGCGCAGGGCCTGTCTCTCAGCCAGCTGGTTGCGAAGCTCTGACACCCTCTCCTCTTTCTGGAGAACCAGGAGAGAGGTTTAGTTTGTATCATAAATACAGTAGGGCTGTCAAACGAGTAAAAAAAAAGAAGTAATTACATGATCTGTAATTAATGAATCTAATTAATCGCAAATTGATCACATATCACTTTTTTGCCCCCAAATTAGGATATTTCAATTTAAAGACATTACATTATTGTGGCTTTGTGATTGTGATTGCTGATTGACATCCTGCACCAGTAGGCTACTTCCATTCTTGCTGTCTTTCCCTGTCATACAGCTGGGGGATTTTTGTAACTACGGTGCCTCTTGAAGGGAGCTTGTAAAGTTGCATCAGAGGAAGCAATTTGAAATAAATGGCTCCATTAAGCTCTTGTCCTCTACAATTGAAATTGACCTGCAGTCCACAGCAATCCACTTTGCGATGGAGTTTGTCAATTTTTCCAGAGGTACTGTAGACTTGTTCATACGGAACCTGCTCTCAGTGAGTGTGAGTTGATGAAAGCCACTAGTACTGGGGCTGACAGCTGTTAACATGTTAGCATTGAGACGATAAGTGAAGCTAGAACTGCTCAGATGGTCATTCTTTCTTGCAGATATTGCACATGACCACTCTCTTATTAACTGTCCCATCTGGGAGCTTTTTGAAAGTTCACTTTGTTTAGAGGCCCAAGCAAAGTCTGACTATCCACCTCCACAAGTTTATTTAAATGCAAAGATGTGTGATTGTGTGACATATGACGTAGTCATTCAGGTCCAAATTAAGTTTGTCGCTTCAATAATGTTAAATCAGGCAATGACGCGGCAACTGTGCCACCTACAGCTGGACGAAATCAATGAATACAATGAATGTGTTAATTTTTGTTAACGCTTTAATGTTTGCATAATGAATTAATCTAATTAACATGTTCAATTGAGAGCCCTAATCGTAAAGGATTCCTAGATGCACATCAGCTAACACAGCATTCATTACCTACGCCCCAGCGACAGCACAGGGCGAGAGGTAATGTTTTCGGTGGCGTGTGTGTGTGTGTTTGTCAGTTAGCAGGGCCGGCCATTTACCTCAATTAATTTTGTAGACCAGGTTTCTGCTAAAACCTCCAGAATGATTTTCATGAAACTCGGTGGAGGGGTGTAGCATGGGTCAAGTAACAACCCATTAAATTCTGGAGCGGATCCGAATCACGGGACGGGTCCACAAGCTGCCAAAACGTGGCCGTGCCGGCCATTCACCTCCATTCATTTTTTGGACTAGGATTAAGCAAAAGCTACCCTACTGCTTTTCATGAAACCCGGTGGAGGGGTGTAACACAGCCCGATTTAGAACGTATTCAATTTTGGAGTGGATCCAAATCACGGGGTGGGTCTATCGAGGTCCAACCTAAGTAAGGTATGTTGAGCCCCATCAGTTTTTAATCAATTTGTATGCAGCAAGTGCACATGTAGCCCAAATGCATGATCATCAGTTCAGGAGGTTAAAGAACCAGCCATCAAGATAATCAGATCTGACTGTAGCTCAAATGTATGCTTTTAAAAAATTGTATATGGTGCAGATTTCCTGTTAGGCGTGCTCGCCTTAAATGTCCCTACCAAAGGTCAAATCAAACATATGCCCTGTGTGTGTGTGTGTGTGTGTACCTCCTGGATGATCTTCTGTAGCTCTCTGTTCTCTCTCTCCAGCTGTCGGGACTTCTCATCATCGTTGTTGTTGGTGGACGAGCCGGTCTTCAGGGTGTCCTGCTGGTCGGACTGCCACTCTCCACGCGTGATCAGCCTGCGTATCTACAGTCACGGACACCGCCAACGCTCAGTCTCATCACCGCCAACACTCAGAATCAACACCGCCAACACTCAGAATCAACACCGCCAACACTCGGTCTCAACACCGCCAACACTCGGTCTCAACACCGCCAACACTCGGTCTCAACACCGCCAACACTCAGTCTCAACACCGCCAACACTCAGTCTCAACACCGCCAACACTCAGTCTCAACACCGCCAACACTCAGTCTCAACACCGCCAACACTCAGTCTCAACACCGCCAACACTCAGTCTCAACACCGCCAACACTCAGTCTCAACACCGCCAACACTCAGTATCAACACCGCCAACACTCAGTCTCAACACCGCCAACACTCAGTCTCAACACCGCCAACACTCAGTATCAACACAGCCAACACTCAGTATCAACACAGCCAACACTCAGTCTCAACACCGCCAACACTCAGAATCAACACAGCCAACACTCAGTCTCAACACCGCCAACACTCAGAATCAACACCGCCAACACTCAGTCTGAACACCGCCAACACTCAGTATCAACACCGCCAACACTCAGTATCAACACAGCCAACACTCATCAACACAGCCAACACTCATCAACACAGCCAACACTCAGTATCAACACAGCCAACCCTCAGTATCAACACAGCCAACACTTGATGTGCAGCATTAGGGATACGATAACAGAACAAGCTAGTCAACACTCACCGGAACAATAGTAGCTGTACAGAGTCACAATTGTCATAATTGTAGCTTACTCTACAAGATAACAAAAAGACTAATCTACTCGAAACAGTGTCAAGGAAAAGGGGAGTGTTACTGTTGCTTCAGAGGAACTGAGGTCGGTATTGGCGAGCAAACTTAAACTTATATCACACTGTAAAGTGCAAGGAGTGTTAATAGGCAGCAGGGGCCACCAGCTGCGGCTCATACTGACAGTCCTAGATACTGTACCTTGGGTACAAAGAGCACCACCAGGGTGATGTAGACGGAGAAGACGATGGCCAGAGAGGCAAAAGCAAAAGAAGCATCCTGCTGGGAGGACAGGATCATAGTCACCGGGGCAGTGATCATACACAACACCTGCATAGAGAGAGAGAGAGAGAGACAGAGAGAGAGAGACAGAGAGAGAGAGAGGGACAGAGAGAGAGAGAGGATAGAGACAGAGAGAGAGAGGGACAGAGAGAGAGGATAGAGACAGAGAGAGAGGGACAGAGAGACAGAGACACAGAGAGAGAGAGGATAGAGACAGAGAGAGAGAGAGAGAGGATAGAGACAGAGAGAGAGAGAGAGGATAGAGACAGAGAGAGAGAGAGAGAGAGAGAGAGAGGATAGAGACAGAGAGAGAGAGAGAGGATAGAGACAGAGAGAGAGAGAGGATAGAGACAGTGACAGAGAGAGAGAGAGAGAGAGGGGGGGGCGGAGGGAGGGAGGGAGAAGAATGAGATAATGGTTGAAAGAAAAGGGATGAATAATCAGGGAATTACCAGAGAAGCGAGGAAAGAAGGGAAGAGAGAGAGAGAACAGAGAGAGAGAAAACAGAAGATTGAGAGAGAGAGAGAGAGAGAGAGAGAGAGAGAGAACACAGAGATTGAGAGAGAGCAGAGAGTGAGAAACAGAGAGAGAGAACAGAAGATTGAGAGAGAGAGAGAACACAGAGAGAGAGTGAGAGAGAACAGAGAGAGAGAGAGAACAGAAGATTGAGAGAGAGAGAGTGAGAGAGAGAGAACACAGAGAGAGATTGAGAAAGAGAACACAGAGAGTGAGAGAGAACAGAGAGAGAGAGTGAGAGAGAGAACAGAAGATTGAGAGAGAGAGAGAACACAGAGATTGAGAGAGAGAACACAGAGTGAGAGAGAACAGAGAGAGAGAGAGAACAGAAGATTGAGAGAGAGAGAGAGAACACAGAGAGAGTGAGAGAGAACAGAGAGAGAGAGAACAGAAGATTGAGAGAGAGAACACAGAGAGATTGAGAAAGAGAACACAGAGAGAGAGTGAGAGAACAGAGAGAGAGAGTGAGAGAGAACAGAGAGAGAGAGAGCAGGGGTAAATAAGGTCTCCAAATGCAGAAAGCATCTTATTAATAGCACCTTGTGTGTGTCTGTCAATCACCTTCCTCAAGCTTACAAATGTCCTTGCTTGATCGTCTCGTTGAGATTTTTACCGCTCACTTTTCTGGCCCCTGGGTGAACTGTTTTTCTGGCCTCTGGGTAAACTGTTTTTTTGCTTCCCTCCGGAATATGTAGGGGTGGGACCTATGCCCCCCCCCCCATTGCTCTCTGTAAAGCACATTGTGTTGCCTCTGTGTATGCCCCTCTATACAAATAAAGTTTGATTTTATTTGAATTGTGACAAACTATTGACAACATACTTGGGCCATCATTACTTTGGTGCATGTGTGTGTGCGCGTCACAGTGCGTGTGTGTGTATATATATATATATATATATATATGTGTAGTCTACAACAGGATGCAACGTCCTATTTTGTTCATGACCTCCGCCCCAGCGGCAGCGCAGGGTGAGAGGTCATGTTTTCGGTGGTGTGTGTCCGCCTGTTAGCAGGATTACGCAAAAACTACTGCACCGATTGTCACGAACACAGTGGAAGGGTGTAGCAATCGTTCAACTTAGAACCTGTTAAATTTTGGAGTGGATCCGAATCACAGGGCGGGTCCATGGGCCACCCAAAACGCGCGGCCATTCACCTCCATTCATTTTTTAAAACCAGTTTTACGCAAAAACTACCTGATCGATCTTCATGAAACTTGGTGGAGGGGTTTGGCATGGGTCAACTTAGAACCCATTGCCCATTTTGAAGCCAATCCAAATCACTTTGTCTCCAGTTATCCCGGTCCTCCATACACCTGGCGATCTCATCGGTGGTCTCCACTCCCGCTCAGGGTCCAGCACTCACAGCCATACAGGAGAATGGCCTCCATGGTGGCGTCGAAGAAGTGGAGCTTGGTTTCACGGGCAGGTTGGATTTCCACACGTTGCTCATGCCGTTTAGAGCTGTCCAAGTGAGCGCCTTCCTCACTCTGAGGTCCTGTTCCGTTGAGTTGACCCAAGAGCCCAGGTATTTGAAGTCCTCAACCTCTTTCAGAGCAGTACCTTCAGCTGTCACTAGGGGCAGATGTTCCGGGGTGTTATAGGTGATGACCTCAGTTTTCTTGGCGTTCAGACCAAGACCCTCCTTGGCACATTCTTTTTCCACTCTGGTCAGGAGCTTGTGTGCTTGTCTCACATGGTTAGATACCAGGGTCATCGCTGTAGTCCAGGGGCCTCATTTATCATTGTGTATACACCTTTTTTTCCCCATTTTGTGCGTACACACTTTTCTCTGCCAAGTATGTGATCTATCAAACTAAAACTCAATGGAAAAAAGTACAGACATTTCCACCCACTCTGACCCTGGTGTAGTGTGGGTAGGGCTTGTGACTAAGTGTAAAATCTCACTCCAAACAAATTCCAGGATTTTCAAGGGCCCTCTCCCTACTGGGGCCCTGGGTAGTCAACCAGATCTGCTGGCCCATGATGCTGACTGGCTAATCAGCCCATTCAGACTCCCTAGAGACGGGCTCTTTGAGCGATGTGCTGAACTGGGTCCAGCGTTAGAGAGGACCACCCAGTACACCCACGCCATGTCAGAGCCAACACAGGTGGATACTGAATAATGAGGCCAAGGCAGCACTCCAAAAATGAATAGTAATCATGAATGTGCTGTTTACATTTGGACATACTGAAGTGACCGAGCCTGCGTGTTTGGCACAGGTACTAACTACTCTGGGTTTCCTGGCAACCCGGGACATACCAGAGGGAACTAGCCGACAGGTGTGTATGATGAGGCAAGGCAAGGCCAACTTTATTTATAAAGCACGTTTAAAATGACATCAGTCAACCAAAGTGCTGTACAGAGATGGTCCCTGAGTAAAAACAAGGAATTTCAACTGACAACACAGGCATGAAACACAGACTCGGCTTGTGCTCAGACTGAGAGAAACGCCAGGGAGAAGAAGTGGGTTTTTAGAGAGGATTTAAAAATATCAAGATTCTGGGTGGATATGATATAAAGGGGCAGGCTATTCCAGAGCCTAGGGGCATCCACCGCGAAAGCCCTGTCACCTCTAGACTTTCATCTGGTTTTTGGCACCTCCAGCAGCAATTGGTCGGCAGAACTTAACTTTAACATGAACTTGTTCCCCCTTGTGGCTGAAGCCCCTGCTGGTAATGATGTAATCCTGCTAAATCTTTTCCCTACAGGTCTGGGATATCACAGCCGTCACTGAGCGCACTAAAGCCTGCAGTCTGGGATGGCCTCATTAGGATGAATGATCGGTTCATTAGGTTCCCTCACACTGTGGAGGAGCAGGCCCACAACAAAAGGCGATTTGCAGCGATATCTGTTTTTTCCAATGTGATCGAAGCCATTGACTACACTCATATCATGATGAGGGTACCACCCGTGAACAAATTTGTCTATGTGAATCGCAAAAATGTGACCACGATCAACACCCAAATCATTCAGGTGCTTCTTTACATTGACCATATGGTTGAGTTTGGGCGTGTAGAGGGCGGGATATGAGTATGAGGCGGAGATTTCGTACAGCTGTGCGTAGCGCACGGTTTGATAAATCCGAACTGTCTACATTTTTTGGGTGTATGCCATTTTCGCCATTTGGGTGTACAGCCACTTTTAGTTTTACACGGTCTTTGATAAATTAGGGTCCAGGTCTGTTAGGACTACAGCAGGATAGCTTCTCGACCTCCTCTGTGTTATAGTGAAGCCCAGATCCTCCTCTCTTCCCTGGATTGCCTGTCTCAGTGCGCAGTCCAGGACTATTATAGAGGAAGGGTGCGAGGGTGTCCCCATGATGTCAAAATGCTCGCTGTTTCCGTCCGGCGTCACCCTTGCCCTTGTGTTTGAATACATGGTCCCTATGGCCCAAAGTTGGAGGGAACACCAGAGGCTTCAAAGATTTTCATCATGGCACCTCTGTGCATTGAGTCAAATGCATTTTTGAAATCATGGTATCAAGGACACTTCGACATGTAGTCAGGAGTAGTGTTGCACGATATACTGGTACCAACGGTCTACCAAAACGTGACGGTGCCAACTATACTATAAGCTCTATACAACGGTACTACCGTTGAACACGGCAGGGGGGACAATGTTACCTCTGTTCCCAAATTCACTGGTTTCTGCTAATGTGAAGACTGGCTTGCGATACCGTTGTGCAGCTCCCAATGTGTTGACTCGCGCACACATGCAACTCCGCAGTAATATTGACGTTATCTGCATGTCTGGGCGCGAGCCAGTCTTGTTCTCAGTAGGCTATCGTAATGTCAGAAACGTTCCCTAGCTCTGTCCCGCACCATCAAATGTAACATTATTGAAGAAACATAACTCTAAAAGTTTAATATGGAACTATTTTGGTTTTAAACCAGATAAACAAGGAAACGCTATAGATGATGGCCGTCCATTGTGCAGGCGATGCAGCAATGCCGTACAGGCAAAAGGAGGCAACACATCAAAGCATCTAGCCTACAATCTCGTCATCCAGACCTTGCACTGGAATACAGACGAGCTAATGATGTTAGTATGACTTTAGCAGTGTTCTTGCCATTAGCTAATATTACAAAAATGAATGAATAAACCTCTTAGCTGTGCTGCTGTTGCTAGCTAGCCAGCGGGCTAACTAGCTAATGAAGTAACGTTAGCCTACCTGCTGTCATGTCGTCATGCACAACTGTTGAATGAAAATTGTCGTCCTCTTATTCCAACTCCAAACTCCTTAAAATAATGTGAGCTAGATTATGTAGGCTGAGACGAATCCAATGATATCCACCTCTTGACATTTGGTCATTTGATCTGGTTTTGACTTTCACAAAAGTGAAAGCTAGATAAAGCATGTTGATGTCACTGCCATCTGCCACAACCCAGTGGCCCTCCGCTGACCTTTACTGATGTTTGGTGATACTACACTTGTGTGTATACATGGCTGATTCAGTAGTTGTTTTAGATGCGTTTTAAATATTTAATATTAATAATTCATAATATGCATAATATCTTTTTACTTACCTATAGAGCTACAATGTAATGCATTAAATGCATGTTATTCATGCACCACTTGTATAAAGTGATTACACTGTACTGTAATGTACTGTAAATACATTGCACGTTCATAAAAATAAAATAAAAATGTAAATGCTTCGGTATCGTGATACTTTGGCTGGTATAGTATCGCAGGTCATATATTGGTATTGTGACAACACTAGTCAGGAGGAGCCGGGATTCGAACCGCCAACCCTACGATCATTGGACGACCCGCTCTACGGCCGCCCCAAATCAATAAAGCACAGCACCGCTGTCATGTTGTTCTTCTTCACCTCCTCGATGATCCTCCTTAGGGCCCAGATCTGAGCTACTGTGGACCCCCCTCCCCTCTTGAAAGCCATTCTGGTTCTCTCTAAAGTGTAGGAATTATGTAAGTGCTAGGAATTATGTAAATCATCGTTCAGCGTATTAGAATGTTTGCACACTGATGAGCAAAAGAGCAAACCTGGAGAGGTCAGCTGCTGTACCAGGAAGCACAGCTATTTCACAGTACAAGACAAGCTCATCTTGTCACCAAATCGTACTGACTAGCCCACCTACAGTAAATGGAATGTACTTGTGGCTATTTGGGTCTAATAGCTTACAGTACAGACCACCTTTGAAGGTGAGTCCCAGAACAATTTCAGTTTACACAGCAGCATATTGCAACCCATTAGTATTTAAAATAGGTGCATTTTAAGCACTTGCATTTAATATCCATGAACGTACGGTATTAATCGAAGCCAGTGATAGCATCTGTTAAACAGACCACACAAAAACAGCAGACAGGGAGTGGGGTAGTCCTCAGTGGGGTGCAGTGCGGTGACAGTCAGGACTCACAGCTACGTTGTAAATAGCCATCCCCACTGCTCTGTGGTCATTGATCTTCTCTGTGGAAACAGACTTGGTCTCGTAGGCAAGAAATATCCCTAGTAGCAACAGGAGCCCCTTATATCCGTACACCACACCTGGAATACGGACAGAGAGAGAGAGAGAGAGAGAAATGGAGGGAGAGACAGCGATAGAAAGAGACGTAGAGAGACAGAGAGACGGACGGAAAGGAGAATGAGTGGAGGAGAAAGCAGGTCATATTAGGCACTTGACTGAAGGTTATATACTGTACATTTCCACCTATATTCACACTGTCTATTTTTCCCATTCATCATCCTTCACAGTAGAGCTCCGTTATCTCCCCCCCCCCCCCCCCCAGCGGAGAGAGGCGATGCTATGGGGCACTGCCCCACTTACTGACACACATTATTAGATTTTTATACTATTCTGCATTCACAAGAGCTGCCACAGTCAGAGGGAGAGAGAGTGGGAGAGAGAGAGAGAGAGAGAGAGAGGGAGGGAGAGAGAGAGAGAGAGGGAATATGGATGGAGAGAAAGAGAGAGAGGGAGGGAGAGGGAGAGGCAATATGGATGGAGAGAAAGAGAGAGAGAGGGAGGGAGGGAGGGAGAGAGAGAGAGGGGGGCGGAATATGGATGGAGAGCAAGATCAAGGTATGGAGAGCAAGATCAATGTAGAAGATAACATGAAAAGTGTGTGGAGGAGAGATAACGCAGAGAGGACGACTGACGGAGAAAAACAGAAAGAGATTGGAAGAAAAGTTTGTGAGAGACCAAGCGAGAGAGAGAAAGAGAGCAAGAGATAGAGAGCAAGAAATTATACAGTGAACATGTCTTATGGCCCTCATCCCCCACCGTCAACTCCCTGACCGACAAGGAACGAGAGAGAGAGAGAGAGAGAGAGGGAGGGAGAGAGAGAAAGAGAGAGAGAAAGAGGGAATATGGATGGAGAGGGAGAGAGAGAGGGGGAGGGAGAGAGAGGGAGAGAGAGAGAGAGAGCCTGAGGACAGTAAAGGAAGAAGGAAACAGAGGAGCCCTACCGAGCCACGTGTTCATCTTGTCCGAGCTGCAGTGCTCCAGCAGAGGCTGAATCAGGACGTCCAGATCCCCCTTAGGGGCCTCCTTGGTGAACTTCTACTCACAGACAGAGAGAGAGAGAGAGAGAGAGAGACAGAGAGAGAGAGACAGACAGAGAGAGAGACAGACAGAGAGAAAGAGACAAAGAAAGAGAGAGAGAGAAAGACAGACAAAGAGAGAGAGAGAGAGAGAAAGAGAGATGATTAAATATACAAATAGCAAATTCAAGATGGCTATACTCAAACTATTCAATATAGTTCTGAGTGTGGGCAATTTCCCCAACATCTGGAACAAAGGATTAATTTAATAAAAACTATGTACAAAAACAATAAATGTGCAATAAAGATAGGGAACAAACGAAGAGACTTCTTCCTTCAAGGGCGTGGGGTGAGTCAGGGCAATAGCCTCAGTCCAACTCTCTTCAACATCTACATTAATGAATTGGCTAAAACACTTGAGGACTCTGCAGCCCCCGGCATCAACTTGAACGGCACAGACATAAAGTGCCTCCTGTATGCAGATGATCTGGTGTTACTGTCCAGCTCCAAAGAGGGACTACAGCAGCTCTTAGATCATCTGCACCACTTCTGCCAGACCTGGGCCCTGACATTTCATCTGAAAAAGACACAAATTATGATATTCCAGAAAAGGTCCAGGTGTCAGGGAAATAAATTTAGTTTTTTACTAGGCTCCACAAATATAAAACAAACAAATGAATATACTTATTTGGGATTTAAAATAAGCTTGACTGGAAACTTCAACCTGGCCATGAATGAACTGAAAGCAAAAGCACAAAGGGCCTTTTATGTAATTAAAAGATCAATTAATTTAAATAACCTAAATATTCCAATAAGAATCTGGATAAAAATATTCAAATCAATAATTGAACCAGTAGCCCTGTATGGTTGTGAGGTGTGGGGGTCCCTTACACATCAGGATTTATCTAAGTGGGACAAACAACCAATTGAAGTAATGCACACACAATTTTGTAAATCTATTCTTAAAGTACAAAGAAAAACCCCAAACAATCCATGTAGAGCAGAACTCGGCCAATTTCCTCTACTGATTGACATCCAAAAAAGATCCATCAAATTTTACCAGCATCTAAAAACCAGTGACCCCGACTCCTACCACCACAAAGCCTTTAAATGCCAAGGCGAGACAAGTGCCCTCAGCCAAATGGTCCTGAGACTATGTTCACAGAGTTAGCCCTCAACACCTCAGGACATCCCTCAGATAATCTGGCCCAACCAAATTATAAGTAAACAAAAATAAAATTATATTAACCATTGGAAAAATATTACAAAAACTCAAAGTAAACTTGAATGCTATTTGGCCCTAAATAGAGAATACAAAGTGGCAGACTATCTGACCACTGTTTCAGATCAAAAACTGAGGAAATCATTGACTATGTACAGGCTCAGCGAGCACAACCTAGCCATTGAAAAGGGTCGACACAGGCAGACCTGGCTGCCTAAAGAGGACAGATTCTGCCAGCAATGCTCCAGAGGAGAGTTGGAAACAGAGCTACACTTCTTCCTTCACTGTGAAAAATACTCTGACATAGAGAAAGTTTCTTACTTGACATTAGACGAAAATGCCCTGAATTTGAATCCCTAACAGAACAAAAAAAGAGTCCAGTACCTTTTAGGAGAGAAGAAGGATTGTGCTATTATAGCCGCACAATACGTAACAAGTTGCCACAACCTTAGGGACAGCCAGTAGCACAACTTGCACTTTAATTTATTATTATTATTTATTTCTCCTTTTATTTGGCCACATTTTTACTAGAAATATTACTTAGTAGAAAGAGAGCTGTTAGTTGTTAGTTAACTTACAGTAACCATATACTTAATCTGTTATTATTGAATTGTGTTCTTGACGCTTTGGCAATATTGTTCACCCAACATTCATGCCAATAAAGCATATTGAATTGAATTGAATTGAATTGAGAGAGCGAGAAAGAGAGAGAAAGAGACTTTAAAAAAAAAAAAAAAAAAAAAACTTTATTTACAAAATCAGGCATGTTTACCCCATTTGTCCTTTTGTCATAAGGTAAAAATCCAAAGTCATACAAGTAACCTCCAACCTCAAAATAAAAACCACATCAGAACCCGAGAACCAAAGAGTTCTCCCTCACTCAGAGGACCCCCTGCACCCCCCAGATGCGCACAAACCCCTCTATGTTCCCCATAAGAGACCGAGGCAGAGAGAGGGAGAGAGAGAGAGAAAGAGAAAGAGACAGAGAGAAAGAGAGAGAAGGAGCAAAGGAAAGAGAGAGAGAAAGAGGAAAAGGATTGTGTCCCTATATCGCTTCACTGATTGCAAACAAGGAAAAGCTCCCTGGATTCATATGTAGCTTAGTGTTAAACAGAGCCTGAGCCACGAGTCGACGTCAACACAGCTGGAATAGAACCCAGGACCGTGTGCCCGTACCTCCACCGTGATGTGAAGAGGATCGACGATCTGCCAGATCATGAGAGACAGGACGTCCACAGACAGCAGCACCCCCACCGTGGCGTAGAGCTTCCAGGGTTCCAGGTGCTGCCAGGGATACACACAGGGGGAACCAATCACAATCCAAGGGATACACACAGGGGGAACCAATCACAATCCAAGGGTATCGCCACAAACAATGATAAATGGTTTTGTACAGATAGGAAACTGTCCTTGTGATTTCTGGGTGATTGTGTGCACAATGAGTGTAGTGTAGTAGTGTGTGTGTGTGTGTGTGTGTGTGTGTGTGTGCACTTGCTTGTTTCAATACTGTAGGGATAAATTGCTGTGTGTCTGTACTAGTTTCTAGTTAGATAGAAAATACATCCAAATATGTAAAATCTTAGCTACATTTTTGCCTGATATCAGCCAGAACTGAATCAACCCCTTACACTCCAATTTATGTCTTCAAATTCAGAATCAGTCAACTCGGTGGAGTTCTAAGTCCTGGCGAACCCAGGGAAACGTTTGGTAGGTTTGTAAATGAATAGCAGACAAGGAAGACATTTTGGTCTGAAAGCAACAGTGCTGTAGCCTACACCAACACAACCTCGCTTCCCTTTATTTCCCGATCCGTTGATGCGACGACTTCCAGCTCTGCAGCGCCCACTCAACCATGCGATGACACAAAACAGATGGGTTACAAACTTTAGTCCTTCTCGCTTGAAGTGAATGACACGATTTGGACGTGTTCTATCAACCCACAGTTGTGACTCAGAAAACTTTCTTACAAGTACAGTACTTTCACAGAGCTCATCAGCAAATTGCCCTTCTGTCGACATGAAGAAAGTTGAAAGTCAAACCGATTCGTTGAGCATTGACTCAAATAATAAAGCCCCCCCGAAGGTCGGATTTCTGCATAGAACTTTAATACTCATACATATTCATAAATACTCCATAAATGGCTTAATCTCTTATTCTTCTGATTAGGTCTTAGGAATTCCCACAACACGTCCCAGATTGGCAGTTTCTCCTTCGCTTCAGGACACACACACACACACATGTGCGCGCGCACACACACACACACACGCACACACGCACACACACACAAAAACACACAAACACGCACACACACATGCATGCACACACACACACAAAAACGCACACTCATACTTAATTAAGCTGATAACATGAGCAGCACAGTTCTGTGTGAGTGTGTGTGTGTGTGGGAGTGAGTGTGTGAGTGTGCGCGAAAGAGAGAAAGTAGAAGTATTTGTATCTGATCTGCAAGTGTCTATATCAGTGAGGAGTGTGTTCACTGTGTTGATCGTTAGTATTGCTTCCACCCTCACTTTGCCCACACGGGGTTCGAACCCGGGTCCTTTGACTCATGAACACATGACCACCTCTCATAAACACCGCCACCAGCTACGCCACTGATAAGCAAGCAGTTCGAAGGCACGGGTGGATGGCATTTATACTGAGGAGTGAGTTAAACCAATTCAACTCGGTTACACACACCGCAGTGGATGCTACGTGTACTTTAACACGCCCAGCCAATTTCATCTCGCAGCTTGCGTAGCTGCCCAGTAAAGTTCGGTCCAAACTTTTAATCAGCTCCCAACAGTACAGTCGTGTAGCTCCTGAACCTCTCTCTCTCTTCCTCCTCCCAACCCCTCGGTGGCTCACCTTCCTCTTCTCCTTCTTCTCTTCCTTCTTGGTGAACACGGTGTGGACCCACCAGATCTTGGTGAACATGCTGCCGTAGGCCAGACTGAACCCCAGCCCCAGCAGCCAGAGACGGAACTAGACACAGAGGCAGTGAGAGGGATTAACGAGCAGCAGAGGGAAAAGAGAGAAAACTAGAGAGAAAGAGATGAGGAGGGGGGGGGGGGGGTGAGGAGAGCTGTGGAGGGGGGGGTGGGGGGGAGAGATGAGGAGAGCTGGGGGGGAAGGGGAGAGCTGGAGACAGAGGAGAGAGAGAAGGGTCAAGAGAGTGAGCGTAGGGGCTGATGGGGAGAGAGAGAGAGAGAGAGCTAGACTTGACAAAGAGACCGCAAGAGAAAAACAGAGTGCACAATGCGAGAGAAAGAGAGAGAGAGAGAGAGAGAGAGAAATATGACTGTGGAACGGAGAGAATGTGATATGCGACGTGTTGTATCGCCGTCCATCGTAGAGGCGCTGGCCTCATGCCGGTCTCACACTACGGGATAATTAAAATGCTAACCGATCTGGACGACGGGCTGCATCGCACGCTTAAGGAGAATATTAATAGATGTTCTTCTCTGGAATCTCAAACACGCACACACGACAAGATTTGAAAATAAACGCTCATCACACACTACAGGATATTATCGCACCCGAGGAAGCAACGAACCACTGGTCTTGCTTGTAAAGTAGTGACATAATAATCTAAATGTTAAACATGTTTGATATTATCTGGGCTGCCCCGATGGGTCTGCGAGCCGATTGGGAGGTTTAAGATTGGCCGACCAACGTGCCAGACCAGATTTCTCTTCTGATTTTCAGGATGGTAAATGGACTGCACTTAAATAATCAATCAAATAAACAAATGGCCTCTCATTCACCCATTCATTGCAGCAGCTGCCATGCAAGGTGCTATCCTAAGGTAGATGTCACCTAAGGTGCTAGCTCATCAGGAGCAATTTAGAGTTCAGTGTCTCACCCAAGGACGCTTCGACATGTGGACAGGAGGACGCGGGATTCGAACCGCCGACCCTACGCTAGACAACCCGCTCTACCACTGAGCCACAGTGGATCCATCCTGGAGGGGTGAATCGGGGATAAATTGGCCCAAAGATCCAGTAGTGTGAGCCCGGCCTTACCTGACAGACCACGGGGAACTGCGACCTGTGGACATGGAGGCCGTCGATGCCCAGGGGGAACACGGCCGCCAGGGCCATCATACACCCCACAGCTGTCATGTTGTTCAGGTAGGGCTGCGAGTTCTGGATGTACCTGGAACACAGTGCATGGAGAGAGAGACACAGAGAGAGACAGAGAGAGAGAGAGAGAGAGACAGAGAGAGAAACAGAGAGAGAGAGAGAGAGGGAGAGAAATACACAGAGAGAGAAACACAGAGAGAGAGAGAGAGAGAAACAGAGAGAGAGAGAAACACAGTCATAATCGTTTAAAAATGCAGACTATACAGTACCAGTCGAATTACACTCTCGGGATAAAAACTCTTCCACAAGGATTAGTTCTCTGAAAAACCCCTTAAGAACCTTTTTCGGTTCCTGGTAGAATCCTTTTCAGAAAGCTCCCCTAGAGGAACAACCAAAGAATTATTCTAGACAGCACTTTTTTTTTTCTGAGTGTGTAGGGCTCTGCAGCGCTGCCGTAGTCGCAGTCACGACAGGGCCGGGCTCGTTTGAGTTTAATAATTCTACCTCACAATCTTTACAAATTGAATTGTGCAGAATATATAAAATACAGAGATGCATAAAACAAACGCAAAACACATATAAAAACATAAATATCATATGATATTAGAGAGTTATAAAGCCTGATGCCACAGGGGATGGTGGAGTTTCTCAGTCTGTTTGTTCTAGTTTGTGTGAGCGACAACTGACTGCTGTTTCTAAGAAGCCGGCCAGACCTTCCTCCCTTGCTAGGTGGGAAAGCAGCCTGCGGCCTACGCGTACCTGACGTTGCTGTTGTAGATGTTGAAGGTCAGACACACGACACCCAGCAAGATGCCCAGGCCAGCGAAGACCGACACAGACGCAAACAGCTTCTGAGACAGGAACCTGTACTCCTCGATCACCATGGTCTGGTCAGCAGGGGGCCCCGCACCTGAGATGGAGGGAGAGACAGAGGGAGAGAGAGAGAGAGAGGGAGAGAGAGAAAGAAAGAAATGGAGAGGGAGAGGGAGAGAGAGAGGGAGAGGGAGAGAGAGGGAGAGGGAGAGGGAGAGAAAGAAAGAGGGTGAGGGTGGGGGGGTTCTAGCTACATTAGTCTGCCTTGTGAGAATACGCCTATGGTCAGAACATTCACGGTTCTGAAAGAAACCTTATTCTGGCAGATGGATGTATGTATCAACTTCCTCTGTCTGTCTATATATATCCAGCACTGCCTGCAGATCCGCTGGGCTGAGTGAGTGAGTGAGTGAGTGAGTGTGTGTGTGTGTGTGTGTGTGTGTGTGTGTGTGTGTGTGTGTGGCGTGGTGTACCGTAGGTCGGAGTCAGGAGACGAGTGTCGGGGTATGAAGGCAATGTGTGTGTGTGTGTGTGTGTGTGTGTGTGACAGGAGGGAGGTGTCAGCGCCCGCCCCCCCCCACACCCCCCGGAGGTGTGACAGTATCACGTTCATTTTAGCAGTTTTAGGAATGTCACAACATCGACGTTCCTGGAGTGACATCTGTGACTCTCTGCAAACCGGAATGACTATTTCAGTTTGTGTGTGTGTGTGTGTGTGTTATCCTGTCTGTGTGTGTGTGTGTGTGTGTTTGTGACTGTTTAAACCACCCCCGCCCTTCATCAAGGAATCAGGACAGGGTGTTGCCATGGAGACCCAGTTCTATAACAGTTGCCACAGCGATTAGGAGGCGAGCTGAGCTGAAGTGGTTGTTAGGGGCGACGGTGGAAGAGAGTCAGAAAGTAGAAGGAGGGAAGGAGGCACGGAGTCGGAGAACAGGCGTCAAAGCAGCGTTTAAGTTCAGACTCCGTACCAAACTGCACCTCAGTTGCCCTGTACGGCAAACCAAAGTCACCCCCGTGCCCTCGACACAGTAAAACAAGCGCACCTCTATTGCTTCACAGAGCAATTCAAAGTCCTCTCTGTCCGCTCCACGCTGACCCCATTCACTTAATGAGCGAATCTGGTCTCTCCCGTACCTAAAATCAAACCGATTTCACCCTGGCATTACTGCGTCGCGCCGGTGTCATTGCTATCACACCTGCAAACCAAATGAACCCAACCAGGGGTGGGATGGCACCCCAGTCACCAGCCCCCTGAGGCGCTGAATCGGGCGCACGCTCCTCTTCCCCAAGGTTCTCTTAAGCCCCGGCAACAAATAATGTCCTTTCAAAGCCTGTAAGGGTGGGTCTCTGAGGGCCCCCCCGGTATGGAGGATTGATTAGTAGTGAAGTTGGGGCCGGGCGCAACTGTGTCGCCTCCCCAGGGAGGGACAGACCAGTAAACAACCACAGAGATTGGTCTTGGTGACTGAGGCCAATCGACAGTAATAGTCTTTCACTAGCTACTGCAGAACGCTGGGAGACTGCGGTCTGTGGGCCTCACTGCTCAAACTTTGCTCTGAAAAATGGAGTGGTGAAGTTAATATGTCGAACTGTGGTTGATGAAAAAGTGGAATAGAACCCACACACTGAGACCGGGGCAATCGTGAGTGCAAAATGGTAAATGCACTGCACTTATATAGCGCTTTTCCACCTTGAGGCACTCAAAGCGCTTTACAATGGCCTCTCATTCACCCATTCATTCACACACCAATGGCGGTAGCTGCCATGCAAGGTGCTAACCTGCTCATTAGGAGCAATTTTGGGGTTAGGTGTCTTGCTCAAGGACACTTCGACATGTGGACAGTTGGAGCTGGGATTCGAACCACTGACCCTTCGATCACTGAACGACCCGCTCTACCAACTGAGCTACAGCCGCCCCTGTGGTGTTTATTCCAACGACAACGTTTCGAATCTTAGGTCTTTGTCAAGTTTTTTTTTTTTGAACTGTGGTTGATGCCACAGCATCAGCTTCAAGCTTTTGGGGCAGTGGTAGCCCAGCACTCAGAGAAGAGGGACAGAGACTGAAAGGTTTCCATCAGTAACCCCTACATACAGTACTGCTCCAGCTGAGCGTTACTGCGGTAGTGTTGTGCTGTGCCCAGCTGTGTGTGTGTGTGCGTGAGTGTGTCCCTCCACCCCTGCAACTTTCCCCTGTATGTATGCCTTCCCACCACCCCCGTTGTCAGTCAACTTGCCTTCTAAATAAGGCTTAAAAAGAAAATTTTGGGCGTCGTAGAGTGAAGGTCCAAATGACAGGTTTCCTACCTGGTGGTTGGCAAGACATTACATTATGTATCGGCAAAAAAGCTAAGAGAACGCACACCTAATGAGTCAGAATCATAATCATAATAAACGGTTTCTGATTCTGATAATGAGAGGTGCTGACTAGGTCAACATACTACAGTATTCAAATTGTGAAGAATAGCCATAGACTCATTTCCGTACCCGATTATACCCTGATGAAGGTCGAGAGACGAAACGTTGGGTTGAATTAATACAGAAAGTCAGAAATTCACTGAGAGGGTAAATGCGTGTGCAGATATTCTTCACAATAAAGACATTATTTATCACTGAGAGAATCAGAGAGCCTGAATACAGCAGGTACAATACACTGGGGAGATCATTTCAGAAGTGAGTCACACTGAGACTGATAGACACACACACACACACACACAAGTCTGACAGATACAATGTAATCAACTCTGCCTCACCTATCCACTTGTCATTACCGAACCAGGAGAGATTCTTTTGAGAACTGTCGTAGTATCCAATCTTCTTATAGCTGCCTCCTAAAAAGCCCGAGAGATCATGGAGATGAAAAAATGGGTTCAATTAAAATCTTCATCCCCCCAACGTTTTCTCCTTTGTCAGGTGATGATGATATCAAGCAACAACAAACAAAGAAGCAAACTGAAAATGCATAAAATGGCGGAATGATAATAAAAAAATACGATAATCGTTATGAAATCTACATTTCAATAAATTTGTTTTTCAGAAAGCTTAAAGTACAAGCAAAAGAAAGAATGGAGAACAAAACAGATAAGGAACAATAAAGAGATCATGGGTAATAAAAAAAGGAGAGAAAGAGAGAGAGAGAGAGAGAGAGAGAGAGAGAGAGAGAGAGAGAAAGAGAGACCGTATGAGGCATTCCTGACCATGAATACTGATTAGTGAGAATATTTCATAAATCCCAGTCAGTCCCTTTGCTCTAGAGGTTAAATGACCTGTCTGTATGGAAGGCAATGCAACCCAAGTACAGGCAGGAAGTGAAAAGGGATAATTTCTTATACATTACGGCTCCAAAAAAGAACACGGGTCCACATAATAACCTCCCACCTTCTCCGGCAAGTCAGCAAAGACAAACAGGACCTCGTTTTCACAACAGACAGGGCTTGCAGTCAACACGTTTAAATAGATCAAGCCAATTCGTCATTGCAATTATGTGGCAATGCAACAAATTGTACAGCAACCCCCCTCCCCCAAAAAACTGATTGGCTCCCAAGAACAATAGAATGGGGATCAATATGGGGGAAAGGAGAGAGTCAGCGGTGATCATGTTGATGGATGACTGACATTCAGTGTAGCACTGCAATATAACAAAGGCTGACATGGTAGGATTCTGGGAGTTGGAGTACCTTGCAGTTGTTCAATAAGAGTCATGGCCATTCTGGAACCCTGCGCATCAAACACCACATGGCCCTGTGAGAGACAACAGACAAGGTTTAGTCAGATGTGATTAGTTTAGTTTATTCATTTCTTATATATCGATTATAAAAAAGAACAGAATAAGAAGGGCAAACAGGGGTAGGGTGTAAAATTGAAAGGAGTAAAAAGGAAACCAGGAAACCGAGCTAGACCTTCACTCTTAAGTTCACTCTTAAGTTCTTGACACAATTAGAATCAGTCCCTCAGTTGCTTTCTAAAAGCCAGCTGAGAAGATGTTGACCTGTGTGACAAGCTCAAAGCGTTCCAGAGTTCCAGACCTCTAAACTTGATGTTGAATTAATGGCTAGATGTTTGACAGAAGGATAAGTGGAGAAGATTATTACGCCTAGTTGGGTATGAATGGAAGTCTGATGAATAAATATAGAAATTATGGAAAGTACTGTATCTGGGAGATCCTGCTTATTGCTTATAAACTTGTAAGTGAACAAGCATGTTTGAAAAACATTCAAATAGTCTATAGATAATAGTGAGTATTTCCTGAATATAGGTGCAGATGGTTAATATCTGTTAGATTGAGAAATCATTCTTATATTAATATTGAGATAACTGTCAATGTCAAAAAATGTAACTTCATAATCTTTTGCAATATAAAAGTCCTACTAAAATCTTGATTAACGGTACCGAAATTCTCCAAGTGCCACATACTCAATTCCTAGGAGTTATTGTGGATGAATGTTTAAATTGGAAAAACCATAAAGATAATTTTTGCAAGAGATCCATGAAGATGCCGGGTATATTGAGAAGGGTTTGCCCACCGATCCATCCTTCTGCTCATTTAACTTTGTATTATAGGTTTTTATTTCCTTACATCAACTACTGCAGTATTGTCTGGGCTGCTACTGTACATATCCTTAATATCTTAACAAATTACTCATAATCCAAGAGGTTCATAAATTATTCAGCTCAAACCATAAGAAGAGACATCAGATAATTCCTCATTTACACATTCAATCAGCGACTTGATGGCACGTATGGCTATAAGATTGGTATCATCAGCAAATAATAAGGGGAGTCGTAAGATTATACTTTCCCGCTATTCTTACGGCACCCTATCTACCACCTCACAATCACAGCGGCTGTAAGAATAGACTCGCACCCTATTCTTACAGCGCTGAATCTTGCTTTGGGAAATTCTGCTTTAAAAACCTAACCAACTAACCATAACCCTATCCCTAACCCTCCTCTTAACCCTAAACCTACCTGTAACCCAAATATAACATATTTAGAGCTAAAATGCCTGAAATCGTTACTTACGGCCACCGTAAAAATGGTCACTACAAAAATAATAAAGGGGCCCGGTATGGAAACCTGTGGAACCCCCAAAAGAATGATTGATTTCTTAGATGAGCAACCATTGGTGGAAACAGGTTGCTCTCTATTATCAAGATAGCTGCTAAGCCACTTGAGAGCAACATCCTGCACTCTATATCTACAGTATTAAAGCTTGGAAACAAGAATTGTATGGTTGACAGCTTTGCTTAAATCAGAGGAATTTTTTGTCATCTAGTGCTGAAGAAACATTGACAAGCTGCAATTGCAGTGCATTCTCAGTGGAATATTTCTTACGAAAACCATATTGGTGGTTATACAGTATGTTGTTCATACAGTAGGTGCTTTGAGATTCTTGTGTAAACCAGTTTCTCCTCTTTGGCAATTTTGAATTCATGAGGGACGATGCCAGATTAAGAGATAAAGGGAAAATATGTGTTAGGAGGATCAATAATATAATCAATAGGTTCTTTGATGAGACTGCTTTTAATACCATCATGACCTTTGGTGGAATTCTTTAAACTCTTTAGCACTGGGAGGATCAAAACTTGGAGTGAAGAAAACGGACCTTTGATTAAACTACAAAGGCTCACTTCAGAGTCCTTGATGCTAGATGCCAATGAAGAGCCAATGTTGGATCCAATCAAATGATGAGAAATATGACCGCCTATACTGTACAGATTTAAGATGCAAAGAGATACCCCAAGGACATTTATACTGTTAAGGGTATAGCTGTGTCCTTTAGTCGGGTCACCCTGCAAGTCAGTAAACCCTGCACACTCAGTAGGTTCCCAGAAGCAGTACTGAAGAACACAAGACTATCTCTAACATCAGGTTATGTGCCTGTGTCTTTCATATGCTCTGTATGATGCTGTGTTATTGTTTACTTTTATCTTGTGTCATTTTAGGATGCCTATTTATTTATTTTGGCCAGGGACCACAGATGAAAATTAGCCTCCTGGCTAAATCTGGTATATTTACATTTGTTGTTGATTGATAATGAACAAAAATGAAAAAAGAAAAAAGAAAAAAGAAAAAAGAAAAAAGAAAAAAGAAAAAAGAAAAAAGAAAAAAGAAAAATGAAAAATGAAAAATGAAAAATGAAAAATGAAAAATGAAAAATGAAATCAGCCAGCCCTCCCTTCCTCCTTCACTAACCGACACGCCTTCGAAGGAGCTGGTGTTGAGCGCTCTGTAGATCTCAGCCGTGATGTCCTGGTTGTTGTAGTTGAAGTCCTCCAGCCTGCGGCCCTTGGCCTTCAGAGGGGCCACAGTCTTGTTGAGGGCCAAGGCCAGGGCCCAGACAGCATCGTAGGCCAGTGGAGCCTCCTGGAAACCGCCCGTCTCCTCTGGGTTCATCCCACCCAGCCGGTTCATGAGCTGACCCAGAAACTCCTGAGAGGTCTGGTAGGAGGAGATGGTGGAGGAGGGAGGGATGAGCTGTATTTATACTATGATATTCCCATAATACTAGAGGGAAAACTCCCCACACTATCTTTCACCTCTGTGGGAGAACTTTAATAAACGTTTCGGTCCTTAGACCTTCATCAGTAAAATTAAAAAGTAAAATTTTTCTTCTACTATATGGGACTTATAGTCATTTCCAACGCACCTATCTGTGCAGGCTTCTACTAGTTTATTACCATAATACTAAAATACTATGATACTATAATACTATGACTATAATACTATAATACTGTGACGATAATGCTATAATACTGTGACTATAATACTATGACTATGATATATAAAACTATAATACTATGTACTATACTGCTACAATAGTATAATACTATGACAATAATACATCATTGGGAATGAGACATGAAGAATCTTGAACAGTAATTTATAGTAGGTGGTCCCAGATCATGTGATCATTTTACGAATACAGACTCTACAGTCTAAATCTCTCTCTCTCTCTCTCTACTCTCTCTCTCTCTCTGCTCTCTCTCTCTCTGCTCTCTCTCTCTCTCTGCTCATTAATAATAATGACATGATACGGAAAGTACAATTCCAACAAGAATAGTATTTTGGGAATTTTCGTAGAGTTTCAGCCCAGTCTAACAGGGTTTCAGCTGTTTCAGCCAATCCCACTGCACTGGTAGCAGGAGCTTTCAATCAACCTGCTGCTATGCAGCCTGCTCTGAAGGGACACCTGGGAGATGAGCAGGAGAGGAGGAAGGGAGGAGGGGAGGAGAAGAGGAGAGCAGCTGTGCTCATCAGGCCTGGGAGAGGAGGAGAGGAGAGGAGGAGAGCAGCTGTGCTAACCAGGCCTAGGAGAGGAGGAGAGGAGGAGAAGAGGAGAGCAGCTGTGCTCAAGAGGCCTGGGAGAGGAGGAGAGGAGGAGGGGGAAGAGAGGAGGAGAGCAGCTGTGCTCATCAGGCCTGGGAGAGGAGGAGAGGAGGAGGGGAGGAGAAGAGGAGAGCAGCTGTGCTCTTCAGGCCTGGGAGAGGAGGAGAGGAGGGGGGGAGGAGAAGAGGAGAGCAGCTGTGCTCTTCAGGCCTGGGAGAGGAGGAGAGGGGGAGGAGAAGAGGAGAGCAGCTGTGCTCGCCAGACCTGGGCCAGGTCATATACAATTACTGTAAAAAACTTGAAGTGCACTTGGTTTAGATGACCTGGCAGAATGAAACCGATGGGGCGTGACAATCCCAGAAGTGCAAACGCAGAGGTAAATCAAACAGACCTCTATCTAGTATGTGATCATAGTACTTCACTAAGGGGGGGGGGGGGACACTCACCAGGTTGGAGGCACCGCGGACGGTCTCGGGGTTGAGCATGACGATCTCGGTGGTGACGTGTCCCTCCACCGCCTCCGTCATCTGCCCCACCGTGCAGTTGATGGATGGGTCCTTGATC